>NC_135717.1:93532704-93893462 GCF_964656455.1 Halichoerus grypus
GATTACAGTAGTTTATATTGGAAAGAAAACAATTACAACATGTGCCCTTAAAAATACCAAAAGCACTGTAAGGATATTTGTCTTGACAGTGTCTATTGATTTGAAGTCATATTAGGAAATATTTAGACAATGAAAATTATCAAGAGATAATTTACCTTTCAATTATGATAAATAGATGTGATTGGTTGCCATTTGTGTTCTTTTGCAGAACTCTGATAAGAAAAGTGTTCAATTTGTATTTAAGCAAACAGTGAACGACATTTGCAATCAACTAAAAATTCGTCTATCGAATTAGGGCTGAAAATTTCTGTTAAAGAGTGTTGCAGTATGTCTGGTGGCTCCCTTTTCAGGACTAGGGTTTTCTCATGGAGTACAGTATGTTAATATTTACCTATATAACTAATCTGTTAACGGTTTTTGAAAAACCTCTATTTCAAATTATTTGAATAATCCTCATATTTTCATTTTAACCTATATAAGCCTCTAATTTTTTTTTTTCTGAGGAAAGCATTTGGTTTATGAGTTGTTTTTTCTTAACGTAAGAAAAATTGTATTCTTTTTTTTTTTTTTTTTTTTTTAAGTTTTTTTCAAACTGAATCCTTTATGCACCAAAGTTGGTTTTGAAAAGGAAAATAAAATCACTTTCTTGCTTGGTAAGCAAGAAGCCATATGGATTTTTTTTAACTTACAGAAATGGAAATATGTGTAACTTGTTAGTATTGTATCAAACAAATGTTGCATAGAGATAATAGAACATTGCTTGTAAATAATTCAGCAGATTTGTAATATATTTTTATATTATGAAATGTACTGTAGATGTTTTTCTAGAGGCATGAAAGTTAAATGTATATATTATGGGTAGAAATAATATTGAAGGATATTGTAATTCACTAGTGCTGCCAGAGGAATTGTTAATAAAGCACCTTCTTTAACAATAAATGTCTTTGCAGACTTAAGGGACTATGTACTACTGTTAATATCTATAAGAACAAAACACATTGAACATCCTTCCAGAAAGTCTTTGAGGGAGGACCTATACCCATAATAGAATTATGGCACTCATTTCTGACAGTGACCGTGAAATCAATTATTTCCTTACTGTTGGAAGGACATATTGTAAAGTATATGTGGTTATATGCAGTCAAACTGCAGAAAATACTCCTGATTGAGGAGTTTTCACTTTACTACAGTGATATAAAAACCAGCAATTTTTACACTAAATTTTTTAAAGAATAGACAAAAATATAGAATTAAGCCTTTGGTTCCAAAATGGGAAAAGTTCCATGATACATAAGTCATTTCTCATTTACTTTAAAAAATTTTAAAAAGAATAAAAATTATGGGAGACTTTATTCGTTAACAGTGGGGTAAAGAGCTATATACATGAAATGAGTCATATAAAATTAAATGAAGTGCAAATAAAAGCACTGCTACTAGAAGACATTCTGGAATGGTTGTTTAATAAGGGTATTATCCATTTGATCTGTAGCAAATGTGATTTTATTTTTGAAAAGAAAAGAAAAGCAGTGTGTTTTACTTTTTTTTTGTTTTCTTTTGCTTAAGCACTTCATCAATTGCTTTATTCTGTATCTACGAAGTAATCTGCAATCTCCTTTGTTCTTTTAAAATTTTGATTTGTTATAAAATTGCCAAATAGAAGTGTTTCAGATATATAGTTTGTACCTGTATTTTTTATTTTATTGCCTCATGTTCTTGTAAGTCATTCTTAATTGACCGATGATTGTAGACCTTGCCTGAGTATTTTTTCTAATAAAACAAAGCAAATCACATTTAGCTTCAAAATTGTAACAATTCAATTAAATTTTAAAACGACATCTGAAATACACATCTCATATTTTCTTTAAGGGCACAGCAAATAAATTAGTTTTTTCATTGTTTGGAAATATTTAGATGTCAGAATCAAATTTCATGGTTATTGATTAGCCTCTGAGTACTCAATCACTCATGGTACTTTGCTGCTTATCTGACTTTGGTCTGATACTATATATTAACACACCAAAAAGAATATGGAATTAAAACGAAATAGTTTTATAACTTGTATATATACATGTATACACACATGCAATTAAGGTTGGGAAATAAGTGTGAAAATTTTAACCAAAAATAGTTCATTAAGTGATGTTTACCATTTATATTCTTCCTCCTAACCCCCATATATGATGTATTTGGAATATGGCACCTGAAATTATCAGTCTCTTATTCAGAATCCATTGTATAGTTCAGCAGCAGGCAAACTGCAGCCCACAGGCGTATCCATTCATGTCCGCGTTGTCTGTGACTGCTTTCTCCCTGTAGTGGCAGAGCTGAGTAGTGAGAACAGAAGGCCTGCAAACCCAAAATACTTCGTGTCTGACCTTTTAAGGAAAAATTTGCCAATTCCTGGTATAGTCGATAAAATTTTTGAAAAAACACACCTGGGTCACACAAATTAATCTACATTTTAATCTTATAGTATTAATTTTGGTAATAAGCCAGTACAGTAAATTTCAGTGAAAGTCATTTATACTTTTCAGTAAATATTGCTATATTAGGTACCTGCAACAAATGGTGTTTTTTAAAAAAATTTACATTGAATTTCTTAATAGTTACTAACATTTCACCATTTGTGTTTTTGTATCCTTAGGACTAAATGAGATTTTGTAAATCAGATTATATTTAAATCATAAGGCACATCTCCTCTATATAAAAGAATTTTGGAAGTGGAAAATATTGTAAAATTTAAAGTTGTTTATTTTTCTAATAAACTTTTTCCTATATAAATCTTCCCTAAAGTGGACACACATGACTTCTGAATTTCAGATGAAAGGAAATTAAGATGGAAGAGTAATTACCTCTCAATGCATATTTTAAGATTTGTTTTACTCTGATTGAAAGCATTGATAATCATGTCAGTAAATCTTTGACTGTAAAACTTTTTTCCCTTTCACACCTTAATAAAATGTTTTAAATATACAAGTACTCTTAAAAGGATTAGAATTTGCCACAGTTATTTAAAACATCTTTTATCGTTTGCTATTTGAATTCTTGTTTTAATAATATATGATTAACAGAAGTGTTAGATACTCAGATAAAATTTAAAATGGGAAAATATGGTTGAAGTCTGTAAAATAGTTGGTGGGGGCTTTCTATATGCTTAATATTTTTTTTTTTAAGTCTTTAATACCTCTGCAGAGTTCTTTAAAAGGCAAACACAAATTCTTAGTTTAGGTAGCTTCTCAGTATGAAAAACTGATATTTATCTGTAAAACAAGGCCTAGGGTTGCAGACCTACAAGGAAATGCTAATAAACATATAGTCTTTCTTAGAAAGGCAGTTAAATCCTGTATATCATTTGAATGTTTTGGAGTTTTGTTTTAAGACTTTATTTTTAAGTAATCTCTACACCCAACACGGGGCTTGAACTCACAATCCTGAGATCAAGGGTTGCATGCTCCACCGACTGAGCCAGGCACCCTGAATGTTCTGGGTTTTTTGGGAGAGGTAATGGTACATTTTGAAAATGAAAAATATTCTTCTAGAAGATGTAGAGACTATTTCTTAAAAGGATAAAATTTATTAGAAAATTTTGTACATTTTTTTAAATTCTTTTTTTTCTTTTTAAGATTTTAT
Organism: Halichoerus grypus; assembly: GCF_964656455.1. NCBI lineage: Eukaryota > Metazoa > Chordata > Mammalia > Carnivora > Phocidae > Halichoerus > Halichoerus grypus. Next base: position 93,536,335 of record NC_135717.1, read on the forward strand.
TTTATTTGACACAGAGAGAGACAGCGAGAGAGGGAACACAAGGAGGGGGAGTGGGAGAGGGAGAAGCAGGCTTCCCGCTGAGCAGGGAGCCCGATGTGGGGCTCGATCCCAGGACCCTGGGATCATGACCTGAGCCGAAGGCAGATGCCCAACGACTGAGCCCCGGGCACCCCCTTTTTTTTAATTCTTAAAGAATCTGTGACTTGGTGGAGGATTTTATAATTCCAGCACTAACAGTTTTATATTACTATTTTTTAAAGATTTATTTGTTTATTTGGTGGGGAGGGGCAGGGAGTAGGAGAGAGAGTCTGAAACAGACTGTGCTGAACGCAGAGCCAGACGTGGGGCTCGATCTCGCGACCCTCATCACCACCCCGATCACAGCCTGAGCCGAAACTGAGTTGAATGCTTAACCGACTGTGCCAGTTAGGCGCCCCAACAGCTTTAATATAAATAAGGGTCTGCAGCATTTTTTTTTTTCTTTTTAGGTTAAGAGTATTTTGTCATTTCTAATGGTGGTTATGAGCCTCGGGAGCCTTAAAAATGTAATGAAATACTGTATTTTTATTTTTAATTAAAAAAACTTAAAATATTTACATAGTCCAATTTATTTTCTGAATCAGGTTTGCATAGTATATAATACATGGTTCTATTACCCTGAAAATTAAAAAGGAGTTGTAAGTAGCTACAGCAGTAATTACCACATTTTTTTTCTAGGTCAGTATTCTTTTCACTATACCAAACTGCTTTTTGCAATGTGTGAGAAGAAATAAATGTACATTGTAATACCACTGTAAAGTCGTTTTCAGTGTTTCTGCCGTAGCCAGTCCCTAGCATGATACATGGCACAAAATAGTCTGTAAAATAGTCCGTTTGTTGAAAGAGTGTCATAGGTGAGTACTTGTTACAGGAACATATTTTGGAGAATTATGTCCATAAAACACCAGTAGGGTTGAAACAACCTGGCTTAAGCCACACTGTGGTAATGTTTATGTACCTTTATTTATGAACCTACAAAGGGAGCTATACTTCAGTTTGTCTGAACATTCTCAAAGGATTATTGGTGTTACATATTCAATTGTAATTAACCATTTTGGGTTTATTAAAAAGGGGCTCAATTTAGTTTTTGGTAGAGCTCCATTTTTTTTTTATAGTAAGACCTCAATTTATGATATGAATAACATTTTTAAAAATTTAAATCCAATTAGCCAACGTATAGTATATACTTAGTTTCAGATGTAGTGTTCAGTAGTCAGTTGTGTATAACCCCCAGTGCTATGAGTAACATTTTTAAGTAATAACACTACTTTGAAGGAGTTACCGAGTATTTGATTTCTTTATTTAATATTTTGTCATGGTCCCAGAGCATTGTCCCCCAAAGGACCTATTTTCTTCTTCAGTATTTATATGCTTCTGCTAAAGAAAAATCTCTGCATTACAAATCTTAGGAATTTATTAAGAAATTGCCAAGCACTTATATGTTCCTATTAAAACCATTTCAGGAATTCATTTATGCCTAATATGTCTTACATAAGATTATTACATTTTGGGCCTTTTTCCTTTTAGAAAAACAGTTTTCTTAGAGACTGTGTAGCAAGGGAATAATAATAGATTGTAAAATGTGGGCATTTACTCTTGACAGCTGGGCCCAGTGTAAGTAGTTTAGTATAAACATCGTCGAGCATTGCAGAAGAGTAGGTCAGAAGATTCCAAGGTTAGGTCTTCCTGAATTTCATAAATTAAGAGAGCCTAATTGGTTATCTTCTTAATATTTAAATATTTTCTTAATACCTGCATAATAGCTTTAAAAGAGTGTAGTGTCATAAATGTCATTCTTTATAGAAATTAAGAAACTTATTTAAGTTTCTGTGTATCTCCTCTGTGTATGTTCTTCCCTAAATCAACCAAAATACCTAGTTTTCTATTTAAATGTAATTCAGAATAGTCAGCACTTCATTCAAAATTTGTCTTCAACATCAGTAGTATTTAAAAAATATATTTTAGTTTATAATTGCCAAAATGAAGAAATTAATAGTGTAGGAAATAGTGATAAAAGTTAAAATCCTCACTTTCAACTGACCATGCTTTCCTGGTCTCCAGATAAATATTTTGTTGAATCCTTCCCCAACTACTTCTGTGCTTGCTTCTTAAATTGTTACACACTCAGTTCTAGGATTTGGCTCTTACTCAAGACCTCTGTATAGATCTTTATTCTTTTTTATGGCCAGGTATGATGTTCCATAAATTATCTAGTCATTCCCTACTGGTTCACATTGTTTACAGATTTGCTGATTAATACAGCAGCATCCTTGAAAATATCGTTGGAGAGATTTCTATATTGTCTCCTGGGAGGGATGATTAGCTGATTTAAAGAGTTAAATGAGTTGTGTCTATTTTAAGTTTCGGTATTGCCAAAATGTTTTCCTGAAAAGGTGCTGCCAACATAAACTGTCAACTGGATGTGAATGTGTTTTTTCCCTTCAGTGTACCAATACTTAAATATTATCAACCTTTAAATTTTAGTCAGTCTGAGGTGGAAAAGTGGGTTATGAGAATTTCCTGGGTTTGATTCTCAGTTCAACTGAAAACTTTATGGTTTTGGAGAAGTTGAACTCCTTGTGTCTGTTTTTTCATTTGTAAATGGCATGCTGTTATAACTTGATAGGATTTTATACTCCTTGTTTTGATGAGCATGGTTTGAAAGAGTACAGTCTTAATCTTTATATCTTCTTACCCCCCTTTTTAAAAAAGATTTATTTTATTTTTTATTTAAAGATTTTATTTATTTGACAGAGGGAGACACAGCGAGAGAGGGAACACAAGCAGGGGGAGTGGGAGAGGGAGAAGCAGGCTTCCCACGGAGCAGGGAGCCCGATGTGGGGCTCGATCCCAGGGCCCTGAGATCATGGCCTCAACCGAAGGCAGACGCTTAACGACTGAGCCACCCAGGCGCCCCAAAAAGATTTATTTATTTTAGAGGATGCGAACAAATGGGGGAGGGGCAGGAAGAGGGGGACACAAGCAGACTCCCTGCTGAGCGTGGAGCCCAACTTGGGGCTGTGTCCTATGACCCTGAGATCATGACCTGAGCCCGAAATCAAGAGTCTTAAATGACTGAGCCACCCAGGTGCCCCTATATCTTCTTATCCCGTTAAACCCACTCTAGATGCATCTTTTCTTGTCATTGGAAGAAATCTCATGTAAGTTCCTTCATCTTTCTGATTATTCTTGGGGAATAAGCTCTCCAATCATGTGTAATCACAAAAATAAGCTCATTTTCATCTTATTAACTTCAATAAGTATTTTATCTTTGAATCAGTTTTAATTGTACAATTAGGTGAGTTTGACAGATGCACATAACCGTGAAATCAACAACAATTAAGACACATTTCTATTGCCACCCATAAGTTGCCTCTTGCTTGTCTGTAGCGTGTCCTCTGCAGCCCAGCCCAGCCAACCACTGAGCTATAGTCTCTTAATGTAGATTGGTGTGCATTTTCTGAAATTTAAATAAATAGAATCATACAGAATGTACTCTATGGTGTTTGGCTTTCACTCAGCATAATGATTTTGAAATGGAACGATAAATACTCTAAATATTTACATTTTCTGCTTATCTAGTGATCACATTTTTTCTGTGTTTTCTATTTGTATTTTAAGTAGGTAGTGGGGGCACAAAAGTATCTGAACTCTTTGGACTTAAGATTATTATTCCAGATCATTACTTGAGATTTATTAAATAGAAAAGATTTCTGGGATGTGATTAGGCACTGTTAAATATACTTTTAAGGCAGTTTTTAAAAATCAGTTACCTGTTTAATAGTAACTTATTACCAGTTTTTAAGGTAGTTGTGTGGCCTAAGATGGAAGTCTTTAGGTATTTATACTGGAGATGTTAGAGCAAGTATTTCTAGCAAATTTGTTGCTGTTGTACTAGGGATGTCTTGAAGTTAACTGTTAGCCTTCAGATTTAATAAAATATTAATGGAACACAGAATCTTAAGAGTCTCTGAAAGTGTAAGGCGCTGCTCTGGATACTAGGGGTTCAGCAGTGAACAAAATAAATGTTCTTGATCTCATGGAACTTAAAAGTGTGTGGATGGGAGATGACAGGCAATATGTAAATGAGTAATACGTACAGAGGGAGTGAGGTGGTATAATTTCTATGAAGGAAAACAAAATGGAGGGAGGGATAGAGAATTTGTGATGCAATTTAAGTAGGATAGTTCATTAAGTCCTTATTGATGGGTGATACTTGATCAAAGCCTTGAAGGAGCTGAGTGGGAAGCCATGCAGGTATCTGAGGGATGAGCATTCCTGGCAGAGAGAAGAGCAAGTATAAAAACCCTTGAGGCAAGGTCATTTATTCAAATATACATTCGTTTCTCACGTTGTCCTAGCATGACTGCAGGTATTGGTGATGCTGCATTTAGCAAGACATTAAAAAACGTTAAAAACTAATTTTATCTTTGAGGAGATGGGAAGCCATTGGAAGGATCTGAGCAGAGAAAAGTTATGTTCTGCATTGTTTTTAAGGGGTCATTCTAATGACTGAAGAATTGACTATAAGGGAGCAAAGACGGAGGCTGGATGAGCATTTAAAAGGCCGTAAGTATAATCTGGAACCAGAATGCGTGGTGGTAACAAGTTGGAACTTGGAAATCCATTTGGAGGTAGATTTGCTGAGGCTTCAGATGTGGTATGGGAGTTAAGAATGTCTCCAGGTTACTTTGGCGTGAAATATTGGAAGGCTAGAACTGCCAGCCTCAGTAGTGATGGGAAAGACTGCAAGATGGACAGGGTTTGGGGAGAGCTGAATTAAGCTTTGAATGATTTATATTGGGCTGCTTATCAGACAGCCAAGGCAGAGGTATCATGAGTTAGAGGAATTTATTTTTTTCTTTAAAAAAAAAAAAGATTTTACTTATGAGAGAGCGCGCGTAGCAGGAGGAGCAGAGGGAGAGGGACAAGCGGACTCCACGCCAAGGGGCTGAGCCCAACACGGGGCTTGATCTCAGGACCCTGAGATCATGATCTGAGTTGAAGCCAACTGAGCCACCCAGGCGCCCCGAGTTAGAGGAATTTATAGTGGAAATGATTTAAGGTAGAAGACCGGTGAATGCAATTTACATACTTTCTTTGAAAATCTAGGTGAAGTTGCTACACATTCATAAAGATGAGTTTATCATTTCACTTCCAATGAAGAGTTTATAAATTCCTTGAGAGTCGGCTTGAGCAAGAGCAGGACCCTGGGCGCTTTTGGAACAAGCGGCGAGCTGCAGTAATTCCACCTAAGGCCTGGTAGAAACAGATACTACTTGATATGCGTACCAGCTGCCAAATGGTGGTAAAGAATGATCAATGGTTCAAGTTGATTGTGTTAAAAAATTTGAGTATAGTAAGACAACTGCTTATCCTTACATCCTGTGTACCAAAACCCAATTAAATCACTTTTTTTTTTTAACATGGGAATGTTTTATCTTATTTTGTTTTTTGAAGATTTTATTTATTTGAGAGAGCGAGAGCGAGAGCATGAGTAGGGGAGGAGGGGCAGAGGTGAGGGAGAAGCAGACTCCCTCCTGAGCAGGGAGCCCGATGCGGGGCTCAATCCCAGGACCCCGGGATCATGACCCGAGCCGAAGGCAGATGCCCAACAACTGAGCCACCCAGGCGCCCCCAGCCAGAAATTTTTTAAAGTTGAAATTTAGTTGACGTGTAATGTTACATTAGTTTCAGGTATACAACATAATGACTCAACAATTCTGTACATTACAAAATGCTGTATTCTCTATGCTGTGCTTTTCATCCCTGTGACTTCTTCTTTGATTTATTTCACTTAGTGTAATACTCCCTAAGTCCATCCATCTTGCAAAGGATGATCTCTTTTTTATGGCTGAGTAATATTCCATCATCTTTACATATATATATGTACACATACACACCACAGCTTCATTTATCTACTGATGGACACTTAGGTTGCTTCCATATCTTGGCTATTGTAAATAATTCTGCAATGAACATAGGGATGCATATATATTTTAGAATTAGTGGTTTTGTTTTCCTTGGGTTAAATACCTAGCAGTAGAATTACTGGGTCATATGGTAGTTCCATTTTTAACTTTTTGAGGAACCTCCATACTGTTTTCCACAGTGGCTGCACCAATTTGCATTCCCACCAACAGTGCACAAGGGTTCCTTTTCTCTACACCCTCACCGACACTTGTTATTTCTTGTCTTTTTGATACTAGCCATTGTGACTGATGTGAGGTGATACGTCATTGTGGTTTTGATTTGCATTTCCCTGATGATTAGTGATAAATGAGCATCTCGTGTCTGCTGGTCATCTGTGTGTCTTTGGAAAAATTTCTATTCAGGTCATCTGCCATTTTTTAATTGGATTATTATTTTTTTAGTTGTAGGAGTTCTTTATATATTTTGGATATTAGCCCCTTATTGGATATCATTTGCAATTAACTGAATCATCTTAAATCTTTTCCTTAGTAATGTGGGTTAAGTAGGCATTAACACTACCACTTCAAATAGTAGGAATAGTGAACATTTATCAAACACTAAGTGCCAGACTCTGTTCTGAGTACCTCAGATACATTAACGCATTTAATCCCTACAATAACTGTGAAGTTGGTGTCACTCCATTTTATGGTGGAGGAAACAGTTGCAGAGAGGTTAAATGATATTTCCAAGATCACATAAACAGTAGATATTTGGAGAAGTTTCTTGGAGAATTTGTGAATTCTCCCAGAATAATCCCAGAGGAAGTGACTTTCAACCTGGACATAGAAGGGCCAGGTGGAATTTGCCAGAGGAAATGGCATGTTCAAAGAAGACAAAACGTTTAGTACAATTGTGTAAATATTTAGTACCCAACGCCTACTTAAACTACTTTGAACAAAAATGAATATTTTCTGTTCATACTTCACAGACTTGAGAGTAGGGGGAAGATGGCAGTAACATAATTTCTGTACGGTGTGAAGTGCCATGTTGGAGTTATGCCTGGGGTATTGTGGAGCACAGCGAGCATTTGGCCAGTCCTGAAGCACTAGACAGGCAGCATTCAGTTACCTCTTAAAGATGATGACCGACTTAGTGCTAGAGAATGGAGGGGGAGATGGACTGGTTTAACCCAGGAGGATCTCCATGTGCCACAGCAAGGAACAGCCTGGGGTCGGGGGTCGGGGCCGGTGGTAGTGGTGGGTGGGTGGGAAGTCCGCAGAGGTAGGGTCCCCTGCTGAGGACCTTCCCTCCATGTGTCACAGTTTGGGCTCTATGTGAAAGATTGATGGGAGCAATTTAAGGTGGCAGCAAGGGAACTGTTGGTCAGATTTGTTTTGGCCACCATGCCTAGGAGTAGATACGAAGCTGGGTTTGGTGGAGCAGCGATGCGAAGACTCATCCAAAGGCTGCTGCTGTGCCTTGTTGTCCAGAGAGTGGAAAATAAAAGGAGTAATCAGGGGCGCCTGGGTGGCTCAGTCGGTTAAGTGTCTGCCTTCGGCTCAGGTCATGATCTTCGGGTCCTTCATCAGGCTCCTTGCTCAGCAGGGAGCCTGCTTCTCCCTCTGCCTGCTGCTCCCCCTGCTTGTGCTCTCTCTTTCTCTGACAAATAAATAAAATCTTTAAAAAATAAAAACTAAAAAAAAAGGAGTAAATCAATTTTCAGAGATGTTTAAGTTTTACTGAAAAGTAATTTTCCAAGGTTTGAAAATAATGGAATTCACTACTGGGAAAGTTAATATCAGATTTTAATCAAATATACTATCAAATTCAGACTTGCTTTGGAATGAGGTGAGGGACTAGAATAAGTGTCCTTTTTGGAGCGCTTGGGTGACTCAGTTGGTTAAGCATCTGCCTTCAGCTCAGGTCATGATCCCAGGGTCCTGCTCAGCGGGGAGCCTGCTTCTCCCTCTGCCTCTGCCCCTCCCCCCAACTCGAGCTCTCTCTCTTGCTCTCACTCACACTCTCTCTCAAATAAATAAAATCTTAAAAAAAAAAAGAACAAGTGTCCTTTTTGCTCTGTGATGATCTGTACCATTACATGTTTTCTTTTAAAATGGGATATAAAAAAGTAATGGAGTAATACAGAATATAGTACACTGCTCATTTTATCTTTGTGAGAGATAAAACATCAAAAATGCCCTTAAAGTCCTTAAAAGTGGTCTTGCCTTGTGGCGCCTGGGTGGCTCAGTTGGTTGAGCGACCAACTCTTGATTTTGGCTCGGGTCGTGAGATCGAGCCCGTGTCAGGCTCTGCCCTCAGTGGAGAATCTGCTTGAGATTCTCTCCCTTTCCTTTCCCCCCACCCACCCCGGCCCTGTGCATGCACTTTCTCTCTCAAATAAATAAATAAATCTTTAAAAAAGTGATCTCGCCTTTATAAGGTATGTCATATTCAAACTGGCAGACAAGTCCTACCTGGATGTATTTCCAAATAGGGAAAATATATAACCTCATTACCGTGGGACTGAGCCAAAAATTGTTTTTTGTGTTCAGCATCATGGCTTATTTTGTGACATTGTGCAAATCCCTTAGGAACTTAGCAACATAGGGAATATTTCCTAAAATAGAGAACAATATTTAATATGGAAAAAGTAGTTGCTATGTATAGTTACAAAGAAATTTGAACATGAGACAGAAATTCAAAGCAAATTTAGTTAATATCAGTTCAAATTTTGTCTGCTAGGAAAAGGAAAAGGAAAATATAGAAGTGAATCATAGTGAGCAACAGAGATGTATGTAGTGGGCATTTCCTGTTAGGTGCCCTATTATGAAGATTGGAGGTTGAGGTACTTTTAAAATGCTCTCCTAGGATCATTTCATCCATCCCTTCGAGAAAATGGAAAACGAATCGTTTGTTCTTTACCTTTTTATTTCCCCTCTTGTTTTATTTATTTATTTTTTACTTTTTTTTTTTTTGAGAGAGCGTGTGTGAGCGTGTGCATGCGTGCAAGCAGGGGGCTGGGCAGAGGGAGAGGGAGAGAGAATCTTAAGCAGTCTCCATGCCCAGTTTGAGCCCGACTCAGGGCTTGATCTCATCACCCAGAGATTATGACCCGAGCTGAAATCAAGAGTCGGACACCTAACTGACTGAGCCACCCAGGTGCCCCATCCCCTCATGTTTTAAAGGTTTCGTACTATTATGATGAAGCATGATACTATTGTTTAAAAAACTAGGGTGGCTCAGTCAGTTAAGCGTCTGCCTTCGGCTCAGCTCGTGATCCCAGGGTGCTGGGATCAAGCCTCGCATCAGGCTCCCTGCTAGCAGGCTCCCTCCTCTGCCTGTTCTGCTTGCCGCTCCCCCTGCTTTGCTCCCTCTCTCCGACAAATAAATAAATAAAATCTTTAAAAAAAATAAAAATAAATATAGGATACAAGGGATTTTTTTTTTTTTAAAGATTTTATTTATTTGAAAGAGAGAGAGCACAAGCAGGGGGAGTGACAGAGGGAGAGGGAGAAGCAGGCTTCCCGCTGAGCAGGGAGCCCGATGTGGGGCTCGATCCCAGGACCCTGGGACCATGACCTGAGCCGAAGGCAGATGCTCCTCCGACTGAGCCACCCAGGCGCCCCGAGATACAGGAAAGTAAGGTACAGCTGGGGTGATGTCCACAAAATGCATGCTCTGGAATTGTATACATTTACTAAAGATTGGCTATAAACTTGTAGCTTTAAGCTAATTTATGAAGCTAGTGTAAAGAGAAAGTTACATGATCCGTAGTGTTTATACTCTGTCATTAAGCATTAGAATTGGCTGGACAGAGAGCTGGGTGAATTTGCATATCCTTCATATTTAATCTTGACAATTAACATATGAAATACGGGTTTCACTATTTTTGTTTTATAGATGAGTTACTTAGGTAACTTTCCCGATACTTTACAGCCAGCAGGTTGCTGAGCCTGATTCTAAACCCAGAGACCTTAGTACTATGCTTTTTTTTGGGGGTGGGATGGGGGGCGAAGGAGGAGGGCGGAGGAAGAGGGAGAGAGAGAATCCTAAGCAGGTTCCACACCCAGGGCTGAGCTCATCTCCTGACCCTGAGGTCATGAGCTGAGCCGAAACTGGCAGTCAGACGCTTAACTGACGGAGCCACCCTGGTGCCCCACTACTATGCCTTTTTCATAAGTGGTAAATTATTTGAATGTATTTGTCCAGGCTGTGTTGAAAGCCTTAAATAAGCATCTCAGGAAGAAATCAATTAGTGTCAAGGAAATCTTAACCAAGTTTTCCTCATCTTCTTGTCTGCTTCCAAACTATTTCCACTTATTAATGCAACTCTGATTGCCTAGGGATTGAAATTACTTAAAATTAAAAAAAAAATTTTTTTTTTAAAGATTTTATTTATTTGACAGAGAGAGAGAGAGAGACAGCGAGAGCAGGAACACAAGCAGGGAGCCCTATGTGGCCTGATCCCAGCACCCTGGGATCATGACCTGAGCTGAAGGCAGATGCTTAACCAACTGAGCCACCCAGGCGCCCCTTAAAAAATTTTTTTTGAAATTACTTTTAATTTATGACATATAACAAGGTAAATAGGGTTAAAAAAAACAAAAAGCAACAGTGGAAGTTTTTTATCTTCACTTATTTCTTGTCTAATGTTCTTCCTTTATGCAGATCTGAGTTTCTGACCTATATCATTTCCTTCTCTCTGAAGAACTTCTTTTCTTTTTTTAATATTTAATTTATTTTTAAGTAGGCTCTACACCCAACATGGGGCTTGAACTCATGACCTCAAGATCAAGAGTCGCATGCTCTATTGACTGAGCCAGCCAGGTGCCCCTGAAGAACTTCTTTTAATATTTCTTGCAAGGCAGGTTACTGGCTACAAATTCTCTCAATTTTTGTTTGCCTGAGAAAGCATTTCTCCTTTACTTTTTTTTTTTAATTGAAGTGTCAGTGACATACAATATTACATTAGTATCAGATATACAACACAGTGCTTCAACATATATATATATATATATATATATATGTATATACACACACACACACATTATGAAGTGATCAGGATAAATCTAGCCACCATATGTCACTGCACAAAATTGTTAGCGTATTCCCCATGCTGGACATTGCACCCCTATCACTTACTTATTTTATAACTAGAAGTTTGTACTTTTTAATTCCCTCCATTTTGCCCCTCTTCGCACCTCACCTCCCCTCTGGCAACCAGATTGTTCTCTGTATCTATGAGTCTGTTTCTGTTTTGTTCATTTATTTTGTTTTTTAGATTCCACATATAAAGTGAAATCATATGGTATTTGTCTCTCTCCTTCACTTTTGAAGGATAATTTCACAGGATACAGAATTTTAGCTTTTTTTTTCTCTCTCAACACTTTAAATATTTCATTCCACTTTCCTTAATTGTGTGGTTTCTGAGGAGATGTCTGATGTTATTCTTATCCTTGCTCCTCTATGGAGAAGGTGGTATTTTTTGCCTCTGGCTTCTTTCCAGAATTTTTTTTTTTTTTTTTTTTTTTAAAGATTTTATTTATTTATTTGACAGAGAGAGACACAGCGAGAGAGGGAACACAAGCAGGGGGAGTGGGAGAGGGAGAAGCAGGCTTCCCGCGGAGCAGGGAGCCCGATGTGGGGCTCGATCCCAGGACCCTGGGATCATGACCTGAGCCGAAGGCAGACACTTAACGACTGAGCCACCCAGGCGCCCCTTCTTTCCAGAATTTTTATCTTTGATTTTCGGTAGTTTGAATATGACATGCCTAGTTGTAAATACTTTTGGCATTTTATCCTGCTTGTTCTTTGAGCTTCCTGTGCCTGTGGTTTGCTGTCTGACATTAATTTTAGGAAATTCTCTGTCTCCATTGCTTCAAATATTTCTTCTGTTCATTTCTCTCTCTCCTTGTCTTCCCATTGCATGTAGCTGTCCCACAGTCCTTGGATATTCTGTTCCCTTTTTCTTTTCTTTTTTCCTTTGCTTTTCTAGTTTTGGAAGTTTCTACTGATAGATCCCCAAGCTCACAGATGCTTTCCTCAACTGTGTCTGGTCTACAAATGAGCCCATCAAAGTCATTCTGCATCTCTCTTACAGTGTTTTTGATTTCTAGCATTTCTTTTTGATTCTCTTAATTTCCATCTCCGCTTACATTACCCATCTGTTCTTGAATGTTGCCTGCTTATTTTCATTAGCATATTAATACTTCTTCTCCTACCATATTCATTTTTTAAATTTCTCAATCAGATAATTCCAACAGGCTTGCTGTATCTGGGTCTGGTTCTGATGCTTGCTCAGTCTCTTTAAAATGTGCTTTTTGCGGGCGCCTGGGTGGCTCAGTTGGTTAAAATGTGCTTTTTGCTTTTTAGCCTCCATGTAGTTGCTGAAAGCTGGACGTGATGTGCCTGGTACAAAGAACTGTGGTATTTGGCATCAGCAACATAGTGGCGAGGTAGGCGGAGGGGAAGGGTGTTATAGTCCGGCTGTTGGGGGAGCGTGGACTCCCAGGCTGTGACCGTCACAAGTGCTTCCTCTTTCTCCCTCCTCAGCTGGGGCAGGACGGCTAGCCGAGGCTGGAATTGGGTATTGACCTTATCCCACCTGGAAGACTTCTCCCAGGTCAGTGAGGCTCTCATAAAACTATGTAAGTTTAGGCTCTTGAGGACAGGTCTTGAAGAATGCGTTGGGTGTATTTCAAAATCCCCTCCTTCTGCCAAAAGCAGGAGAGGACTTTTTTCTGTCTTTGCTCTGAAAATCTGTTAGAATTCCTGGAGATAAAAGTTAGAAAACTGTAGGAGGGCCTTCCCTAAGACTGCGTGCCCTTGTAGTTTTTACCTCTCAGACTTACCCACACTCCGCCTTAGCAATTTGCCAATTATGGTTTAGGTGTTTCTACCCCAGTGCTGGTTCCCATGGAGGTTTCTGCTCCAGGAAAGTTGTGATTCTCTTTATCCACCTGTCTGTCTCTCCAGTTTTGGGAGCAGTGGCTTGCCCTGTGATCCCAATACTCTGATGGATCTAAGAAGAGTTGTTGATTTACAATTCAGCTTTTTCATTTGTTAGGACAGAGTGATGACTTCCAAACTCCTTACATGCCAGAATAGAAACCAGAAGTTCAAACTGTTAGAAATAAATAGTAATCTGTTGTTGATTTATCCATTGCTCTGGTGTCATTACTGTAAATGAGAGTTAAGTATATACAAAGGGTCAGAGATGTGTTTTCAGATTGCATGTTATGTAATTTATATCATCTTACATTAAGCATTCTCAGGCAAAATTAAAGTACAGTATTCTCGTTTTTATGATTTTTAAGTTTTGTTTTTCCTCTACAATCTATTCAAAGTAGAGGAACTTGAAGAAAAAGGAGGAATCAAGTGAGCAACAAGGAAGGCTCAAATGAGGACCAAGAAAATACAGTTGTTCAGTACTTATTGAATTCCTACTATGTGCAGTGTTCTGGGGATGCAGGAATGAACAGAACAGAAGGCCTGCCCTCATAGAACTTAACATTCTGTGGGGAGGTAAGGGATAAGCCGACGACATATATGAGGTCAGTGATGAAGGCCAGGCAGAGAAGTGAAGCAGCCTGAGGAACCAGAAAGGTAGGTGCTGTTTTAGTGAGCAAGTCAGGGAAGTTCTCTTTGTGGTGGTGACGTTTGAGCAGAGAGGCCTGGCTAACATGGGACGTGGGACGTGTGGGAGAAGCATGCTCTGGGCAGAGGGTGTAAGTTCCAGGCCTGAGATGGGAGCGGGCTCGGCCCGCTGCGTGTAGAGAAAGCCGGCCAGTGTGGTGGGAACCAGCGCGTGAGGGGAGACCAGAGGCACGTCAGCCTTTGTTCTGTAAGGAATAGTTGGGCGCTTTCAGGTCTCCGTCATAGCTGCTAATCTTTGACCTTGTAGCAGGAAAGTAGCCAGACGCGTTACAAAGATGAAAGGGCATGGCTGTGTTCCAGAAAAACCTTTTTTACAAAAACATGCCATGGGCCAGATTTTGGATGTTGGCCCTAGTTTGCTAACTGGTAATTTAGGGTCTCATTAGGCGATTAGAGAGAGTGCTTTGAGTTTTATTCTAAATATGACCAGAGTCACTGGAGGGTGTTGAGCAGGCGAATAAAGTGAAAGGACTTACCTTAAAAGGATTACTGGTTGCTTCCTGGGGAACAGAGTGTATTGTTCACACGTGGAAGCAGGGAAAGCTGTTGGGGGTTTTGTATGAGTTGAGGAAAGAAATGGTGGCTTCACCTGAGGTGGTAGCACTGAGGTTGGCAAGAGGGGGTAGGAGATGGAGTGTGTGTGTGTGTGTGTGTGTGTGTGTGTGTGTGTAGGGGGTGACTCTAAGCCTGTTTGAGCAGCTGAGTTAAAGGTTGGGGAAGAGTTAACAAGCATGAGATTTGGTGAAGAAAATGAGTTTGGTTAAATTTGAGATGCCTGTTAGACATGTCAGTGCCAGAAGTGAGTAGGCAGTTGGATATATTCCATTCTTCTCTCTTCTAGGAAGAGAGGTGAAGGTGTGAAGAGTGAATGGAATAAGGAAATGTAATAGAAATACTGGACAGCACTGAAGTAAAATGAGGTTTGTTAGCCTAACTTGCAAGTGAGAGCAGATATCATTACTGTGTACATTTCCCTCCAGCCGTGGTGAGCTATATGGGTGCAGGCGTGGAATTAGTGGAGGGTTGGTTCTAACTAGAACTTGGATTTTATTAGGCAGGTAGAATGGAGGAAGAGATTCCCAGGAAGATACGTGGTCTATGGAATCTGATTTGGGTGGGGAGTGAAAAATCAAGAGATCGTAGGTTCTGGTGGGGTTGAAGAACTATTGGACTCATTGTCTCTAGTGGAAATGAACCGGAAAGGCAGGAGTCTGGTCGGAGTGGGATGCTTGAAATTAAGACTTTGCTCACGATACATTAATTGCTACGTTAAATATCCAAAAGATCACTCTGAGAGCGGGCGATTGAAGAGAGAGTGAGGATGTGATCAGTGGATGTAAGGAAGTTGAGTCACTGAGAGGCTAGAGTGTGCCACTTATCCCTTACATGCATTTTGGAATCAGAATGATCATAAGAGTAGTAGTGGAGATCAAGACTACGCTTGGAAGCAAAGTGCAGACTCTAGTGAATGTGAATGATGGGGAGTGAGCTGGAAGATAGTTGTAACTGCTAATTCCCATCAGCTTTGACTTTGCACCATCAGTTAACTCCTTGATGTCTGTCTCCTTCTGTTTGTAATGATGGATCTGTGACCTGCACGATAGCAGATTAAGGGCTGGGAAGGGGAAGAATGGAAGTTTCCTCCTAGTGCAATGATTATCTTTGAGCATCACTCACTTCAGGCCTGAGTTTAATGAATCCATTGATCCAGAACATTCTTCAGTGAAACAGTCACAAAGTTGTCAACAAAATCAGAAAGCCAAAATCATAAATGCTCTGTTATTATAACTGACTTTTGTATCTTGTGATTTGTCTATATTTTTCAGTTTCTACCATAATGTTTTATATTAAAAGGTTCAATAAATTGTTATTGAATGAATATAAAAGACTTCCTAAAATTAACTTTTTTAAAAAAAGATTTTATTTATTTGTCAGAGACAGCGAGCACAAGCAGGGAGAGTGGCAGGCAGAGGGAGAAGCAGGTTTCCCACTGAGCAGGGAGCCCCATGGGGGGCTTGATCCCAGGACACTGGGATCATGCCCTGAGCCAAAGGCAGACGCTTAACGACTGAGCCACTCAGGCGCCCCTAAAAGATTTTTTAAAAATTTATTTATTTGTCAGAGAGAGAGAGAGCGAGAGAGTGCGCAAGCAGGGGGAGAGGCAGGCAGGACAAGCAGAATCCCTGCTGAGCAAGGAACCGGATGTGGGACTTGATCCCAGGACCCTGGGATCATGACCTGAGCCGAAAGCAGACGCTTAACCGACTGAGCCACCCAGGTGTCCCCATTTACTAATTTTTAAAAAGATTTATTTATTTTAGAGAGAGAACACAAGCATGGGCACGTGCAGTGGGAGGGGGAAAGGGAGAGAACCTTCAAGCAGACTCCCCTGCTAAGCACGGAGCCTGAGGTGGGGCTCAAACTCATAACCCATGGGATCATGACCTGAACCAAGAGTCGGACACTCAACCGACTAAGCCACCCAGGTGCCTCCTGATTTTTTTTATATGTAAATGACTCTAAAGGGTGTAAAGTCTTTCTGTTAATAAGAATTTTGTAATCTGTAATACTGAACAACCAGTATGTGTTATAGCTAAACATATATATATACATATATATATATTTTTTTTAGAGAGAGAGAGAGAAAGAATGAGCGGGGCAGGAGGGGCAGAGGGAGAGGGAGAGAAAATTAAGCAGTCTCCACACTCAGCACAGAGCCTGACGCAGGGCTCAATCTCACAACCCTGAGATCATGACCTGAACCAAAATCAAGAGTCAGTCACTTAACTGACTGAGCCACCCAGGCGCCGCAGCTAAAGTATATTTAAAATAAGATATGGGGCGCCTGGATGGCTCAGTCGTTGGTCATCTGCCTTCGGCTCAGGTCATGGTCCCAGAGTCCTGGGATTGAGCCCCGCATCGGGCTCCCTGCTCTGCGGGAAGCCTGCTTCTCCCTCTCCCACTCCCCCTGCTTGTGTTCCCTCTCTCGCTGTGTCTCTCTCTGTCAAATGAGTAAATAAAATCTTTAAAAAAATAAAATAAAATAAAATATGATCAGGCTTATTTAAAACTCAATTGGGTCAGGAGGAAGCAGGAAAATGAATTCATTTCTGATAAGGTTTGCAGTTTGATCTTCTCTCTTTCAAGGATTTCATAGTCTCAGATACAGGTATTTCTTGTTTTCCTTTGAGTAGCTCCTGAAAAGTGATCTGTAAAGGAGTATTCTCTAATCATGATGCTCACTTTTCATTAAAAATGTAGAGCTGTCAATTTATTCCCATAAAAAAAAATCAGTCCAGGAATAGGTGAAGGCCTAGAGTGTATATAGAGGTATATTGAGTTTATAGAACATTTAGAAGGCAGCAGGGGAAAAAAAAAATCCTTTATCTACAAGTACTCCTTCTCCTGACTGATAGTGTGTGGCCCATAGCAAGTGCTCAAGAAGTATTTAAGTGAATGATGGTGCTGTGATAATGTTAGACTTTGTTTCTAGATTCTTTTAAAATTTACAAACCTCGTAAGAACCCATTAAGGGCCTTCGTGATCAAGGATGGAGACAGTTTACCTGTGAAAACAGCACTGGAGTGCGGCTGGCTTTAGAAAGGCTAATGTTTTTGACAAATTTTACTTGCCTACTTGGCTTAAACAACTTTCATTTACAGCCACAGTTTTGTGCAAACTGCTTCAATTTTGCGGTTGTAGATTTTTACTCTTTATCTAATGGAAAATACCTGAACTGATTTTTAGTAGGTGCCATACAACTAGCTGAGAAATGTTCCCTTGGCCACGATTAAGAGGAGAAATTGGGATAGCTTGTGTTTTTCACCCACACACAGCCAGAGAGAAGTAAGAAGAAAACTTAGGATAATACTTGGAAAATTGGTGAAGAAACCTCTTAAGTCGTTTGCAGTCTTTGTGTACGGAGTACTGAAGAGGAGGGTTTTGGTCCTAAATCAATGATTGTTTCAGGGACAAGACTCAGCCAGACTGGCTGATCCCACAGGAGACAGTATATCATGTGTGAAGGAAGATTTCCTTTTTGGTTTACAGGATCATCTAATTCATAAAGAGGAAATATGTATCGAATCTGAATTTAAGTCGTGTTGGCTTTACTCTGGGGGGAGAAAACAGATCCACATTTCAAAAAACTCTAACACTCCAAATAGTTAAATTTTTACTTAAAATAGCAACTGGATAACATACAAGGGAAAATGGTGATTTCATTTTCAGTAGCGTTCACTATATTTCTTTTTACTTGAACCCCTTTGTAAGAGAACAAAAAATTAGAGTAATTCCTAGCCAATAAAGTACATTTTCCAAAGTATGAAATAATTTCCTTGAAAATTTTCTCAGTATGAAAGTAACATAAAATACAGAAAAATAAGCAAAAATTTATAATCTAATCATGTTTTTAAATTAAATTAAAAAAATTTTTTTTAGAGAGTGTGAACGTAAGTGGGGGGAGGGACAGAGAGAGAGAGGGAGAGAGAATCTTAAGCAGGATCCACACTCAGCGTGGAATCCAATACAGGGCTTGATCTAAGGACCCTGAGATCATGACCTGAGCCAAAATCAAGACTCAGACGCTTAACCGACTGAGCCACCCAGGCACTCCTATCTACACAGATTTTTTTTTTTTTCCCACATTAGGTTAGTAAATGATCCTGGCTATGTTGAGCACCTTCACATCATTGGACTTCTAGTGCTCATGGAATATCCCATTGTAAATGTGTGCTGTACTTCAGTTAGCAGGTCACCTGTTGTCGAGTATTCTAGTTTTCAGTGTCTCCCCAGTATAAAGAATGCTTTCATAAACATCCTTGAACTGAAAACTTTGAGTGTGTATTTGGTTACTTCCCTAAATTAAATTCCTACAATGGGAATTATTATCTCAAAGCGTAGACACATATTTTAGTCCTGGTGTCTTTTGTTATTTGCATTCTAGAAATGGTATGTGGCATTGTTTTTTAAGTGCCCTTCCAATCATGAATATTGTCATTAAAATTTTAAAAAATTAAGTATGAAGGACAGCTCATTGTTTTAATTTTTATTTATTTTACTCCAATAAAGCCTGGGTATATTATTGTGCCTGTTGCTCAATTATATTTATTTCATTACTCATTTTTGTAAGAATAGTCATCCTTTTCGCTTGTATATTGCAGGCAGTGTGTGTCTAAGTTTTGTTATTTTTATACAGATTTTTAATCAAATCTCAATCCTTTTCATTATGGATCTTTTCCTGTTAATTTGTAGAAAGTCCTTTCCCATCCAATATCAGAATAAGTTGTTTTCTTCAGGTTCTTTCTTGGTTTCGTTTTTAAAAAACAATTGTGTAAAATTTCAAGCATATTTAAGAGTACAGGGAGAAGCATAATGAATCTGTGGCACCCATCCCTCAGCTTTAGGATATATCAATGTGTGGCCAATCTTATTCCATCTATCGCTGCCTCCAGACCCTCTTGGCACATTTTGAAGCAGATTTCAGACATCTGAATATCATTTAATCTACTGATACTTAGGGTTGTATCTCTAAAAGATAAAAGGGCTTCACTTTTTAAAACATAACCACAAGACCATTACCACACGTAAAGAGTTTAGGTAAAGAATCCTAATATCCATCATTCAGTGTCATTTTCCTAATTATAATTATTTTTAAAAGTTTGAAATTAGGAATTGAGTAAGATCCATACATTGCTTTGGTTGATATGTATTGAAGTTTCTTTTAATCTGTAGGTTTCCCCTCCATGCCTCCCTTTCCTTCCTCTACTCATTTTTTGTTGAAGAAATGGCTTTAAAATTTTTTTGACTCTCAGGGAGCCTGGATGGCTCAGTCAGTTAAGCGTCTGACTCTTGGTTTCAACATTGAGCCCCCCAGTGGGTTCTGTGCTCAGCCTGGAGTCAGCTTCAGATTCTCTCTCCCTTTCTCTCTCCCTCTCCCTCCCCCTCTGCTTCTCCTCGCGCTGGTGCTCTCTCTCTAAAAAGTAAAGCAAATAAATAAATAAATAAATTCTAAAAAAAATTTTTTTTTACTCTGTAATGCAATTGATTTTTTTTAATGTGTATTTTGAAGCTGGGGTCCACCTCTTGTCCCCTGCTTCTAACAGTTAACCAGTATCATTTAAAATAAAATCTTAAATAAATAAATAAATAAAATATAAACTTAAATTCTTCATTGAAGTGCCACTTTTATCATATAGAAAGTATTATATAAGAAAAGTGACATTTCACATTAATTGAGAAATACAGAATTTTTACTATGTAAAAATCCATTGGACAAACTGAGAGTTCTAGAGGGGAAGGGGGTGGGAGGATGGGTTAGCCTGGTGGTGGGTATTAAAGAGGGCATGTTCTGCATGGAGCACTGGGTGTTATATGCAAACAATGAATCATGGAACACTACATCAAAAACTAATGATGTAATGTATGGTGATTAACATTAACATAATATTAAAAAAAATCCATTGGTGTTTTAATTGGAATTGTAACAAATATATTAATTTGTGCAGGATTGACATCTTGACAATTTTGAGTTTTCCTACCCAGGAACATGTTGTATCTTTTTCATTTATACAAGTGTTCTTTTTTTTTTTTTTAAGATTTTATTTATTTATTTGACAGAAAGAGAGAGAGCACAAGCAGGGGGAGCAGCAAGCAGAGGGAGAAGCAGACTCTCCACTGAGCAGGGAGTCCATGCGGCACTTGATCCCAGGACCCTGGGATCATGACCTGAGCCGAAGGCAGATGCTTAACCGACTGAGCCACCCAGGTGCCCCACAAATGTTCTTTTGTTTCTCACAATGAAGTTTTGTTTTTTCTTCACTTTTTTTTTTTTTTTTTTTGCATTTTGTCCCATTTGCTTCTCTGTGTCCACCCTGGCTTCATATACATATATTTTGCTGAACCATTTTTTTTTAAAGATTTTATTTATTTATTTGACAGAGAGACACAGTGAGAGAGGGAACACAAGCAGGGGGAGTGGGAGAGGGAGAAGCAGGCTCCCCACGGAGCAGGGAGCCCCACATGGGACTCGATCCCAGGACCCTGGGATCATGACCTGAGCTGAAGGCAAACACTTAACCAACTGAGCCACCCAGGCACCCCTTTGCTGAACCATTTGAGTGCTATTTGTAGACATCACCCCTAAATACTTCAGCCTGTATCTCCTAAGAAGATACAATTAATCACATTCAAGAAATTTAATATTAATGCAACACTATTATCTAATTGTGTTCAATTTCCCCCAGTTGTCCTGGTGACGTTCATAGCTGTTTTTAAAACAAGAACCCAACCAAGGAGCAAGCAGTGCATTTACTTGTTATGTCTCTTTATTTTTATTTATTTATTTTTAAAGATTTATTTATTTATTTGAGAGAGAGTGCATGCATGTGCACGCAAATGGGGAGGGGCAGAGGGAGAGGGAGAGAGAATCCCAAGCAGACTCTGCCCAAGCATGGAGCCTGACTTGGGGCTTGATCCCACGACGCGGAGATTATGACCTGAGCTGAAACAAAGAGTTGGGCACCTAACCAACTGAGCCATCCAGGCACCCCTTGTTTATGTCTCTCTAAATCTCCTTTAGGCTAACCAGTATAGTTCAGTAGCTTAATTATTATTATTATTATTATTTTGCCTTTCACGACACTGACAAGTTTTGAAGGGTCCAGGTCAGTTATCTTACAAAATGTCCCTCAATTTAGATTTGTCCAACAGCTTTGTCGAGATTCAGCTGGAACATTTACCTACAGCAATACATACAGTAATACATACGTGATGTTTTGGCCATTTCAGTGCAATACACGAGGGGGTACATGATAGCAGTTTGTCCAGGTATTTTTGGAGTTTAATCATCTGGCAAGCTGTTGTCTGCTGTGTTTCATTAAATTCTCTTTTCCATCAGTCTTTCATCCAGTGGTTTTAATATCCATTCATAATTATGGCCTGAGTCAGTTATGACTATGGTAGTTATAAAATGACAGTTCTCTATTTCTGTCATCTTTATGTATTTATTTGTTGGCATTCTTCTGTCTTCTCTCTTCCCTTTCTTTTAGACATGTCCCCATTTGCTGAGCACTTCCTTTATGGCACAAGGAATTGTTCAATTGTTCATAAGACTCAACTTATACTTTGTTCACTTTGTACTTTTCCTGACTGTTTATCCAAGGAGCCCTGGTTCCTTTTAAGGGAGAGAGTATTTAGAAACCATAGGCCTGGATGTAGAATATTTCCATCATCCCAAGCTTTCTTTCTTTTTTTTAAAATTTTTTATTGTTATGTTAATCACCATACATTACATCATTAGTTTTTGATGTAGTGTTCCATGATTCATTGTTTGTGCATAACACCCAGTGCTCCATGCAGAACGTGCCCTCTTTAATACCCATCACCAGGCTAACCCATCCTCCCACCCCCCCTCCCCTCTAGAACCTTCAGTTTGTTTCTCAGAGTCCATCGTCTCTCATGGTTCATCTCCTGCTCCGATTCCCCCCTTCATTCTTCCCCTCCTGCTATCTTCTTTTTTTTTTTTCTTAACATATATTGCATTATTTGTTTCAGAGGTACAGATCTGTGATTCAACAGTCTTGCACAATTCACAGCACTCACCATAGCACATACCCTCCCCAGTGTCTATCACCCAGCCACCCCATCCCTCCCACCCCACCCCCCACTCCAGCAACCCTCAGTTTGTTTCCTGAGATTAAGAATTCCTCATATCAGTGAGGTCATATGATATATGTCTTTCTCTGATTGACTTATTTCGCTCAGCATAACACCCTTCAGTTCCATCCACGTCATTGCAAATGGCAAGATCTCATTCCTTTTGATGGCTGCATAATATTCCATTGTATATATATACCACATCTTCTTTATCTATTCATCTGTCGATGGACATCTTGGCTCTTTCCACAGTTTGGCTATTGTGGACATTGCTGCTATAAACATCGGGGTGCACGTACCCCTTCAGATCCCTATTTGTATCTTTGGCATCCCAAGCTTTCTTATGTCCCATTCAAGTCTAATCCCTTACCCTCACCTCAGTCCCAAGCAAATCCTTATCACGTTTCTGTCACCATAGATTAGGTAGAATTCTTTCCCAGGGTTTCACATAATTGGAATTATGTTGTATGTTCTCTTTGGTGTCAGGCTTCTTTTGCTCAGCTTGTTAATAATTTGCCCCTGTGTACTGTTGTGTAGTATTCCATTGCATGGATATACCGCTATTTACCTGAAATGGACATTTGGATTGCTTCCATTTTTTGGCTATTATAAATAAAGCTGCTATGAAGATTTGTGTCAAAGTCTTGTGTGGACATAGGTTTTCATTTCTCTAGGGTAAATACAATGTGTGGAATTGGTGGGTCATATGGTAAGTGTAAGTATGTTTAATTTTATAAGAAGAAGAAATAGCCAAACTGTTTTCCAAAGTGGTTGCACCATGAGTGAATGTCTACCATCAGTGAATGAAAGTTTGGATGTTCCATATCTTCATCAACACTTGATATTGTTTGCATTTTTAATTTAACCATTCTAACTGGTGTCTGGTGTGTAGTGTTGTGTTATCTCTGCTTTTATTTTGTATTTCTCTGATGACTAATGATGTTGAGCATCTTTTCATATATGTATTGACCATTTATATGTTTCTTTGATGTTTGTGTGCAAATCTTTTGCGTATTTTTAAATTAGCTTTTTTGGCTGTTTCTTAATTATTATATTGTAAGAGTTTACTATATATCCTGGATGTACTTTCTTATTGTTCAGATAGATGTATATATATGTAATGCAGTTTGCTTTTTAATTTTTTAATAATATCTTTTGAAAAATAGTAGTTTTTAATTTTTTTGAAGTCCAATGGATTCTTTTTTTTGTTTTTTTGTTTTTGATGGTTTGTGTTTTGTGTCCTAGCCAAAAATATTTTTGCCTACTTCAGGATAATAAAGATTTTCTCCTGAAGTTTTATAGTTTTAGCTTTTATATTTAGTTCTATGTGCCATTTCAAGTTAAGTTTTTTGTATGGCATGAAGTCTGAGTTCATTTTTTCTACTTAATACCCAGTTGTTCCAGCACCATTTGTTGCAAACACTATTTTCCCCCGTTGGATTACCTTGACCCCTTTGTAAAAAATCAGTTGATCTTGTATGAGTGAATCTATTACTGTACTCTTTATTCTGTTCCATTGATCTCCATGTTTATCCCTATCCCAATACCTCATTCTCTTGATCACAGTAACTTTATTTTTTTTTTAAGGATTTCATTTATTTTTGCAAGCGAGAGAGAAAGAGAGTGTGTGTGCAAGCGTACAAGCGGTGGGGGGAGGGGGTAGAAGGGCAGAGGGAGAAGCAGGCTCCCTACTGAGCAGGGAGCCCAACTCGGGACTCTATCCCAGGACCCTGGGATCATGACCTGAGCTGAAGGCAGATGCTTAACTGACTGAGCCACCCAGGCACCCTGATCATGGTAACTTTAAAGTCAGTTCTTTTTTTTTTTTTTTTTTTAAGATTTTATTTATTTATTTGACAGAGAGAGACACAGCGAGAGAGGGAACACAAGCAGGGGGAGTGGAAGAGGGAGAAGCAGGCTTCCCGCTGAGCAGGGAGCCCGATGCGGGGCTCGATCCCAGGACCCTGGGATCATGACCTGAGCCGAAGGCAGACGCTTAACGACTGAGCCACCTAGGCGCCCCTAAAGTCAGTTCTGAAATCAGGTGGTGGAAGTCTTCCAATTTTGTTCCTCTTTTTCAAGATTGTTTTTGGCTGTTTTAGTTTTTTTGTGTGTGGGGGTTTTTGTGGTGTTTTTTTTGTTTTTGTTTTTGTTTTTTTGTGGGGTTTTTTTTGCATTTCAATATACATCTTAGAATCAGCTTGTTAGTTTCTACAAATAGACTTGCTAAGAGGGATAGTCTTGAAACTATAGATCAATTTGGGGAAAATGACCAGTTAACAGTATTGGCTTCCAAGTGATGCATATAACATATATTTCCTTTTTGTGTGTGTGTGGGGGGGTGTTTTTAAAATTTCTTTTGGTTAAATTTTATGGTTTTCTTTGGCTAAGTTATGTATATGTTTAAATTTATCCCTAAGTATTTCATGTTTTTGATGCTATTGTAAGTGATATTTTTAAAAAATTACTATTTCCAGTGTTTGGGTTTTTTTTTTTTTGCCTACTCATTTATTTTTATTATTTTGAATATATAAAATTTAATACCATTCAGAGGTCAAAACTAGATATTAAAAAGGTGTGCTTAGCAGTCCTGTTCTATCTCCTGCCCTTCCTCTTTCTTATCCACTGCCTATATACAGCAATTTTATTAGTTTCTGTTTCAGTCTTTGAGGTAGAATTACTCTGAAAGTCCAAACACTCTAGAAACTATGGTCTGGCGTAGCTCTCTTAGTTTTGGAGGGCAGACATTTTAGAGTCAACATATAGCTTGTTAGAAAATGGGGAGGGGTTCTGACACCTTTCATTTTTCCCTGGAGGTAGAGGTGATGACCCATAGTGGCAGGTTCAAAGAACAGGCTTTTCCTGAAACATATATTACATAGTAGGTGAACGTAATTTCTGGTGAGAGAGATGTCCTACAGGACTTTAGCAAGCATTTTATGTTTTCATGCTTATTGCCAATGTAAATACAGTAGTCCCTTCTTATCCATGGTTCCACTTTCCAAGGGTTCGGTTAGCTGTGGTCAACTGGGATCTGGAAGCAGATGATCCTCCTTCTGAGATATGGTCAGAAGGTCAGTGGTAGCCTAACACTACATCACAGCACCTATGTCCTTCACCTCATTTCATCTTATCATGTAGGCATTTTATCATCTAACATCATCACAAGAAAGGTAAGTACAGTTCAATAAGAAATTTGGAAAGAGACCACATCCACAGAACTTTTATTACTGAATATTATAATTGTTCTATTTTATTATTATTGTTGTTGTTAATCTCTTACTGTGTCTCACTTGTAATTAAACTAGATCATAGGTACATATGTATAGGACAAAACATGGTATATATATAGGGTTTGGTACTATCCACGCTTTCAGGCATTCACTGGGGGTCTTGGAATGTATTCCCTGTGGGTATAATGTATATATGATATGTCCTTTAGGAAAATATTAGTAAAAATTGGAAATATTAGAAAAAATTATTAGAAAAAAATTGGATAAGGTCAAAAGAAAACAGCAATAGTTTATTCGTCCTGTTAGCCAAAGGAGATGTAGTAGACATAAGGGTGACACATCATTTCCAATTTTGTAGACATACGGGCTACTCATCACTATTTCTCCTGTCCTCCTGCGTGCATAGTGGATTATATCTCATCTCCTTGAATTACAGCCATGTGAAATATGAGTGGAAATAACATATACTTTCAAGTAAACGTTTAAGGAGATGTTTCAAGGAAACATTTAAGGCTGGAGCCAAATTTCCCTTTCTATCTCCTTCCCCCTGCTGCTGTGACTTGCATGTTTCAGATGCTGGAACCTCTGTGTCAGCCTGGGTCCCTGATTGAAGAAGCATGGAGCATAGACCCCACTGACAGGCAACAGGTATATAATTTGAGTAAGAAATAAACCTCAATCATTTTAAGCTACGGACAATAGGGCTTATTTCTTGCTGCAGCATAACCTACTTTTTCCTGACTAATACAGGAGAAATTTATTAATTTCATGGTGGATATTGGAGATTGGGGGCTTCAGAGAAACTGAACCAAGGGTCTCCAAGAACAGATAGATGGGGAGATCACAAGTTCAGTTTGGGGCCAGAACTAGTAATTAGCAACAATCTGTCTAAAAAGTGAAAAAGGTATTATAATATGGATTTATTGCTATGGAAATGTAAATTAGTTTAAAGTTTAGTTTCTTGTGATGGGAAGGAGCCTATGGAGAGGACAAAGTTGAAGATATGGAAATGAGGGAAAATAATGGCTAATATGTCCTGTAGAAGGCTGGAAAAGATGGGGTCTCCAGAGCACAAGGGGCTTAGACAGGAGGAGGAAAGGAAAATTGGTAGGTGCAGACACAGGTAGGTTTATAGATCTGCTGGGGGAGCTTGAGGGATAATAGTTACAATTGCTAACACTTAATGCTTCCCACCCCAGCTACTGATTCAAGTGCTTCACAAATTATAACTCATTCAATCCTCCTCACAACACTGCTATGTGATAGATATTCTTTTGTTTTTATTTATTTATTTTATTATTTTTTATTGATTTTATTTATTTATTTGAGAGAGAGAGAGGGTGGGAGTGAGAGAGATCATGAGCAGTGGAGAGGAATAGAGGGAGAGGCAGTCTCCCCGCCGAGCAAGAAGCCCGATGCAGGACTCGATCCCAGGACCCTGGGATCATGACCTGAGCCGAAGGCAGACGCTTAACCGACTGAGCCACCCAGGCGCCCTGTGAGAGATATTCTTATCCCCGTCCTACAGTTGAGGAAACTAAAGAAATTCTTGATAGGTGAATTCACTTTGTCTTAGAAGTTAAGGGTGAGGTAGGTCATCTGCTGAGGTTGAAGGTAGAGGTGCAACAGGAATAGCTTTTTCAAAATCCATCCACCCTCACCCCTAAAATTACTTCACATTTTTTAATTTTTTTTATTTTTTTTTTATTTATTTATTTATTTTTATTTATTTGACAGAGAGAGCACAAGCAGACGGAGAGAGAGGGAGAAGCAGGTTCCCTGCTGAGCAAGGAGCCCGATGTGGGACTCGATCCCAGGACCCCGGGATCATGACCTGGGCTGAAGGCAGCCGCTTAACCTACTGAGCCACCCAGGCGTCCCACTTCACATTTTTTTAAAAAATACATATTTGACTAGGACAATGGATATTTTTTGAAACTTATGTATATTATAAATGAAAATACCTTTACAAGCTTTGTCACTTTAGTCAACATGTAACCTACAACCTAAGGATGAATTGTGAGACTCTGTGCAAATTCAAGCTCAAGATCATTCTTTTAGCCTCTTTACCAATCGCATTGCTGCTCCTAAATCCCTCTTATAACAACTCCCGAGCTGCTACTGATGGAGGAAGTGTGGAAATTTGGAGAGATTGAGCGTGAGAGCTAGCCAGGAAAAACCAGTGTTCTCTCACATAGGCCAGGACCACCCAGTCCCTGTCTTTAAAGCTGTCTGCCCCTAGAAGTTTTTGTAAAACTGCCCATCTTTGTCAGAAAGGCTTCTCTCTTCTCAGAAGTCTTTTTATTCCTGGTTAGTCAAAGCTCCCCTCTCTTGGCATCAAAGTTTGTGGTTTTTAAGTGCCTGTGCTTTTTTCTTTTATTTCTTCTCCTTTCACAATCGTAAGGATTTCATCTTACAGAATTTTGGGTTTTGATCTCCTGCCTGAGTGGTTATTTCTTAAGAAATATGAGAGGTCCCACTTTCCTCCCACTAAATGGGTCTCATGTATCAGTTAAGGGAGTAAACAGAGAAAGTGAATATTGGTTCCAGCATTATGACCATTTAGACTGATCTGAATATCCTTCTTAGCATAAGTTGATATTGCTCCGGAGAGAGATAGTAGTGGTGGTTTCTGTTGTATGTAGGTGTGGGGATGCGGGAAGTGGGATGGGATGCGAGTCGTTCTTGACGATGTAGACAAGACACTTGATTTCTCCCATCCGTGAAGGGTGTAGGAGATGAAGACTTAGCCTAGGTGAGTCAGGGAGTTGAAAATGAGATCCCTACATCAAAACAGGACTCCTATAGGCATCTGGAGAGAAGTCTCAAAGGATGAATGAAATCTGCTCAAATGAGGCATCAATGGGAAGAACTGAGTACAATAGCCACAGCCGCTGAGATGGAGAGGAAATGAAGATGAGTTAATCTTTGTTGAACTAAATTGTGACCATACGCTTGTGAAAATAGATTGTGGTTTGTAGAGAAATTATTTGGTAGAGAGAATTTTTTTTAAAGATTTTATTTATTTATTTGACAGAGAGAGACACAGTGAGAGAGGGAACACAAGCAGAGGGAATGGGAGAGGGAGGAGCAGGGAGCCCGATGCGGGGCTCGATCCCAGGACCCTGGGATCATGACTTGAGCTGAAGGCAGATGCTTAACCGACTGAGCCATCCAGGCACCCCAAGTAGAGAGAATTTTTTAAATACTTCTATCACAGTTGTGAATTATTAAGGAAAAAATAATTGATGCCTTGGGTTTTAAATTTTGCTGCCAGGAAGCATAAAGTATCTCTGATTACCACTCCTACTCAGAAAATGAGCTTAGCATTGTTTCTTAAAGGTCTGAGTTGTTCTACAACTTGCTTTTACCTTACAGCCCCATAGGGAAAGTGCTGGGTTTTTGTATTATTTTTTAAAGATTATTTATTTGAGAGAGAGAGAAAGAGAGAGAGCATGTGAGCACCTGGTGAGGGGGAGGCAGGGGCAGGGGGAAGGGGATGGAGAATCTCAAGCAGACTCCCCACTGAGCACGGAGCGGGCCCCGGGGCTCAATCTCATGACCCTGAGATCACGACCTGAGACCAAACCAGGAGTCAGGCACTCAGCTGACTGTGCTGCGCAGATGCCCCAGATTTTTGTATTTCAGGCCATTGATGGAGAACAAACTGGATGACTCAGAGCATAAGAGGAGAGCGGCAGGGTTAGTTGAAGGCTGACTCTGGGAAGAAACTCCCTTGACTTTGGGAGGAGTCTGCCTGCGGCACTCCAGACCGTGTGTGGAGACTGGACAGTGAGGCTCTTGGTTTTGAGAGCGTCACTGAGTATCTCTCCAGGTGAGCCTGAGGTAAGAGGAACGGACAGCTGGGATTGCATCTCAGAGCTGCCTGGAGGTGATGGTGACCAGTCTGTCAGCACTGTCAGTGTAGAAGGAACATGGTTACCACGACAACCACTACAGACTAAAGCCCCTCCCCTCACTTTCCAAACCCTGTATCATCTCCAGGAATTCTTGTATGATCTTAGGGAACCAGAGGGGAAGACTTTCCCCCAAATACCCGCCTTCCTTCTAAACCATGTTACATTGAATTTTCCATTAATCCTACTAGGTGAAGGTAGGTTGGGAGCAAAACCAAATGAATTTGATTTATAAAAATTTTAAAAAATGAAACTTTAAGTCTTATTACTGAGCCTCCTGAAGCGAATTCATACCTACTCACCTCTTTATAATTAAAACCTATGGGAGTCAAATGAAAAACCGCTTTGCAAACAATGTTTTACAAAGCACTTTGCTTTTGAAGTATTGTTTTTCAACGATTAATTACTTTCTCTCACTCTCTCTAATTAAGAAAAAAAATTCCACTCCCAAGTATATAATGTATTCATTCATTCAGTAATATCCAGCCTTATAGTGAAACAGGATTATTCTGTTCTCTTTATTTTTTTCCTCTATCTTTGGATGGAGAGGTCTCTCTGGCATGTTCATTTGCCAGGTGATCTCAAGTGCCCTGGTAGAATGAAGCCTACCCACAATGCATTTATGTGTTTAGGTATTTATTTATTTACTTATTTGCACTTTTATAGCACTTATTATAGGCCATATAAAGCCAGTAAGCAGTTATAAATAACAGCTTATTAAAACTCTGACAGGTCTTGACATATGGATTATGTGGAGACTCTTGCTTTTCTACCCTTTTATTCTCCCTATGGGAATATTTAGCTGGTGGAGAGAAGCTGTTTTGGACTGATTTCTATTCTTCCAGCAGGCCCTGCCCTCCTGTTTTTTGGTGCCGTTAAGCATGCTGTTCCTTCGACCTGGAGCACTGTCCACACCTTTTCTCTTGAATACCTGGCTTTGATCATTCATCCTTCTGATCTTGGCTTGAGCATCATAGCACCCTTTCCTGGTGCCTCTCAATCTCACTTAGGCTTCCCTGTTTTAGCTTAGGGTCCTGGGGCACCAAAGGACTGATCATATTTGGGTCCATCTGTGTCACTGTGTCTTCTTCACTAGACTGTCGGCTCCCTAGAACCAGGAACCTTATTTCTCACATCCTCCCCTTCCCCCGTTCTGGTGTTTATCTTGCCTGGCACCTAATGGACACAAACCCAACTGATGTGGAATTACAAATAAATGTTATCCTCACATGTATTCTTGGCTTTTGTTATGGAGACGTTCAAAACTCAGTTTCTAGTTACCATGAAAAATAGCAGATGTTTTCTGACTTCTAAGACAAAGCTAGGGGGGTAGTTGTGACCCAACTCTTGTTAAGAAGGATGAGCTGCAGTTTGAGTTTAGCTCATCGCATGTGATAAATTCATTGATGGGAGAACAGGAGCTGAACTCCCTGATCACTTGAGCCAGGATAATCATACTGTTGAGAATCCATCATTAGTTGCCCTGGTGGGGAAAAATCAATTGTGTCTAATTGGTGTTGAGTTTTTCTTCGGATAGAATGTATTTTGGTGTCATGTGAGTATTTTTTTTTTTTTTAATGTTTTATTTATTTATTCATGAGAGTCAGAGAGAGAGAGAGAGGCAGAGGGAGAAGCAGGCTCCCCCGTCTAGCAGGGAGCCCGATGCGGGACTCGATCCCAGGACCCTAGGATCATGACCTGAGCTGACGGCAGATGCTTAACCATCTGAGCCACCCAGGCGCCCCTCATGTGAGTATTTTTGAAGAACTGGTTGGTCTATTGCTCCATAATGGAATTATCTAGGAATTTAAAAGTCAAAGTGTCAGCATGGATTGGGAGCTTGTTAGAAATGCAGAGTTTCAGATTCCCCCGTAGACTTCCTGACCCGGAATGTGCATTTTAACATGATTCCGAGGTGACTGGTAGGTCCCTCAAACTACGAGAGGCACTGCTTTAGGATTTAATTACATCACAGACAATTGAGGGGCTCTAAGCAGAACCATTTGTAAATATTCATTTATTCATACAGCCACAAAACAAATATCTTTTAAGCATGTAATTTTTATTAGGCATTTGTAGTTTGGGCAATAATGACAAGAATAATGTAATAGGCCCTTTATGTAATGCATTATACTTAATTCTGACAACAACCTTGAAAAGAAGGTGGTATAAGATCCATTTTACAGAGAAGTCGCTGTTGGGTAGTGGGTCCATGATAGATCAGCAAGTCTGTGAGTGAGCCATGATTTGAGCCTGTCCCATCTGACAAGTCCCCTATTTTGCTACCTCTTTTGTCCTAAAAATAGAGGGTGCAAGATCTTCTACTTTACTTTGAAGTCCTCGATAATCATACAGCTCATTTTTGGTGTACATTAAAAAAAAGTGAAACATTATCTGGTTACTTATGTACTTAATGTGCTAAGCCTTCTTCTGGAAAAAGCAGGTAGAGAGGAGAAAGCAGGTTCCTAAATAAAAATGTTCTCCTTCTCTGTCCACACCAGACACAGTAAATGGAATAATATACCATTTGCCTCACAATCTTTTGTGGAGGAGTAAAATTAATTTCAAACCACTAAGTCTGAAAAATCCCCGGAGAGCTACATTGCTCCGTGTTTTGCGTCAAATCTTTCGTTTGACCTCCAGAGCCTACTAAGGAGTTCAGGTAAAAAAAAACAAAAAAAAAACCAAAAAAAAAACCAGGACAGTGAGGCACCTGTGTGGCTGTGAGCTGGCTGCTGATTTCTCCGGATCTCAGTGCACATCAGTAAGTAGGTGAGTAGACAGGGAATACGGCCTGGGTGTGGGGGCAAAATAGCAATTTTTATTTCCACGCACAAGTCAACTTGCTTCGCGTCAACAGAAAACTGCTTGAGGACCTGCTCTGTGTCTCCACCTTTTTGTTTGGCTGGAGAGAGATTCCAGCAGCAGGCAGCAGATGCCAAGAAGTGCCTTTGATTTCTTCTCCAGACTATTGGGGCATGCATGTTTGCTGGACAGTAAACATTGTTTTTAATGATATAGTCGTATTTTCCAATGCAGCAAGAAAGCCTATTTATGATTTTAGCCCCAAGAAGCAAAGAAAATTGTTTCCTTTTTTGTGGAAGGAGGAGGAGGAGAGAAAGAGGAAGAGGAAGAAAAAGAAGAGGAAGAGGAACAGGAAGAAGAACAAGAAGAGGAAGAGGAAGAAGAAGAGGAAGAAGGAAGAAGAGGAAGAAGGAAGAAGAAGAAGAAGAAGAAGAAGAAGGAGGAGGAGGAGGAGGGGGAGGGGGAGGGGGAGGAGAAGAAGAAGAAGAAAAGTACCATTACAAAATCTTGACTGATTCAGGCGAAGAAGAAGAAGAAGAAGAAAGAAGAACGAAGAAGAAGAGTACCATTTTTTTTAAGTACCAAGTTTTTTAAGTACCATTACAAAATCCTGACTGATTAGGCCAAGCAAGGAAGATATACTTCAGGCTTTCCTAAGGCTAGGGAAATGGAATACCCAAATGTAGCTTTATTTAGGATTGCCATAGGTTCCATGAGCTTGCTTTCTGTTCGTCAAAGGAAAACTTGCCTTTTGAAGGAATGTGGTGCACACGCTCTTAATATAACATGAAAGGAAAGGTTCTTTGTGCCAAGAAGTCACTCATGTGAGATGGAATTCTTTTAAACAAATCTGGTGGCAAGCTTTTTTGGAAGCTTGAAGGAAGAATGAAATGACTTAAAATTTTGTTCGTGGCAGTCACCCTCAACCCTTCAAATGGAGTTAGCAAAGCTGGTCTAAAAACACAAACTCAGCCCTTGCAGCTCTTATTTCGTGCAGCCAAAATGGTGTGCAAAACCCGTTCTGGCTAATTTGGATAGCTTTCCAATGGTGGTGATGATTTTTAGATTTATGGCAAGTTTTAGATCTAACTAGAGACACAGCACATTTGGAAAAACGAGGCGTGAGTACTCCTGGCCTGGGAGTAACTGGCCCATGCCTCCCAGAGTAATGATGTTCTGAGTTCAGAACTACAAAGGTAGGCAGTTCAGCATTGAGGGAAACAGTCTCCTTTGGAGGTTTTTGTTTTCTCTACAGCCAAGGACTGAACTTTTCTTTTTTTTTTTTTTAAGATTTTATTCATTTATTTGACAGAGACACAGTGAGAGAGGGAACACCAGCAGGGGGAGTGGGAGAGGGAGAAGCAGGCTTCCCGCTGAGCAGGGAGCCCGATATGGGGCTCAATCCCAGGACCCCGGGATCATGACTTGAGCCGAAGGCAGAGGCTTAACGACTGAGCCCCCCAGGCGCCCCGATCTTCTTTCCTTTATTGTGTTTGGCTCCGTACCTTTTTCTTAACCGGTGGCCCCATTTACAAGTAGCGTTGTGCTTAGGGCGTCTTGATGCTGTTGGAAGCAGCCGAACTTCACCCTTCTGTTCCCAAGCCTCAGGAAGAGTCCACTGGTCTTTGTATTTGCAAGTTTTTCCCATCCGTGAACATTCCTCTTTAACATGGAAACACACTGTTTCCATCTCAGCCCTGCTTGCTTGACCTTCCATATCACTGATGATTTGTAGACACAAAGAAGGCACGCGGCCTCTGCATTCTTTTTTCCAATGTGTGTCTTTTCTCCATTTGGAGAAATGGCGGCCTGTCGTTTGTGAAGTCCCTCTGACCTTGACCTTTGGAGGGAATTCAACCAAGGCAAGAACTCAGCCAAGAAATTAAACTATCAAAATTCTGAAGAGTGTACAAAACACAACATCGGGGCATCTATCTTCTCAAATGAGGGCCCAAATAGTTACTTCCCTCCGCAACCCCTGAAAGTTACTTCCCTCAACAACACAAGCATGACAGGCAATATGAGGATGTTATTACTTTTTTATTTTTCTTTTTAATCAGGAATCTCCTAGGGTGGAAAAAAAGTAATTATTTTGTTCACATGGGAAGTGGTAGCCATCCTAAGTCCCCCTTTCTCTCGTTCTTTTTTCTTTTTCTGACTCAGTAGAACACAATTGTTTGAAGTTTGTTTGCATCTGCCGTCATAAAGGGCAGAATTTAGCCCTCTACCCAAACACATGAGAATTGTTTGTAGATTTATGACAAACCCTAGACCTGCCTATGGTAAAGAATGTGTATTTATTTCAATATGAGAGGCAATCCCTTGAGAGCATTGTGTGGGAACCATGCTGTTTAAATATTTTTATGCTGGAAAGGCTGTCTTTTTCAAATCATTCTTGGCTTCCAGCCCTGGAGAGTGAAGCTTCATCTGGAGGGGCAGGAGAAAAATACTGGGTTAGAAATCAAGAGATGTAAAGTCCTAGCTCCATCTCTGCTGCGGACTTGCTTTGTCATCTTGAGCACATCATTTTCCCTCCCTCTACACCTTGGTGGAATGATGAGTGGAATGATGTGGTTGAACTGAGGCAGTGAATTTGAACTTTCTTTTTTTACTTTATGTTTTTCACAGCAGTGTCCTCTTTTCAAATGTAATCTTATACAAACTCTAGTACATAATATAGATAAAAGCTATATTTTATTAGATCATTTATGAATTTTAAATTATAACCTTTATTAAGAAGTTAGGCAATGAGGATGCCATTTTGGTGTTTGTAGACGATTGAAATGGGAGTTGTAGTAGTTTCCTGGGGCTGCCATCACAAACTACCACAAACCAGTGGCTTTAAGCAACAGAAGTTTATTCTCACATAGTTCTGGAGGCTAGAAGTCCAAAATCAAGGTGGTGGCAGGGCCATGCTCCCAGTGAAGTCTCCAGGGCAGGATCTTTCCCTGCTTCTTGCGGCGTCTGGTAGCCCCTTGGCCCTCCTTGGCTTGAGGTGAACTAACTCCCACCTGCCTCATCTTCCCATGGCCGCCTTCCCTCTGTGTGCGGCTCTGTGTCTTCACCTGGCGTTCTCCTCTCATATCTGATTTCTCTTCTTATAAGGACACCAATCTTTGCGTTAAGAGAGTAGAACGTTATCTTAACTTGATTACATCTGCAAAACTGTATTTTTAAATACCGTCACATTCACAGGTACCGGGGGTTAGAATTTCAACATATCATTTTGGGGAAGAGTTACAGAATATAGTATATAGTTATATTAATGTAAGTGTTTATTTATTTTGTTTAGTAGCACAGTATTGAGAAAAATACTGGTCCACACTAATTGTAATTTTTTTTTTCACATGTCACCTTGCAATCCCAATCTCCATCTCTTCACTTACACTGATCCAGAGGTCTCAAAGAGCCACATTAGGAAATTGACATGTCAACGTTAAATTACTGAAAATATCCTAAAAAAGACTCACCTTTCTTAACTAACGAGGGTTCACTTTTTAAAAGGACTTGATGATTGGATTCCTGAGGTCACTTAAATCATCACTGTATTTGGCTGACACTATGTTTTCAAATGTCATAAAACCCTGAGTTATTCAGTGGTGCCATCTCAAAACATCTCCTTAGTGGCGTGTTCTGACATTCCCTTAAAATTGCAAAAGAGTAAAAATAGTGTTACATTGTATTGAGTCTAAATTTGGTTTCAGTTTTGTTGCTGACACTTTTTCTGCTGCTGTGAGCAGGAACGTGGGGACGTGGGGACTTGAACTACCAGCATGAACCCATTCAGCTGGTTAAAAATAGCATCTAGATACTCCAGCTGGTTACAACTAAATCACATTTGAGAGATGTTTAATTAATGGAGGTTTTTGTTTTTAAAGCACAGAAGTTATTTACATTTTAATTTGAAATATCTGTAGCAGAACCTTATCTTGGAACTCCTAAAAACTTCAATGTAAAAACATACATTCTGGAACTTACCATCCTTATCATTAAAATAACTGAAAAGTCCCCAGTTTAAAGACTAATGCCTTAATAAATTTGACAATTTTTACAGCTTATCGAACTTCTTTCACAATGCCGGGTAGACAACTATTTGGCACAAGTACGATGACCACAAGCATATTTCAGCCACTGCTTTTATCCGAGCAATTCTTTTTATGTCATCAGAGTAGATACATTTTTTGACAAGTTATTCAATGATATATTATAATCTAATCTAAAAACCTAATTTTTTTTTTCTCCAGTTGTGTATTATCTAGTAAGTCTTCCTTGTGTTCATTTTATAAAAAGTAATCTCTGCTCCCGACGTGGGGCTCGAAGTCACAACCCCAAGATCAAGAGTCGCATGCAGGCTCCACTGACTGAGCCAGCCAGGTGCCCCCTGTTTTTGGTTGTTGATTTAATTTTACTTATTTATTTGAGAGAGAGAGTGACAGAGAGAGAGAGAGATCACCAGCAGGGGGAGGGGTAGACGAAGAAGCAGACTCCCCGCTGAGCAGCGAGCCCGAGGTGGGGCTCGATCCCAGGACCCTGGGGCCATGACCTGAGCCGAAGGCAGACGCTTAACTGACCGAGCCAGCCAGGTACCCCGGTGTTTTTAGAGTATTCCTTGTGTTCATTTGTGTGACTCTGTATAAAAACAAGCAAAACACAGACAACTGAAAATCCGTATTTTCATTTATCTGAATCTTAAAACCTGAATTTTGAAGGAATCCAGCAGATATGTACTTTGTGTATTTGGGGATTAGATCCGTGATGGGAACCAGCATCGGTATGGGCCCTCAAAGGTATTTGGAAATATGTGGGGGCAGTTTTGGTTGTCTCAGTACCTAAAGGCACACCTGACACTTGGTTTCCTCCGGCCAAGGAAGCTAAGTGACTCACACTTGTCTCACTTGAAATGCCGGCAGAAAAGAAGGGGGATTATGTTTTTGTAAATATCTGCTTATTTAACGTAACTTGGACTTCAACAAGCTCTTTTGAGTAGAATTTGTCTTTTCCTCACTTGTAACTTTGGATGGGCCTGTTAAGGAGTTTTCATTGTCAGATTTCAATTTTGTTCATATAAAATTTTAGTTGATGACACTAAGTAGTTCAATTAATCAGGAATGTCTGAGTTGCTTATTTTTTGGAACCTTTGTGTTTTGTTGCAAAATCATGTAATTTAGCCAGACTAAAGATTGGAAGATTTCACTGCATGAATTATAGGAAGTTGAGCAATTTTAGTCTCACTAAAATG
This sequence comes from Halichoerus grypus, assembly GCF_964656455.1. NCBI lineage: Eukaryota > Metazoa > Chordata > Mammalia > Carnivora > Phocidae > Halichoerus > Halichoerus grypus. The sequence continues at coordinate 93,573,792 of NC_135717.1, forward strand.
AGACTGGGTGACTGCTCTCATTGTACTTTCTTGCCTTTACAAGATTTCATGTGAAACATATATAGGCACTTATTTTCATTTCATTGACCATTCATTAAATATCACTTAGTGTCAAATTGGCCCTTTTCATGATGAGACACAATCTTATTTATTTATCGTATTTTCTCATTAAACTTAATTTTTAAACTAATGACTCATTTCTACTTTTAAAGGTAATTCATCTCACTAGAAATTTAAAAAAAAAATTTAAACAAAAAGTAGCTTAAATAATTATCATGACATGTGTTACTTGTTTGCTGCAAGGTTTTCTGCGGCTTCCTGACGAGCAAGCACGGGGCAGAAGCATCTGAGCCTCATCAGGCATTTGACGGATTTGATTAATGTGTGCTGAGGTAAGTCTACTCCCCTGTGTAATTGTATGGGAGAGGCCACATGCAAGTCTGAATTAAAAAAAAAAAAAGACTGGTGCAGAATTACTAGCTATTCAGGGTATTATATGTGTCTCAAAGATAGCTTAAAAAAAAAAGCTATAGGTCAAGGTCAGCATAAAAACGAGGAAACCTGAGTAAAAGTTAATATGATGGTGGTCTCCAGTGTTTTCAAAGTTGGTGTTTTTAATGACACTTTAAAAATAGTTACAATGTATAATGGCTGATTCCCACCTGCCTGGGCTCTCAGCCTGCCTAAAGGTCTTGCTTCGTCTAGTCCAAGCTAGTTAAATCCTTTTCTTTTTCCTCTGATCTCATCATGTCTATGTTGGCTTCAGTTTAAACAATTCTGGTGGAGACCCTTCTCAGGATTTTCTCCTTTCCCCTCATCCAGGTCCTGATTCTAAACTCCCAGGGGCTGACATTATCATTGTTTGAAATCGCGGAGGAGGGGACACTTCATTTCTTGGTCTTTCTTCGGCTTATTTTACTGGGGAGTGGATGGCAAGTTTGCCTGTATTTATTTAATTTGCACCAAACAACTTGGCAGAAATGATGGCTCTCAAATTTAGCTGCGTTCTCTTTTACTTATGTCAGGAGGTCCATGCTCTACCTTTGTTTTTGTTTTTTAAGTTTTATTTAAGTAATTTCTACATGCAACATGGGGCTCGAACTCACGACCCCAAGATCAAGAGTTGCAAGCTCTTACAACTGAGCCAGCCATGCCCCCATGCCTTACCTTTGTCATGTGTGTACCTTTGCCCTGCAGATGGCCTCCAGGCAGGTGGACATCCATGCCTACCCACATGGGGCCCATGGAAACTTCTGGATCTCCTCCATCCCCTTAGGAGCTGCAGGGAAACCCAGGGGTTTGTTTCTAGCTCCTCTTTGATATAGATATGCCATATTGCCTTCTCTACTCTCTTGCTCCCTTAGAACCCAGAGTGCTCTGTATGCTGTGACTTTCAAAATACTCACATTTGGAGCTGAACACATGTTCTGTTTACTTTGGGATTTCCCAGTTAAAGGTTTTCCATAAAGTCTTCTCTGGTAACTGACCCGTGAGCTGCCACTATGCCTCTCCAAAACTCTCCTTTTCCTTTCTTCTGTTGAGAGCTTTTTTTTTTTTTTTTAATCTATTTGTGGCAAAGGGTGGAGGGACTGGTGGAAAATCCATTCTCCCGGTTTGGATCTACTTTTTGTAATATTTTGTTGTCTTATCCGGGGAAGGGTGGGGGAGGCAATTTCCTTGTGACCTTAGAGATGAAGAATGTGGTATCTTTTTCTCTCCCTGTTGTATAGCAAAAGATTCTGCTGTGGGGGAATCAGTTATTTTACTGGGCAGTTGGGAAAGAGTGCACCAATAATGCTTTGAAATATCATCATGCCACACAAATTAAATAAACACAATTAACCAATAATTAGCACTTTAAGAATCAACCACTTCTTCTTCTTTGAAATTTATTTGAAAGCAGTTTGGCTAGAAGATGTCTAAAGTTCCTTCAAAGGTTCTTCAGTTTTCTGATTGCCAAGTGGTGATGACAATTATAGTTTGATTTCTCAAGGATTAACACAAGCAGGACGGGGTCACTTGTCATCCCCTTAAACACTTGTAATAGTGAGGAGATTTCCTTTGTAAAGAAAATGTGAATTGGTGGTCTGAAGGATGGAAGGAAGGACAAGAGAAGAGATACGTAGGGGAAAGTCTGGAAGGGTCCTGAGCATGGGGGCTTTTTTCCCCTTGGAGTTGGGGGGTGCACCACCTTCTTGGCACACAGATGTGTTCATTAACCCAGAAGCTCTCTGAGCCCTGTAGTTTTGGGATTTTTTTTTTTTAAGTAGGTTCCATGCCCAGCATGGAGCTCGATGTGGGGCCTGAACTCATGGCCCTGAGATCAAGATCTGAGCTAAGATCAAGAGTCAGACACTTAACTGACTGAGCCACCCAGCAGCCCCTGCGGTTTTTGGGATTTTTATGGATGTTTCATCACATAGGCATGATCAATTATTAACTCCATCTCCAGCTCCTCTCCCCTCTCCAGAGGATGGGAGTGGGGCTGAAAATCCCAGTCTTCTAATCATGACCTCTTTCTGGCAACCAGTTCCCACCTGAATTTATCCATGAGCCCACCAAGCGTTACTGCACTAGAACAAAGGACACTCCTATCACTCAGTAAACTCCAAAGTTTTAGGAGCTCTGGGTCAGGAACTGGCAACAGAGATCAAATATATGTTTCTCATTATGTTAAACCTGTGTTAGGTGAGATGAACTTGACCTGATGGATATAACATTCAATATAACAAAGAGGGTAAAGGCCATGGCTAGTAGGATCTAGGGAAGTTTTAGGAAACATCCATGTAGCCCTTTTCTTAAGTAGGCAACAAGGAAAAGCCATTCTGGCTAATGATTCAGATAAAAAGTTTACTACATAGGTTAGTCTCAATCTCTGACTCAAAGAAAAATTGGGGGATTTGCAAAAAAGAAAAAGGTCCTGATGGGAGAAAAGATTCCACAGTAAAAACTTCTGTATCCATTTGTGCTGTTTTTGAAGACCCAGAGCCAGGTTCACATTCAGATGGATGTGGATACTGTTTCTCCATCCTCAGAAGTGAGGACATGTCTCCTATGATACAATCAAGGGAAACTAGTTGAAGTTTCAAGTAAGAGAGAAATACTCTTGGGGAAACCCTTGAGGAACTCCTTCATCTTCCTACCTTCATTCAAATCTACCAGCCCACCTCCATCTGTGCCCACGCTCTCTGCCTTTGCTCACTTTTTAATGCCCCTGCTTCTGTCACAGCCAACTCCTCCACCTGTATTCTGGATGCCCGTCCCTCTCATTTCTCATGGGCTCTCCTGCATCATCATGTCCCTGTCCTTCCAGAACCATTCTTGTCAGCACATAAACTGCCTAAGTGTCTTTGGGATTTTTTTTTTTTAAGTAGGTTCCATGCCCAGCATGGAGCTCGATGTGGGGCCTGAGTCTCTCTTCTGTTTCGTCATTTCTCAATTCATTGTGTCTACCCTTGAAAGGGTTGTTTATAATCATCGTGTATACATCCTTTCCTCCCATTCTCTCTTAACTATCTCCAGGCAGCCATCTAAAATAATAATATTCAGGTTTTTTTGTTTGTTTTTAGAGAGAGAGTGTGCACCTGTTTGTGAGTGGGGGAGGGGGAGGGGTGGAGGGAGAGAGAAAATCTTTTTTTTTTTAAAAGATTTTATTTATTTATTTGACAGAGAGAGAGTACAAGCAGGGGGAACAGCAAGCAAAGGGAGAAGTAGGTTCCCCACTGAGCAAGGAGCCTAATGCAGGGCTCGATCCCAGGACCCTGGGATCATGACCTGAGCTGAAGGCAGATGCTTAACCGACTGAGCCACCCAGGCACCCTGGGAGAGAGAAAATCTTAAGCAGGCTCCATACTCAGTGTGGAGCCCGATGCAGGGCTCAGTCTCACGACCCTGAGATCATGACCTGCGCTGAAAGGAAGAGTTGGCAGCTTAACCAACTGAGCAACCCAGGCGCCCTGTGTTCCTTATCTTTATAAAAATTTAGTTACCCATGTGCTGAGCTCCTTTATACTCTTCATGGCCATTGTTTATAAAATAGTTAAGAATTAACTTCATTCATTGTTTCCATGTACTCTCTTTCTCCTCTTCACCGGATTCTAGTTTAACTTCTAGCCCACCAGTGCACTGAATCTGTTCTACCAGTGAACTCCATGTTCTAAATCCAAAAATTTATCAATCTTTATTGGTAGAATCTTCATCAGTATTTGACACCATTAACTACTTTCTTCTTCAAATGCTCCCTTCTATTGTTTTTATGACCCTGCCCTCTTGTAGGTTTCCTCCTGTCTTTCTGGCCCATCTAAACCTTGTGGGCTTGTCTTTCTTTATCCTTTAAATATTGGTAATTTTTAGTATTCTATCTGGGGCTCTCTTCCTGACACACTTACATGTTTCCCCCTCAATAAGTTCATCCACTTGCATAGTTTCAAGTATTATCCTTATGTTGACAATTCCATCCTTTTTTCTCCTGAGCTTCAGACCTATATGTCCACCTAATCTTTTAATATTTCCATTTGGTTATCCAGTCCAGATCTAAACCATTTTCTTCCCCACTAGACCCCCCCCCCCTTTTTAATGTACATGGCAAGTCTTATTCCTGCCCTGAAGAGTCAGATTCAGTCAATCAGGGGGTTGGTGGATTTTCCTCTGAGTTCCTGTCTTCATGAATAGTACTTTGTCCAAAGCCAAGCTTGAACGGTAGGTAAGCTTTTATTCTAATATCTTGAAGAATATCAAGATTTACTAACACGCATACTGTGTTTTAGCCATGCACATTTTCTCCAATCAAGTGAGGAAGAATAGAGGAGAGGCTTAACCAATGTCTACTAATTTACAATTACAGTCTCAAGTTAAATATTTTTAAGACCCAGATGTTAACCAGGATAATGGAAGATCAGCAGGACTATTGTCCTGCTGACAAATTGAGTTAATGTACTCTTTATGGCCAGAATTCTATTGTCTATAGATTGTTTGGAAAATTGTTAATCCATCTTTCAGTGGATTTCAGGAGATGTGGCCTAAAGATTTGTTGTGGTGATTTCTGGGGAGATTTTGAATCTAAACCCAAGGTACCTGTCCAATAGTAAGGTCCACTAAAATTCCAATGAAATATTCTCTAAGAAAGAAGAGTCTTTTATGCTAGAGTAAAATGATGTTAAATGGCACTTTTTCTTTTGTCTTGGGTTTTGGCTGAGGTCCCAGAACTGGGTTTTATGGTATTATGGTTATTAAAATCCCACATTAAAGAGATATGCTGGACCCATTTATCAAAATTCATTGGAGAGAGAAAGGTTATTCAAAGGATTCTGTAGTAGAGTTTTGTGGAATTTTACCTCCCTGGCCCTTATAGAGGAAGAGTCTTTATTGATGGGTCCCTTAAGCTATGTGATGGGAGGATTTGGAACCACTGCCACAGGGACTGAACCAAAGTGCAATCATATCACACTTAGGGGAATCTGGCATGATTTCCCTGGAGTCCTTCTCCCTCGTGGAGAGAGACTGGTGTGTGGGGTTGGGAAGTTGGGCTGGATGAATAAATTTTAAATAGGATACATAGAGAGTTTTAAAAAATAAACACTTTATTTTAGAGTAGTTTTAGATTTAGCAAAATAATTGTGAAAGGCTTTCAGAGAGTTCTCATATATCCCACATTCACTTTCCCCTTATCAACATCTTATATTAGTATGATAGAGTTATCACAAACAATGAACCAGTTTTTTCAGTTTTTCCCTGAACTATTCAGAAAGATGTATAGGAAAAAATAAAGAGGCAAAACATATATAATAGAATAAAAGATACACAAGAAATCCAGTAAACATATAACATGAGTTTTATCTTTTTCTTTTCCATCCCACTATTATACACAGTTTGTCCTGCAGCTAGGAACTTATATAAACCACAAATATTGAAGAATATTTCTCTAACATAGTTGACAGAATTGTTGGTGTGAACAATTTGTTGCATGTATGTTAAACCATTGTTTAATAGGTCACCCATTAATTAGAGTGTTAACTATTTAAAGAAAATTCATAAAAAATTAAAAGTGGTGTGCTTATCTAAATATGAGATTCTTTTTCTTTTTAGGGATACAAATAAAACTTTTGTACAATCAAAGTAAAAGAAACAAAATGGCACATATGTATGGTAAGTGATTGATTAAAGCCTAATATCAAAAATATTTTTAAAGAAAAATATTTTTATTTTTTATTTTATTTTATTTTTTTTTTAAAGATTTTATTTATTTATTTATTTATTTCACAGAGACAGAGATAGCGAGAGCAGAAACACAAGCAGCGGGAGTGGGAGAGGGAGAAGCAGGCTTCCCGCCGAGCAGGGAGCCTGATGTGGGACTCGATCCCAGGACCCTGGGATCATGACCTGAGCCGAAGGCAGATGCTTAACGACTGAGCCACCCAGGCGCCCAAGAAAAATATTTTTAAAGATTTTATTTATTTAGAGAGAGAAAGAGACAGTGCGTGCACGTGCACACGCATGAGTGGGGGGAAGGGGAGAGGGAGAGAGAGAATCTCAAGCCGACTCTCTGCTGAGTGTGGAGTCTGTTGTGGGGCTCAATCCCACAACCCCAAGATCATGACTGGACCCGAAATCAAGAGTTGGATGCTCAACCAACTGAGCCACCCAGGCGCCCCTAAAGAAAAATATTTTTAAAGAAATTGTTAAGTTCACAATGGAAAAAATGGATGATGGCTGTGATAGAGAAAATTGCATAAAATGATATACAAATATTAATTTAACAGTTACAAATTGTTGACAGGAAAACAAGCTAAGAATAATATAAACAAAAGTTAAAAAAATTATTGATAATACTTTGGAGAAAGTGGCAAATCATCATTTCTTGGGAGAATTATTAACTGGTTCAACCTTCTTGAAGAGCGATTTGGCAATGAGCCACAGAAATTTTAGACTTTCTTTTCCGGTAATTGTAATTCTGAGAATTTATTCTATAGAAATAATTCCGAAGAATAAATGAACTATGGTTAGAGAGATTATCTTAGCCTCTCTATTTATTATAGAAAAAAGTTCTACATCAAAAAGGTTGGGGGTACCTGGCTCAGTTGGTAGAGCATACAACTCTGGACCTAAGGGTTTCGTGAGTTCTGACCCCATGTTGTGTGTAGAGATTACTTAAAAATAAAATCTTTTTTTAAAAAGGAGGAAATTAAATAATTTATATTCTGATAACTTAATGGACTATTTTTAAATCATTAGAAATAATAGTTATGGAGACTGTGTGTATATGTATATATATATTTTAAGATTTTATTTTTAAGTAATCTCTACACCCAACAGGGAACTCAAAACTTACAATCCTGAGATCAAGAGTCACATGCTCCACCAACTGAGCCAGCCAGGTACCCCTTTATATGTTTTATATACAAAGAACAAAAGACTTATATGTATATAGTAAACAAATTTAAAGTAAAAAAAATTAAAAGATAATTTTTTATCAATGAAGATTAAGTTTATGTAAAAACAATACATTTTGAAAGGGTCATAGAAATGTAATCAGTAGGGCTTACATAAATTGGTTATCAGTATAATTTTTTAGAAGACATTTTAATACTAAAACTGTCATTAAAAAGATTTATTACCTTGATATTAATGCGTGCTTTTTTTAGTGCAAAAAGGTGGCTTTATTAAAGCATGAGGACAGGCTCTGTGGGCAGAAAAAGCTGCCATTAATGCATATTTTTAAAAAGATAAATTGAAGGAGATATTTTCTTCCTGAGAAGAACAAATAGGTATTCTGATGTCAACAGATATGATAGTGTCTTATTAATAGCTGTCCAAATAGCGAACAAAACCTAAAATGCTTTTATTTAATTCTTTTTCCTTTTGTTTAATCCATGCATATTTCAGAGAAAAGTTCACCCAAACCTCAGATCCATCTTTTAATTCATAAGAATGCTGATTTGGAAAATGTAATGTCTGTGTCCAACTATCTTATTTATTAGATATTCAGTGTTCTCATGTTTTGCTGACAGAAATCACAATTACACTTCTATGATTCCAGTTGGGAAACCAGGCCTCCTTTCATCTGATAAAAAGCGCCATGACACTTGTAAAGGCGTAATGTGCTAGTTACAAGTTTATTGAGTTTTTATGAAGAGAAAAGGGTCAGAGCAAGTTATATAAGTAGGTCTCATGTGAAAAAAGATTCTAAAATCTAGAAACCAAGAAAAATAGAAGTTATAAAACACAACTCGGGGCGCCTGGGTGGCTCAGTCGTTAAGCGTCTGCCTTCGGCTCAGGTCATGATCACAGGGTCCTGGGATCGAGCCCCGCATCGGGCTCCCTGCTCCGCGGGAAGCCTGCTTCTCCCTCTCTCACTCCCCCTGCTTGTGTTCCCTCTCTCGCTGTGTCTCTCTCTGTCAAATAAATAAATAAAATCTTTAAAAAAAAAAAAATAAAATAAATAAAACACAACTCATTAAGGCCTAAGAAGAATGAAGGGGTAGGTTTTTCAAGACCTTTAAATGGTGAATTGAGTCTTAATTTTGGCTTAATTAACAACTGATATCAAATATTTACTTCTTTTCCGAGGAAAGGGACCAAAGCAAAATACGCAGTTTGTTCAAAGCTCATAGTCTTTTTACTATGGTGCAAAGAATAGTAACATAATTACCAAGAGATAACTGTATCATCCTTTAAACATTTATATTTTTCCCTAAATTTTGATACTTTGGGAGGCAACGCTGATTAAGTAAATTGAATATTTGCGTAATATGACACATGGTGACATTTAAACTGAGATATTGAATTTCGTTAAGTTTGTTTAAGAACTGGCAATGGGGGCATCTGGGTGGCACAGTCGGTTGAGTGACTGACCTTTTGTTGTGGCTCAGGTTGTGATCTCAGGGTCGTGAGATGGAGCCCGACGTCATGCTCTATGCTCAGTGTGGAGTCTGCTTCGGACTCTCTCTCCCTCTTCCTCTGCCCCTCCCCACTGGACTCTGTCTCTCGGTCTAGGATAAATAAATAAATCTTTTTTTTTTTTATTTAAAGATTTTATTTATTTATTTGACACAGAGAGAGAGATAGCGAGAGCAGGAGCACAAGCAGGGGGAGTGGGAGGGGGAGAAGCAGGCTTACCGCTGAGCAGGGAGCCGGATGCGGGGCTTGATCCCAGGACCCTGGGATCATGACCTGAGCCGAAGGCAGACGCTTAACGACTGAGCCACCCAGGCGCCCCTAAATAAATAAATCTTAAAAAAAAAAGAACTTGCAATGGTCTGAAAGTGAAAAGGTCGCTATTCTCCCTTTTATGTCCCATTTGTTCATGTAAAATAAAATCAAATTTCTGTTGTCAAATGTTTTTCCTCCTAAGATTTATGTATTTTATGTATGCATGTATGTATGTATGTATGTATGTATTTAAGTAGGCTCCACACCCAGCATGGAGCCCAAAGCAGGGCTTGAACTGACGACCCCAAGATCAAGACCTGATGAAGACCTGAGCTGAGATCAAGAGTTGGATATTTAGCTGACTGAGCCACCCAGGTGCCCCAATATTCATTTTAAAAGACGATTCAGTTTAAAAGACTGGTTTATGCTTCCAAAGAATAAGATAGTTGTCACAGAAATCAAGATGAGCAGATGATGGCATGTTTGCCCATCTGCTTGAGAATTAATCATCAAACATTTTTGAGAAAAAAAGTGCCTCTTTCAAGGGTCCTTCAAAGGGTAAAGGGATGATTTCCTGGACCTCTCCATGTTGGGTAGCTCTAGTTTGGGTTGCCACTGACAGTATAGCTGTGTTAAGGCTTCACTTTCCATGAGCATTCTCCTCACCTTGGAAACAACATATGGTCTCCAGACCTCCTTGCCACCTGAAAAATGACTCTGAACAACAGCCAGATCTTTCCTGTTCTTTATAGAATTTTTTTTTAAATGAATATTTCTTTCTCCAACACCAGCCTTTTCTCTTGTGAAGTTTTATATGAAGAGAGACATTCTCTAAATCATTTGTCTGAGTAAATTTATCAAAAATCGCTTCATACATACCACATAGTCATAGAAATATCTTCTCAGATACTCTATATTAACATCTAAGAAATTGCTTCCTCTGCTCTATTTCAAAAGAATAAAACAGGATTTTATATCATGTTCAAGAGTAATTCTGAAATGTAACTGTGATTTGGAGAACACAGGTCTGTTCAACCATTCTGTTGGAAGGCCTCAACAGATTTGGAAGGCAGGAGAAATTGGTTTTAGAATTATCTCTTCATGAACTACCTGTGTGGCCTACATTTTCTCTCCTGGAGTCTCCTGATCTTGGAGTCAGGCATCCCTCAAAAAGTCTCATCTTATTACAACATTGGCTCAGATTTTGGTATTTCTTTCTTTCTTCTTTTTTTTAAAAATTATTTATTTATTTGATGTAGTGTTCCATGATTCATTGTTTGCGTATAACACCCAGTGCTCCATTCAATACATGCCCTTCTTAATACCCATTTGATTAGGTTCAAATGTGCTCTGGACTGAATGTGTGCCCTCCAAATTCCTGTGTTGAAATACAGTCCCCAAAGTGATGGGATTTGGAGCTGGGGCATTTGAGAGGTAATTAAGTCATGAGGGTGGAGCCCACATGAATTGGATTAGTGCCTCCGTAAGAATAGGCCAGAGAGCTAGCTTGCCCTCATTCGGCCATGGGAGGATGCAATAAGTCAGTCGTCTGAAACCCAGAAGAGGGCCCTCCCCAGGACCTGATCCTGCTGGCATCCTGATCGTGGGCTTCTAGCCTCTGGAACTGTGAGAAATAGATCTCTGTTGTTGTTAAGCCACCTAGTTTATGGTGTTTTGTTATAGCAGCCTGAGCTAAAGCGAGGTGTGGCTGGGATTCCTTGGTGTAGTTCCTTAGAAGGAAAGCCATGTTAAAAAAAAAAAAAAGTTGTCTGACACTCATGTATCCAGCAAATAATAATGGCAGAGGGATAAGATAACCCATGAGACAACCCTGTTCAAAAAGGGGGAGAAAGGAGGCAGGTAGCAATTTTGGAACCAAGCTGGGCACAAGCCACCATTTCTGCTGACTCTGGGAACAGGAAATATTCTTTAATTAGGATTCACTTCTGCTACTGGAAAGTAGTTTTCTATGGCTCTTGGTTCTGCCTTCTGGGTTTTGGGTCAACCTTCTAAGTCACACTTTTTCCCCCCACAAGAAATGGCATGTGCTTGCATCTGAGGAGCACGCTCAGCTTGATTTCTGCTCGGGAGCCTCTTCCTGTTTTGAACTGTTTTTGACCCATTTAGCCCAAGCTTTCAAAGACTTTGTAGGCTTCCTACATACTTCCTTGTGTTTCTGCACAACTTGTGTATCAAGTTAGAATGTGCTCCTTTAGGCAAAAGCCACACTTGCCAAAGCCCTCTACCTTGTGCTGAGACACAGGGTGCTGTGGGAGGAATGCCTTTAAGATCCTTAGTACACCTGTGGTCTTTCTGAGAGGAGCTATGAGGCAACAACTTAAATATTTCTGAGGTTTAACAAAGGGCCTTATAGCCACGGTATTTTATTTCATTTTATTTTAATTCCAGTATAGTTAACATACAGTGTAATATTAGTTTCAGGTGTACAATATAGTGATTCAACACTTCTGTACATCACCCCACGCTCATCATGACAAGTGCACTCCTTCCTCCCCATCACCTATTCCCCCCACCGCCCCAGCGTAACCATCAGTTTGTTCTCTATAGTTAAGAGTCTGTTTCTTGATCTGCCTCTCTCTTTTTTCTCCCATGTTAATTTGTTTTGTTTCTTAAATTCCACATATGAGTCAGATCCTATGGTACTGGTCTTTCTCGGACGGACTTATTCATTTAGCATGAGCCTCTTGAGCTGCAGCCACATCGTTGCTATAGCCACACTTGAGCTGCGCTTTCCCTGGAGGCTGCATTTTGCTGGCAGTATTATCATCTCCAATTTATAGATGAGGAAGCTGAGACTTAGGGTAAGTGACTTCCAAAAGCACATATTGCTAATTTCCTCCCTTCCTGAAATCCAAAATCTAGCAGAAGGAACCAAAAATGTAGAGGAAAAATAAAAAGAAAAAAGCAAATAAGGAAGAGTCTGTCTCTAATCCAAGTTCAGAATGCTGGGGTATGTGAGGGAGAAAGATCAGACAGGCTTCCTGGAAAAGGCAGCGTTGGGTTTGGACACATGAAGAGGGACGGAGAGGCACTTCAGGCAGAGGAAACAGAAGGGAGAGGATCCATGAGATGAGGAAGAGAGTCTACTATGGGCATGTAGGGGCCTCTCTGGGGTGGATAGTGGTGGTGGTGATGATAGTGAAGTGTAATGAGGCATATGATTGGAAGTGGAGGGTTGAGTGAATTTTGGAAGACTTGGAATTCTAGACTAAAGAGGTTGGATTTAATTGAACAAAGATTCAAGAGTTTTCGGCACCATCTGTTGGTTTTACTTGTCTACGTAATCGTTTACACACCTCTATGTTTTCATACTCCAGGAGGTTACTGTTCTTTTTGTATTCCAGTCTGAAGAATGTATATGAAAACAGTTCAAAATGGAAGCAGTGTGGCATAGCAATTGAGAGCTTGAATTCTAGACTCAGGCCGACCTGGATTAAGACCAAGTCTACCACCTACCATTTGCATCTCTTTGGGGAAGGCTCTTCACTTTCTTTTTCTTCTTTTTTGGGGAGAGAGAGAGAGAATGTGAGCAGGGAACAGTGAAGGGAGAATCTTTAAGCAGTTTCCATGCTCAGAGCAGAGCCCAACACCAGGCTTGATCTCAAGATGCTGAGATCATGACCTGAGCCAAAATCAAGAGTCAGACACTTAACTACTTAACTGACTGGGCCACCCAGGCACCCTGGGTCTTAACTTTTCTAAGCCTCCGCTATCTCACCTTGAATGGGATACCTATCTCAGAAGTCTGCTGTGAATATCACATGAGATAATATGTGTAAACCACTAAACAAAGATTAGGATGCATGGTAAATAATCAGTAAATATTGTTACAAATAATTAATGAAATTTGAAAATTACTGTTATGGACTGAATATTGTCCTCCAAAATTCATATGTCAGAGCCCTAATCCCCATTGTGACTATATTTGGACAGAGCCTTTAAGAAGGTAATTAAGGGTAAATGAGGTCCGAATGGTGGGGCCCTAATCTGATAGGACTGGTGTCCTTATAAGGAGAGGAAGAGATACTAGGGACTTCTCTCACACGTGCACACTGAGGCAAGGCCATGTGAGGTCATAGCGAGAAGGTGGCCATCTACAAGCCAGAATGAGAAGCCTCACCCAAAACCAACCCTGACAGCACCTTGATCTTAGACTTCTGGCCTCCAGAGCTGTGAGAAAATAAATGTTTGTTGTTTAAGTCCCACAGTCTGTGGCATGTTGTTATGCAAGCCCTAGCAGACTAATAAGAAAATGAACTCAAAAATAAATACAAGAATGAAAAATTACATTCTTTTGTATGCCAACAGAGTCAATGTCATAGAACTTTCCTTTTAGCAAGACAATAAAGATTTTTTTCCTGCAGCCTAGACCCTGATAGTTGAAGCACAAGTATTTAGTTGCAGCTTTAGAAGTTCATTATAAAATCTTATGAAAACTCACATTACAAAATTTAATACAGCCATATGGTGTTACTATGCTGTGGATTATGCGTATGTTGGGGATGAGTGGGTGGTGAGGAAAGAATGGTAAATAAAAGAAGTATGATTTAAAAAAGATCTCCCTTTAAGATGTATACATTTAAGAGTGACCAGGGGCGCCTGGGTGGTTCAGTGGGTTAAGCGTCTGCCTTCGGCTCAGGTCATGATCCCAGGGTCCTGGGATCAAGCCCCGCATTGGGCTCCCTGCTCAGCGGGAAGCCTGCTTCTCCCTCTCCCTCTGCCTGCAGCTCCCCCTGCTTGTGTGCACTCTCTCTAATAAAGAAATAAAATCTTTAAAAAAAAGTGACCATATATTTTATGAAATGTTTCAATAAATCAAGGGGCCATGGATTGTAAGATACACTGCTATCTTATACATATTATTTAGAAAGAAAATACAACCAGAATGCTTGTTATATCAAATGTAAGATATATTAAAATATGTAAAAAAAAGTTCATTTTAGGATCTGGAAGTATACTGGTTGACCATTAAATACAATAGTCAAACCATATCAGATATGAGATAAAGGCTCTATAGCTCTTTTTACAGGAGTTTCTGCTAGAGAATTTTTGTATGTAGACATTTTTCTATGTGATTAATTACCTCCTCTATCTAGAATAGTACTAGCTGTGTACCATCTTTTAGATAACTGAATTAAAAAATCATTATTCAAATCATTTTCTGTAGGACCGCAGGACTTTATTCTCTTGTAGAACTCTGAAAAAGGCTGCCAGAGAGTAATGAAGAGAAGAATGTTTTAAGAGTTTAAAGTTTCTCATTAAGTAGATGAAAACAGCCCCTCAGAAAATCGTTACTTTATTTCCACAGGCATTTATACTATTTTCCAAACACTGTTCTCTAAGCAGGTAATGGTGGGTACCTCACGACTCTGCCTCTGCGTACCCATACTAGTCGTAGCAAGGACCACATTTATCTTATCTCAGGTAAAATAGTCTGAACACTTCCATTGCAAAGGACAGAATCCAAGTTGAGTTGGTATAATACTTTTTCCTGGTCTCAGGTAGAATTGGATTCAACTTCTCAAATTTTGTTGTTAGGACTCTTTCTCCATTTATTTGTTTTGTTTTTCTTTGTGTTAACTTCCTTCTCTAATAGGCTCTCTCCTTGTGGTGGGAAAGCTTGTGCCTAGCAAGGAGGGGCTTTGCATGGTTCCTACAGTTTACTCTCTCATTAGGAGGAAATTATCTCTCCTCTATAATCTACAGGAAGGAAACTTATTGGTCCTTTTTGGCTGTATTCCTGGGCCATTTGAAAAATGAAATGGATATATGGAAATAAAAATAACATATGTACATTATTTTGAGCATAGTCTTTGAACTCAAGCCATACCCTGGTGGCATAAGAATAGGACTTCTTACAAATGTGTAGGTTCACTGTATAAGAGTATTCTGCCTAGGAAGTGAATGAAGACTGATATCCGGCCTGTGCCTTGCATACCAAACCATAGTGACCCCATGAGCCTCCCATGGTTGGCCCTTTAATTCCTACAAAAGCCCCAAAGTAGCCCTTCACAAAGGATCCCTAAGACTTCTCAATTAAATAGACTATAAATAGAGTATATAAATACCTCTTTAAAAAATTTTTTTTTTATTTTTTAAAGTTTTTTTTTTTTATTTGACAGAGAGAGACACAGCGAGAGAGGGAACACAAGCAGGGGGAGTGGGAGAGGGAGAAGCAAGCTTCCCATGGAGCTGGGAGCCTGATGCGGGGCTTGATCCCAGGACCCTGGGATCATGACCTGAGCTGAAGGCAGACGCTTAACGACTGAGCCACCCAGGTGCCCTATAAATACCTCTTTTTAAAAAGATTTATTTATTTGAGAGAGAGAGAGAGACAGCACGAATGGGGCTTGACCCTGGGATAATGACCCAAGCCGAAGGCAGACACTTAACTGACTGAGCCAGCCAGGCGCCCCTAAATGCCTCTTTGGGATCAATTAGCATTTGATGCATAACAAATCATGCTAAGTTTTGTGGCTTTAAATAATCATTTATTTAGCTCATCGATTCCACTGTTGGTGTTTGGGGCTGGGCTCAACTAGATGGTTCTTCTGCTGATCTTGGCTGGGTTCACTCATGTGTCTCCAGTCACTTCGTGAGTTGGCTGTCTGAGGTGACTGGGTCACATGTCTTTTATCCTCCAGCAAAATAGTCCAGGTTTTTTCTCACGGTGGCAGAGTTCTAAGAACAGCAGGTGACAAACTCCAAAGTGAAAGTACTTTTCAAGCTTTTGCTTGCATCACATTGACCAAAGCAAATGATACAACCTACCCAGATTCAAGAGTGAAGATATACACTATATCTTTTGGTTGGAGGAAAAACATTTGAGGCCATTTTTGCAATTTATTGCACCTTTTATGTTGCCTACAGAACAAGATCTTCTAAAGTCTCAGCTGAACTACCTGTGTTGAATAGTCACAGGGCTATGTAAATCCTGTCAAGTCTTACTAGAGCTGCATATAGTTATGAATCTTATGTTAAGCCTATCCTCAAATTCCTTTTTCACGTATCACTAATGCTGCAAATACTTGATCTCATTTTCTTGTTTGTTCAGGGACTGGTAGGAAGACCTTGAATCAACTTCTGAAGAATAATCCATTGTTTACTGGTTGTGAATCATGGGAATTAAATGCTAGTTTTACCAGTAAAAATATTAGTAGAATCATGAACATTCAGAGACTCCTAGAGCAGATACATTGTCCAGTTTAATGGACAATAGAGAAAGTTCTCTTGGCTTTCTTGAGAAGAAAATCAGCTGGTTCTTTTGGCTTCAGGCATTTCAGTATAATATCATAGAGTTCCAGAATGCCATCTTCTTCTGTATTCTATGGGTGGGGGTGTGGATGGAATCTCTACCAGGAAATAAGTTCAGTTCCAAGTATTCTTCTAATTCTAGGGTGACCAAGGCCTCTCTGGTTATTTGTGAAGCTGACCTGCATTTTAAGGGATTTTAAGACCTAGGTGGATTGATTCTCTTTAAGTCTGGTACCTTCTCTGACTATGGGCAAGGGAAACAGTCTAAATGTGGTCACAGGGTCACTAAACTTGGTGCAATCATTGTATTTTGGATTATATAGTGTGTAGAGAAATTTCTTGATGCAGATCGTCTGCAAGCCTTTTTATTTTTTTATTTTCTTTTAAAAGATTTTATTTATTTATTCATAAGAGACACAGAGGGAGAGAGGCAGAGGGAGAAGCAGGCTCCCTGCTGAACAGGGAGCCCAATGCGGGACTCGATCCCAGGACCCTGGGATCATGACCTGAGCCTAAGGCAGACGCTTAACCATCTGAGCCACCCAGGTGCCCGCCTGCAAGCCTTTTTAAAAATTTTCTTCTAAAAGCTTTATTTCCGCGTTGCTTGGGAGAGGGCTCCAGGGTGGTTAGAATGCTGCCTAGTGGCTGCAGGGAGGGGCTCCGGCTCGAGCCCCGGCACCAGGGGGATGCCCGAGGGGCCCCTCAGAGGCCGCTGGGCTCCGGAGGCTTTCCAAGAGGAAGAGATACCCGCCCAGCCCGGCCTCGGGGCCGGCCGGCCTGCGGAGGTGACTCAGGTGCTCGCCACCCTCTTGAAGAGTTTCATCTCCTCACCCAGGAAGTGGGTCTGCGGGAAGTCTCCGAGATGCGCGTCTGCGCAGACGGAAGCCGGGCACGCGGGGCAGGAGGGCTGGCTTCCGGTTCTTCGCCACGGCTGCGGCAGGTTCCGTGGAGTTCAGGGCTTTATCCCACTCATCTTGGAACGGCTTCTCCACTTGCTGGGAGAGGCCGCAGCCGGTGCTGCGCTGGTTTGACATTTTCAAGAGAAGCTGCCACCCTGCAACTTGTCTGCTAATTCGCAGAAACGGCCCACGCCCTCCGGAGCCTCACAGTCTCGGTGCAGATAGAAGCCCGGAGAGAGGTAAGTGTGGGAGGCCCGCAGGTGCATGTAGACGGGGGCCTCCACCAGTGGAATAATTCTGACAAAGTGGAGAGCTCATGGATGACGGGCGATGAGGGGCTAAGCTCAAAACAGTGTTGGCCGGCCCTGGGGGCAGAGGATGGCAGAGAAGGTGGTCCTAGAGGTGGAGACTGGAAGAGAGGTTGGAGGGTGGTCAGAGGCTGGAAGAGGGGGCGACTGGAAGAGGGGGTGTCGCTGAGTCTCTTTTGTCCACTGGTGAAGCGATGGGACTGAGCTGCGGTGCTGCCGGGGGGCACTGAGAGCTAAAATCATTCTTGGGAAACTTTCTCAAGAATGATCTCACTTATATAGCACAGGAGGGATATATATACACACAAATCGTGTGTGTCTGTATTTGGATAGGTTTTGTTCTCTCTAGTTGTGGAAGACATTCTTTTTAAGTATCGGCTTTAATCATTTGTTTAAACACTTTTAGAAATGATTTCTGCAACGACTTACAGAATAGTCTCCTGTGTAGTAAACACTTTTACTTGATTTGAAAAGTGCTTCCACCTTTTGAGAACTGTTGACGATTCCTTTGCCCAAATATGTGGTTTTGGTTAAGTCCTTCCCTTCCACAGGGTTGGCTTCTCACAGTACCCCATTTACCTGACCAGTGCTTGATCAGTGATGGGAGAATTTAGTTGGACCAATCAGAGACTTTCCCAGCTTTTTTTTTTTAAATGAGGGGACCTCCAGCTCTCTTTTCTCTATGATTATTTAAGGATAGTGCTGGATGACTCATGTGCAGTCATTTAATATCCAGAAACAAGAATCTTTGTGTTCTTTGCTTCCCACTTCCTTATGCTATATTGACATGTTACTCCAAGGCGTCCTCATTGCCTTGAGAAGAAGAGAGCAAGAGATAACTGAATCTTAGGGTTTAAAATTTTTTTCTTTTCTTTTTCTTTCTTTTTTTTTAAAGATCTTATTTATTTGAGAGAGAATGAGAGAGAGAGAGAGAGCACACAAAGAGGGAGAGGGAGAGAAGCAGACTCCCTGCTGAGCAGGGAGCCGGATGCAAGGCTGTGGATCACGACCCCAGCTGAAGGCAGACACTTAACCGTCTGAGACACCTAGGTGCCCCTAAATTTTTTTTCTTCCTCCAAGTGGGGTTTTGAGAGTCAAAAATGAGGACCTGAGAGAAGCTAGGTACAGAATTTATACTGTAGTTATACAATTAATAAGAAACTTGAGGAATAATGAGATCGCCTGATCTGTATCCCTGAGGAGACCAGTGGAGGACACCTGGGCTGGGAGAGGTAGGTTCTTACTTGTAGGAGATCAGAGTTGGAGGATAAGAGGTCCTCACCTGGGGGTCAGCTTTAGGAGCCTGATGAGTTTCACTGGTGCCTGAGTTGAGGAAGCCAATGGGAGCCAAGCTGATCCTTGTAGATCATTCATCCCTCTTCATATGTCCCAGGTGTGGATCATATACCAGAAGGTCACCTCTCCATTCAGAGACTTTGATAAGCTCTGTTGAAATTGTCCAGTCTGTACATTTCAAGGGTCCAGTGCACTTCTCTCCCTATTTCCCTCTTCTCTTCAATGACATGAGGGAGAGGAATCTTAAGATCCAGAAAAATGATTTCTTTCTTTTAAAGATTTTATTTATTTATTTGACAGAGAGAGAGACACAGTGAGAGAAGGAACACAAGCAGGGGCAGAGGGAGAGGGAGAAGCAGGCTTCCCGCAGAGCAGAGAGCCTGATGCGGGGCTCGATCCCAGGACCCTCGGATCATGACCTGAGCTGAAGGCAGACGCCTAACGACTGAGCCACCCAGGCGCCCCTGATTATTTTTTTTTTTGCCATACATTGAATGATTTTCTCATCTCCATCCAGTGGGCTGTTCTTTTTCCCATTAATAAGTTGATATCACATATAAAATTTACATATATAAATGGGCCTGTCTCTGGCAGGCTACCATCTAAAATAATAGGCCTCAAACTTCCCTGCATTTTCCGTGACAGCTGAAGGATAGAAGGAAAGGGAAGAACTGTGGAACATATATACACTCTGTCACTGGCCTGAGGTGGGGCGGGCGGGACTGGAACTGCAAAACTCATCAGCGGAGCCTACAGAGGTTTTTAATATCTGGTGGGTTACACAAATGGAACTTTGTAAATTTGAGTGGAGAAACTTGGAGAATTTGGCAAAGCAGGGTTATATTCATGCTACTCAGTTAAAAAAGAAAAATAAGCTGGGCAAGAATGGGAACAGAGCAGATGGGTAACGTAGAAATTTCTGGAATATTCTGAGAATATAATAGATTAAGTAGGATTTTATGAACTGGCCTGGGAAGCTGATGATTGTTTCTGTGAGAAAATGCATTCCAGTTTTCAACTCAGGATATCTGGAACACATCTCCCTTTGTCACAACTCCAGAAAGATTCACAGGAATTTCACTTTCTCTCTATTCTGATCTCGAAGATGGGAACTATACTCTCTTTAAGCTGAAACTCCACAGATAGAAGCAGGAACAAATGGGTGGGAGTGTTGATTTTTATCTCCACAGAGAAAGGGAATTTTACAGCAACGAGAGTAGGGCCTCTGATGCCAGGGTCCTATCCATACATA
Source organism: Halichoerus grypus (assembly GCF_964656455.1). Lineage (NCBI taxonomy): Eukaryota > Metazoa > Chordata > Mammalia > Carnivora > Phocidae > Halichoerus > Halichoerus grypus. The sequence goes on from NC_135717.1 coordinate 93,593,969, forward strand.
TCTTTATGAAATGTGGGAACAGAGCCCGGAACCCAGGACTTGGTGAGAAAGCAGGCCAGAACTCCCTTCCTGCATGTGAACACTTGACTTCTTCACGTGCTGCTTAGGTTGTGAATGGTTGATAATGTCACTAAAGCCTAGACTATCTTCTCCTTTTTTTTTTTTTAAAGAGTTATTTATTTGTTTGACAGAGAGACACACAGCGAGAGAGGGAACACAAGCAGGGGGAGTGGGAGAGGGAGAAGCAGGCTTCCCGCCGAGCAGGGAGCCCGATGTGGGACTCGATCCCAGGACCCTGGGATCATGACCTTAGCCGAAGGCAGACGCTTAACGACTGAGCCACCCAGGCGCCCCAAGCCTAGACTATCTTCAAAGCCTGCCTGGCATGCAATGTGATACTGATGGCGTATCTCCTTTCCTTTTCATTCTGGGGACAAGTGGGATAGACTTGACGCCTGGGCATACTCTGAATTCATGACATGGGATGGGGGCGAAAGCTTGGCCAGCACCTGAAAGGTTCCGTCCACAGAACTAGGGAACATTGCTTCTCACTGGTTAAATAAATTGGTTAGAATATGAGACAAAGATAGCATTTGATCTGTCTTGAACAGATTTGATTAAAAACTTAAAAATACACTGAAAGCACCTAAAAACTTTTTCTCTTTGCCTGGATATAATAATTTTGTGCTGGAAATATATATTAACATCTAAGCATAAAGAAATGGAAATATTAGGTGTCACAGAAAAACAGATGAATAAACTTTCTCTCCTTTTCCTCTACCCCTCTCTCTTCCCCATTTTCTCCTTTTTAAAAGTTAATTTAATAGATTAAGGACATCTTTAAATGACTATAAAAATAAAGATGATGTTTAGACAGTTTTCCCAGCTGGAATGCTCTGTTTAAAACACTGTTTTCATGGCCCGCACTGTTTATTTTACATTCAGAGATGTGGGCACATGGGAACTGTTTGCAGAAATATTTCTGTTGCTTCTGCGATTGATATAATACAGAAGCAGAGGGTAGAGGTTCAACAAGCTGTCTTTCTAAAGCCAGATGTACAATCTTTTCTTTATTACTATTGGCAAGTACCTTTATGAGGGGGAAAAAAAAAAGGAAGTCCTGGAAAGTAATGAAGAGATAAATCCATTCTGACTCTGAAAGTGTAACACCCAAGATTTACAGAAATCAAGTTCTCTGTGATCATTTGGGGTCTAATTCTCATGGAAATGCTCAGGACTATTTCACTGCTTGCACTGAAAAATAACAGTGATTATGTAAACATGCTGCCTTAAGCTCTCAGCACATCTATCAGTGGATCCATTGCAAGAGCCTTCAAACTTACCTCTGTATGTTCAATTTCAACTTCTCACTCTCCCAATCAGTCCATTCTACAGTCTGCCACCAGGGTCATCTTTAAAGATTTTTTTTTTTTTAATTTATTTGACAGAGAGAGACACAGTGAGAGAGGGAACACAAGCAGGGAGAGTGGGAGAGGGAGAGGCAGGCTCCCCGCGGAGCAGGGAGCCTGATGCGGGGCTCGATCCCAGGACCCCGGGATCATGACCTGAGCCGAAGGTAGACGCTTAATGACTGAGCCACCCAGGTGCCCCCAGGGTCATCTTTAAAACCTGTCTTTCTGACCATGGCTCCACCCTGTCTTAAAGTTTTACAATGGTGGTTTTCTTTTGCTTCTAAAAGAGGTAGAAACTTGTGGTCTGTTGGCTGAAACCAACTTTCAAGCATATATATATATATATATATATATATATATATATATAATATATATAATATTTTTTGACCACATACGGTGAGCCTGAAAAAAAAAAACACGTAATAGTTGCCAACATTTAAAAATTGGAGAATTTGACAGAAAAATATGGATATTCTGCTATTATTAAAACAGTGGATGCTCTGGCAACACTGGTCTTATATTTTGTGTAAAAATAATTAAACTGTTCCATTTGGAAGGGCAGTTTCCCAGTTTCCCACAGGATTGTACACTTCCTGTCTTTTTTCTCATTTACATGATTTCATTTTGCTCATTTACACGATCTGTTTGGCATTTATAGGCATTTAAATTTTCAACTCCTGGACTGTGGGCTCAAGTCCAGCTCCTTAACCTCACATATAAGGACCATCTGACTCTTACTAACTTTTTTAGGCTCATTTCTCACATTTTCTCCTCTTGAACTTTATACTGCAAAAATACAGGTTCCCCTCAGACACTGTGATTTTACCATTTCCAGCCCTTCCAATCTATCTGAAAAGCCTTCCCTGCTTATTAGCAAACTATTTTTTCCTTCTGGAAAATGTTTTCTTGATTTCCTTAGAGTTAACCATTCTTGGAGTTTTCTCTGAGCATTGAATGTACTTCCATGATTGATTATACTATATATCTTACTAATTTGTGTAAAATAAGGAGAGATTTTCCTTTACGAGCAGCAGGTGTCAAATTCCTTGTGGGGAGATCCAAACCTTTGAAGAGGGGTAGCTTTGGTAAGCTTGCTCAGGAGCCGCAGCTGAGCCCCCAGGACTGAGACTCAGACAAGTCTCTGCACGGGTTCCTCTTGGGGACGGGGGACAGACAAAATCGAGAAGACAGAGAGAGGAGACTTGGAAGGAGGACAGAAATTTCAAATGGAGGATTTTCAAGCAAAAACCACCAGAAGAACTAAATACAGAATTAGTTGAAAAGAATGAAAAGAGGTTGGCCCTCCAGAATGAGCTGGGAATGGAAAGCAGGTGGGGCAAGGCAGTTGCTTTTTACCACAAAACTGTAGTGTTTGAATTTTAAAAATCAAATTCGTGTAATAGTTTGATACATTTAAAAAAAAAACTATATTTAGGAAAACTTCAGTGTAACAATTGATTTTCTGTGATCATTTCCCATGGTCCTAAAAATCTCATAAAGACTTCAAATAATCACCAAATTTGGAGTGATTTTTAAAACATTTTAAAAATTTATTTTTATTTATTTTTAATTTTTTTTTTTAAGGAAACCAGTGAAGAAGCTGCATTCTAAGCACTGGCTGATGTGAGACCAGAAGTGGCAGCTTGTAAAGGTCAGAGAACGGCTCATATTTTAAGTACATACGTATTTTTTTTTTAAATACAATTTTTTAAAAAGATTTTTTATTTTTTAAAGTGATTTCTACACCCAACATGGGGCTCAAACTCACAGCCCCCGAGATCAAGAGTTGCATGCTTTTCCAGCTGAGCCAGCAGGGTGCCCCTCTAAATACAGTGTTAAAAGAATTTATCAAACTAATACATGCATTTGATTAAAAAGTATTACAGAACATGTAAGGTAAAAATCATGGTCCCCATCCTACTATTGATCAGCGCCAGTTCCATCCTCCAGGGTTAATCTCTTTTAATTCTTTTAAACTGATTCTGTATTTAGCTCTTTTGGTGGTCATCTTAATATCTCCAAATAATATACTAAGGTCACTGCAGCAGATTATATCTCCTAAAGATGATCAAGAGAGTGTCTCCTATCTCACATACTTTCTTTTTAAAAAAAATTTATTTTATTATGAAAAGAACACTTAACATGAAGTTTACCCTCTTAAATTTTCAAGTGTACAGTATACTATTGTTGATCTGTGGGTACAGATCTCTGGAGCTTTTTTTTTTTTTTAAAGATTTTATTTATTTATTTGACAGAGACAGCGAGAGAGGGAACACAAGCAGGGGGAGCGGGAGAGGGAGAAGCAGGCCTCCCGCAGAGCAGGGAGCCCGATGTGGGGCTCGATCCCAGGACCCTGGGACCATGACCTGAGCAGAAGGCAGACGCTTAACGACTGAGCCACCCAGGCGCCCCAGATCTCTGGAGCTTATTCATCTTGTTTGACTGAAACTGTATGCCCTTTGATTAACAACAACTCGTGTCCTCCTCCCCTTACGCCCTGGCAACCACCATTTCAGTCTTTGATTCTACGGATTTGACTATTTTAGGTACTTTGTGTAAGTGGAATAATGTAGTAGTTGTCTTTCTGTGCCTGGCATATTTTACTTAGCATTTCCTCAAGTCACATAACTTTCTAGAAACTTGCCGTTCTCCTATCAAGAGGTAGAGTTTCTGTCTCCTCTCCTTGAAGTTTGAAGGCCTTTTTTTCCTCCAAATCAGAATGTGTTTATTTCTTTACGTTTATAACTGAAATTTCCATCTGGGTATGGGCAAGACTGTCAAGCACACTGATGTCCTTAAAATTTAATTATGCAAGTAAGTCCTTTTCAAATACTAATAGGTGTGTTACCATTCTTACAGCTTTATAGCTGAGAAAATGAGTCACGTGGTGGGTGTGTAGCCAGAGCACCGTTCTCCACAAGTTCAGACTTGGCGCTGCCTCCCACCCACCCAAGCGTCCCTGAGTCAGCAAGAGTCACTTGAGCTTTGGAACAGGGGTATCCTGGCCCTGAGCAGTGCAGTTATCTTTGGAAATGTAAATGTGGCACAGAGGAGTTGTCATGAACTAGGAGGTACTGATGTGACTTCTGCCAATCAAAGTGATTGAACCTCTGGCCTAAGCCTGCCTGGGCTCTACTTGCCTCTCTCAGAATGGACCCGTAGACCTGACCGTGCTCGTTGGCCGTCCTGTGCCTTGAGCCAGTTAGTAAGAATGGGCTCCTTCCAGTGGGGTGATGCCAACAAAGTAGGTAAAAGAAGTGAGAACACAGTGCCCCACACAATCTTATATGCACACATTAGGGGCTTAACAAATATTTGCTTGTTGATCTACGTGTAAAAAAGTACACAATAAACTCAGTAAATCACCCCAGAGCAACTACATTTTTGTAGCCACAATTCAGATGAAGAAATAACATTATTAGCAACCTAGAAGCCTTCCCAGAGCTCCCTGTAGTCAGTAGCCGCTTTTCTCCCCAAAGGTAGACACTATCCTAATTTCTAACACCATAGTTTATTCAGTGTTATAGTCATGGCACCTTACACATGGCAAACAATAAAATACTCTTAACATTGTCATTTAGATTTCCCTGTTTTTGAACTTCATAGAAATGCAGTTGTACAGTGTGTATGTTTGTGAGATTCACCCATGTTGAGGTATATAGTTGCATTTGGCTCATTTTTTACTTCTGTATTCTATCGGCTACATCTATCATGATACTGACATGTACCTTTCCTACTGTTAAAAAATAGTTGCATTGTTTCCAGCTTTGGGCTATTACAAATAATGCAGCAATGAGCGTTCTTTGGCATGTCTTTTGGGACATATGTATGCATTTCTGTTGGGTATATATCTGGGAGTGAATTTCTAGGTCTTAGGGTATACATAAGACCTTTTTCTCTTTTCCAGTTCTGCGCAAAACATATAACATTGGATATGTTTACGGTGTACAATGTGGTTTGATACATGTATATATTGCAAAATGATTACCACAATAGGATTAGCTACCACCTCCCTCATCTCACATAATTACCTTTTTTTTCGTAATGAGAACACTTAAAATCTATTCTCTTAGCAACTTTCTAGTATATAATACAGTATTAACTGATTAGTCACCATGTTGTACATTAGATCCACAGAACATATAACTGAAAGTTTGTAGCCTTTGACCAACATCTCCCCATTTCTCCACTCCTGGTTCCCTGGCAACCGTTACTCTACTTTTTGTTTCTATGAGTTAAATTTTTTTTAGATTTCGCATATAAGTGAGAACATACTGTATTTTGTCTTTCTCTGTCTTACTTAATTCACTTAGCATAATGCCCTCAAAGTCCATCCATGTTGATGCAAATGGCAAGATTTCATTCTCATGGCTGAATAAAATCCCTTTGTGTGTGTGTGTGTGTGTGTCTGTGATCTCTTCTCCATTCATCTGTTAACAGACACTTAGGTTGTTTCCGTATCTTGAATCTTGTGAATAATGCAGCAGTAAACATGGGAGTGCAGATATCTCTTCAAGATTCTGATTTCATTTCTTTCGGATCTATACCCAGAAGTGGGATTGCTGGATCATATAGTAGTTCTGTGTCCAATTTTTTTTTTTTTTTTAAGATTTTATTTATTTATTTGACAGAGACAGAGTGAGAGAGGGAACACAAGCAGGGGGAGGGGAGAGGGAGAAGCAGGCTTCCCGCAGAGCAGGGAGCCCGATGCGGGGCTCGATCCCAGGACCCTGGGATCATGACCTGAGCCGAAGGCAGACGCTTAACGACTGAGCCACCCAGGCGCCCCTCTGTGTCCAATTTTTTGAGGAACTTCTGTACCGTTGTCCGTGGTGGCTGTACCAGTTTACATTCCTACCAGCAGTGCACAAGTGTTCCCTCTTCTTCACATCCTTGAGGACTTGTTATCTCTTGTCTTTTTGATAATAGTCATTCTAGCAGGTGTGAGCTGATATCTCTTTGTGGTTTTGATTTGCATTTACCTGATCATTGGTGATGAGCACCTTTTCATGTACCTGCTGGTGACCTGTATGTCTTCTTTGGGGAGGGCCTTTTTGACTGCCTTGACCAGCAGAATATTGTGGAAGTGATATTATGTGGCTTCTGAGGGTGTGTCATAAAAATGTCGTGAAGTTCTGCTTTGTTCGTTCACATGTAATGGCGGCAGAAGGAAACAGTCAGGAGATACTACCCACATGCTTTGAAGATGGAGGAAGGGCCAGGAGCCAAGGAATGTAAGGAATGCAGCTGCAGAAGCTGGAAAAGGCAAGGAAAGGATTCTCTGCTAGAGCCTCCCAAGGGAGCACAGCTCTGCTGAACCTTAATTTTGGCTCAGTTATGACTGATTTTGGACTTCTGGCCTCCAGAACTAAGAGAGCATAAAATTCTGTTGTTTTATGTTACCGAGTTTGTGGTAATGCCCGACAGCAGCCGTAAGAGACCGATAAAAATGGTCAAAATACGATGCTCAACAGCATTTAGACATGAGACAAGTGAAACTTAATACCAGAATGAAATACCACTACATACTTATTGGAATAGCTAATATTGAAAAAATAATAACTAATATGTATTGTATACTAATTTTAATGAGAAATGGAATATACAAATATATTTTCTTGTGTTTATGTGAAAACTCTAGGAGGATATCTAAGAAACTAATCAGAGAGGTTATCTTTGGGTTGGGAGTAGGTGAGACTGGGGTGGGTGGGGAAAAGTTAGAGTATTTAAACTATTCTTTTTATATATTATTTGATTTTTGATTCTGAACATGTGACTGTTTTCTATTTTTTTAAATGAAGACTTACGCAATAAAAAATTTGATTTCAGTGGTGGATGTGAGTGAAGCCTCTTTACTGACAAGCTTCATCTTAGGGACCCTGTAATTAAGCTGGGTTCCCTAAGTTCCAGAAGAATTTGTTGTGGGGCAACAACATTGCCGCTAGCTATTCTGGTTCACCCCAGGTGGTTAATCTTATTTCACTGGAGATAAATCATTTTTATATTCCTGGAGGTGGGGGGTGGGGATTGACTGACTGCTGAGCACTCTACTCGAGGGGGTGGGGATGGAGAGGAAGCCGGTCTATGCACGTTCAATTCAGGCTGGTCCCTCCATTTTGCCCTCTGTGGTAATCAGTGTTTCTAGTTTCTATCCCTTCTGGGGCTCTCCTGGGCAGACTGTCTCCATCCTTTTCCACAGCCCCTCTGTGTGTATTCCAGGCTGTGATTTTTCTCTGCCCTACTTCATCAGTTATAAGTCTTTTACCTCCGAACTTTGGGATGTAGAGGAAAGGAAGATGGGCTGTCCCCCATCTTGAAAAGAAACTACTACATTTACTGGTTTTCATCTCCTAACAGGTTTGTGAGCTCCTGGAAGGGAGGAAAGTTTATTATCCTTTTTTATATGCCCAAAGTGTATTAGTTACTGTCCAGTCAGAAAATAGAAACCATGCTAAAGATTTTTAACAGAGAATTTCATATAGGGAATTGTTTCCACAGGTGTTGGAGGAAGTGACAGGGATGAGGTTGGGTTGTTAAAAGCTAGAACTCAGAGTAGGGGACCTGCAGAGCTGGGGCTCAGGCCTCTGAGGCGTGGTTATGACCAGGTTGCAGCTAGTAACTCCGATGGCCCGAGGGAGGTTGGTTATGGGTGCCAGCAGTGCTTGCAGTGGGAACCAGGTGTTGCAGCTGGAACTGAGTGCCCTGACAGGAACACTGAGCAAAGGGAGGGAGAAAGTTGCTGTTCTGCTTGATCTGCCTTCCAGTCTCTCTCTAGTGCAAGGCTTAACAGGAAGCCAGCTGGCAAAGGAGTCTGGGAAATGTGTTTTGCAGAATCTTTGTCCCAAGCATCACAAAATGCAGTACAGCATTGGATTTAGAGTTGGAGGATAATAGCTAAAAAATGGCACAAAGGGTATATATAATTTTTAAAAATGTTTTGTATAAATAAAATATATTCAAAAAATATCTTTCTAGCCCAGAATCTTTCTTGAGAGTTGCAGGCTTGCATTTCTGTTTATCAGTCCTTCCCTTTTGGTTGTCTTTGGGGATATCAAAAGCAAACACAGAAAATTAACTGCTAAGCATAAACCTGTTTCCGCATACTCACTGTATCTAAAAAATACTACATGTCAACTTTGAATCGAAGGAAAACAGAAGCAAAGCATTGTTTTCCAGGTGAAGAATATTTACCAAAACTGAATGAATCATGTTTTCATCAAACTTGCCTTTCTGGGGCACCTGGGTGCTTCGTCAGTTAAGCGTCTGCCTTCAGCTCAGGTCATGATCCCAGGGTCCTGAGATCGAGTTCTGCATCGGGCTCCCTTCTCAGTGGGGAGCCTGCTTCTCCCTTTCTCACTCTGCTCCTCTCCCTCAAATAAATAAATAAAATCTTAAAAAAAAACAACTTGCCCTTCTTCCTGTCATCTTTTCTCATAAAGGACAACATTGCCCAGCTACTGAAGCCCAACTCACAAGTCATTCTCTGTGTCTTCCCTCAACCCCCACATCCCAGACAGAGTGGTCAGTTTTGCCATGTAGGGGTCTCTTGACTCCATGTTCTGTATGTTGCTTCTGCTCCTGCCTTAATCGGCCTTGATGATATTTTCTGTGGACCAGTGCAATTACTCCCAAATTGGTCCCCAGCTACTATTTTATCTTTCTTTACCCGTTCATCTGTTGATGACCACAGTGATTTAAAACAAACAAACAAACACAAATCTCAAGTAAGTACTAGGGATGTAATGGACAGCATGATGAGTCTAGTTATCACTGCTGTGTGATATATACATAGAGAGTAAGTCCTAAGAGTTATTATTGCAAGGAGAAAGTTTTTTTGTCCTTTTTTTCCTCCCATTTCTTTTTATTGTATCTGTATGAGATGACGGATGTTAACTAAACTTATTGTGGCAATCATTTTATGATATGTATAAGTCACACTTTGATGCCGTACAGCTGAAACTCATACAGTGATATATGCCAATTATATCTCAAACTGGAAAGAAAATGAATCTTCCCAGATCAATGTCCAGGTTATATCATTCAGTGGACTATTTTTACTTTATTTTATTTATTTTTTATTTTTATTTATTTTTATTTTTTTAAAAGATTTTATTTATTTATTTGAGAGAGAGAATGAGAGACAGAGAGCATGAGAGGGAGGAGGGTCAGAGGGAGAAGCAGACTCCCTGCCGAGCAGGGAGCCCGATGCGGGACTCGATCCCGGGACTCCAGGATCATGACCTGAGCCGAAGGCAGTCGCTTAACCAACTGAGCCACCCAGGCGCCCTCAGTGGACCATTTTTAAAGACCATTCTAAACTAGGAAGGGGAGAGCGGTGTTCACCAAGTGTCAGTGACAGAAGGTAGACAGAAGAGAGAGCTGTCGTGCTTATGACCCTGTTTGAAATTACTGAATCCCTGTTTTGTGCAAGGGTTATAGGGTGGTATGGAGAAATAGAGGAAAAAGATTGATCTTGAGGGTTAGAAATTGAAAAGGTAAGATAAAAGGCACATGGGGTAAAGATTAGAAGGAGAAGAGAGAAAAATAAGAGTCATAACTTTTGTTTCTGTTGAGTTGGGAAGTAACAGAATTTTTGCATTAATGTGAAGGAAATTATTTTATAAATCCCAGAAGTGTCTCTAACAGTTCCCTAAAAAGATGTAAGGAAAGGAATCCCAATTGATATTGTAAAGGAGAGGAAAAAAAAACCCACCAGGGAATGATGCGGTTCTTTTTTGAAGTTCAGGGGAAGACCAAAGAAAGTTATAAAAAATTTTTCAGAGGTTTTTTTTTTTTTTTTTTTTTTTTTGGTCAGTTTAATGTCAAGAGAGCCACCATCATTTTCATAAGTCTGGAAAGGCATTTTCTGACGTCTGCTAAATGATCCTGGAACAAGAGCAGTGCAGGCCTGGTGTGGCATGATGTGTGGTTTATGGATAAGATTTGCTTTCTAAATGGTTAAGTCTGGTATTCTCTGTTTGAAAATACGAGAATTAAAGTTATCATAAGAAAAATTATGGAAAATTGACAGCTGATAAAAGACTGTGTACTCACATCTCTGTTAGAGCTGTGGATCAACTTTGTTAAAAAAACAACAGAGGCAAAGCAGGGAAATCTACCTTTTCAAGTGAGAGGGAGGGAAGACTTAGGGGAAAGAGGTTGTAAATCTATTCAAAGTTGTCTTGCACAGTGCTATAAGCATTTGAAGATCACTGTGATAAAAAGGATAAGAAAGTAGCTAACATAAAATAGCTATTTTATTGGGATATCAGTAGAAATATTGCTGCCATCAGAAGCTTCCTCAGTAATGCTTTGAGTTTAAATATGTTATAAAAGTTTAAAAACAAAGCAAAGAAGAGCATTTTTACAGTATAAATATGTAGTAGAGTTAATAAAAGAAGCCCTGTGTAATTTAAAGGCAAAATCAAAAGGAATTCCTGAACCCTGAACTTCATTTCCTAAATGGAATATAACAAATTGCATTGTATGTATGCCCATGTATGATTGGGTGGGACGTGCTTCACACAGAATCACCTGGCGGGGAAGGAGTCTTTTTCTGATTTGTCAACTCAGAGGAAAGAAGTTTTTGTAATTCATCCACCCAGAGGGGGCGCTTTTCCCTAATTTATTCAAAGTCCTGTGCAGAGTTAGTATAAACGAAGACCAGGAGTTGTCCTTGGATAGGTGTGATAGAACATGGGTCTAGAAATATGTAGACCCAAGTTTAAGTACTTCCTGCATTACTAACAGTGAGTGTGGCCTTGCCTTCTCTGTCCTGATTTCCTCATCCACAAAATCACCGAGACTACCTCACAGTATTTCTGTGAGCACTAAAGGTGGTAACATGTGAAAGTGCTTTGTAAATTGTAAAATAGAATTCAGTCTTCATTCGGATAACATATTGAGCACTGCTGTGTGCAAGGCACTTTGTTAAGCTTTGCAGATACAGAGCTGAAAGTCCTTGCCCCTGGGGAGCTAACAATCTTTGGGCATGGCAGATGGACCCATAATTATAATGCAGTCTGATCTGGAAGGTAAAAAATTGCTATGGACTTAGAAGATTGAGGGACCCTCCTAGTGTAAGATCCCTGGACCCCTTGGGCTCTTCATTACAAGTTTACACAATTAGATGACCTCGCTCCAGAGTACCATGTGTATCTGAATCAGAAAATGGATACATAGGTGGAAGGCCAACTCTAGCACAAATTACCTTGTGCAAATGCGAAAGAAAAACTCCTTCTTGACAGATACATTGCAAAATGTGCCTCTCCACTCTTCTGCAAAGACCAGTCAGAAAAAGGCATCCCTCTGGGTGAGCCAGATCAGTCCCGGGCAGGGCACCAGGCCTGGGAGACAGAGGGCAGGATTGGAGCAGTTGGTTACAGTGGTCCCTGCCAGGGCAGTCTGTTGAGCACAACCGGAATCATTAAACATGGTGGCCTGCTAGGGGTAGGTTTTTGTAAGTCTTGCTTTTGAAGATTATAGCTAAAAAACAAAACAGGATACAGCACATGCAACCATATGTGCATGCAATTTAGGGGACGGATTTAATTTTGTGAACTTGGCTTTCATAGACAGAATGATACACTCCTGGGAGGGATGGGAGCACTTTGTAGTAACTGGGGCAGATACTTGTCAGCTTTCTCATGTGAGCTTGAACAGATTTCGAAGAGGTGTGTCAGACCCTAGCAGGAACACAGAAGCCTCTCTGAGTAGTTAGAGAAGTTGAATGCAGGAATTGGTTACACAGGTAATGGAATTACCGAGAAGTCAAACAGGAGGTGGTGAGCCAATCCTGATACTAGCAATAGCAGCAAGCTAACGTCATTTGTGGGCCAGGGTGACAGAGGGAAGTGTTAGTATTACTGGAGCCTGGAAGCTAGGCACGCCGTGGAAAAATGCAGCCACGGTAGGCCTGGCTGGTCTGAGCTGGCACTATGGAGGGAGAAAATGAGCCCCTGTTGGAGATGCTGCTGAAGATGGACAGGGAGGGGAGAAATCCCCTGGGTTCTCGTTTCCTCCAGGTCTCCAGGCTCCCTCCTGGACCCTCCCCGGCTGATTGCAGATCTTCCAACTACAGGAGAACCTTGGAAATGTAGCCTGTGGGCTCAGCCCCCTTGCTATACAGTGCAGGCCAGGGAACAGGAGCGGAATGGCCTCTGAGGGCTCACAGGTTCAAGCGTGGTACGATGACAGAGAAGAAGATATGGGACTGAACTGAATAACCAAGAACTACACAAAGTTCTTTTTATACAGTTGTTTAGAAAGGAGCATAGAGGAAGAGGGGTTTAGATTTTAAATTAAAGTATACCAATCAATATACAGTGGCTAACTAGTTAAACGTCAAAGTGTAGAGAATGGCAAGTAAAAGGAATATAAATATTGAAAACATGAAAGTTTTCATTTGATATTATTTAGACTTGGTGAAATGGGCCTGTATTATTAAAGAATACACATTTCCCAGAGGAGAATTTTCCTCCCTTCATTTTGTAGCAGGTGTCAGCTGTGTGAGGAACAGCCAGGGGGAAAGACTATGATGGTCTCATTCCATCATAGCCCGGGTCAACCTGTGATTAGCTTTGACAATAGCGCCTGCCCAAGACTCTCCCTATAGTTCAAGGGAAGGAGTGATCCCTGGGGTCTCTCAAGAATTGCCGATTATCCCTGGTATGAGCCCTTCTGGCTTCTAGTTGTCCTGGATGCTGAGGTTAAATAAGGTTATTCTAGTTTGTGAATCTGGACACCTGGTGCCAAAATAAAAAAATTCTGCTCTTTGGGGATCTAATGCTTTTATTTAGAGTATCCTCTTGGCTCTGTCTTATGTAAGCATCCTCTAAGACCATGCTGTCCAATAGAATTTTCTCTGATGATGGAAATGTTCTATGTCTGTGTTGTCCAGTAGGGTAGCCACTAGCCTACTCGAGTACTTGAAATATGGCTAGTGTGACTGAGGAACTGAATTTTAAATTCTGTTTAATTATTCATAATTTAAATGTAAATCTCCACATGTGGCTAGTGGCTACCATGTTGGCAGTGTATGTTTATGGGATTGAGACTGAGCCTTTGGATGATCTCACTAGTTTATTCCACAAGAGGGAATGGTCTTTCCTTTGCTTTCCAGGTAATCAGAAGAATTAAGCTAATTAACTCAGACCATCAAGATAGACTGAAATTTCACTGCAGCCTAAGACTTTGTTCATAATTCCATTGTTTGTGTGCCCAGTGCCCCATGCATCCAAAGAGATTCCAAACCTCTCTTCCTGATAAGTCAGGGGAGACAAAAACTTGTGGAAAAGTTTCTTGGCCAGTGTGAATCTAGGAAGAGAGGGCCTGAGGCAGCACTCCAGTTGTTCATGGCCACAGAGTGGTGCTGGAAGGCATCTGGAATGTGTGCCCCCTCCCCCGCCCCCAGGAGGCATCTATGACATCTCTTAGAGAGTACCACCAGAGAACATTGCCAAAACCAAAACAGTGACAAAAATAACAAAACCGGGGTGAGATCCGTCCCAGAGGATGCCAGCGGAAGACAGAGTATGACTGGACCAGAAGCCTTCTTGCCATACAAAATTATGACTCCTCATGATGCCGCATGGACTACATTTTACCCCATTTGATGAAAAAGAGCCAAAAATCCTGAATTGACTGAGTTCAAATCTACATTGAGAAAACACAAAGTGACTCCCCAGAAAACTTGTGTCACCGAAAATAATAGACAGATTCTTTCATATGTGTATCTCAGGTGTAGTCAACATGATATAAAAAGGGTTAAAACAACAACAGAATGAACTCCTGGTGGTGCATCATCCCCACACAGTGTAGTCTGCAGTGTAGACTGGTGCACATGAAGGAGGTACTGCTTTGTGAACCAGTGTGGAAGAATTTCCGGAAGCAAGTCACAGAAGGATACATACAAACAGTATGTAAGATAATAAACTGGCAAAATGGAGTAATACTTGTCTTAGGGATATGTGTGGTAAGTGGTAGGAACTATAACACAAGTAGAGGAATAAACAAAATTCAGGATAGGAATTACCTTTGGTCTTGCCATTTGCAACGACGTGGATGGAACTGGAGGGTATTATGCTGAGCGAAATAAGTCAAACAGAGAAAGACATGTATCATATGACCTCACTGATATGAGGAATTCTTAATCTCAGGAAACAAACTGAGGGTTGCTGGAGTGGGGGGTGGGGTGGGAGGGATGGGGTGACTGGGTGATGGACACTGGGGAGGGTATGTGTTCTGGTAAGCGCTGTGAATTGTGCAAGACTGTTGAATCTCAGATCTGTACCTCTGAAACAAATAATGCAATATATGTTAAGAAAGAAAAAAAGAAGAAGAAGAATGTAGCAGGAGGGGAAGAATGAAGGGGGGGAAATCAGAGGGGGAGAAGAACCATGAGAAACGATGGACTCTGAAAAACAAACTGAGGGTTCTAGAGGGGAGGGGGGTGGGAGGATGGGTTAGCCTGGTGATGGGTATTGAGGAGGGCACGTTCTGCATGGAGCACTGGGTGTTATGCACAAACAATGAATCATGGAACACTATATCTAAAACTAATGATGTAATGTATGGGGATTAACATAACAATAAAAAAATTAAAAAAAAAAAAGGAATTACCTTTGGGAGTCGAGGAGGAGGATGGGATCAAGGGGGTGCCCGTGGTAATGGAAATGTTATTTTCCTTAAGCTGTGTGGGGGGGACAAAGTTGTTTACTTTGTTGTTATTACTATTATTAAAATAACCCATAGGCTAAGGGAAAAGTCTATGTACAATGGGATGTCATTTCTATAAAGTTTAACATCAGATAGAACGAGGAAAAAAAATCATATAGAACTAGCTATTGTTTCTAGATTTGTATTAAAGTTATAAAATGTATCCCAAGGGGCACCTGGCTGGCTCAGTTGGGGGAGCACACGACTCTTGATCTCAAGGTTGTGAGTTCGAGCCCCACGTTGGGTGTGGAGCCTACTTAAAAAAATGTACCCCAAATTGAGGATAGCAGTTAACTCAGGGAAGAGAAGGAAAAAGCATCAAACAGGGCTCACCAGTGCTTCAGTTTCAGCATTCATTTTCATTTTTTATTTCTTTAGCTGAGTGGTGTCTGTTACATTTTTATATGCCTAAAATATTTCACCAAAACTATAAAAAGCAGAAGCCAGTGTGGCTTCATTAGAGAATCTGCAGGGAATGCATCCTCAAAAGAGGAGATGGACCAGAGAAGAAAGCGCGCAAGGAAAGACAGAGGCCAGATTATCTCTAGGTTCATTACAACGAATGCTAGAGATAGAAGTTCGTAGAAAACCCGTCTGCAGAGCAAGGCGCACAATAGGGAAGCATTAGGCCTGTTGGCTGAGGATAATCTCATGTTAATGGGGCTGTGAGAAAGCGGAGGTTCCCAGAATTTCATTCAGTCATTAACTCAGCCCAATTTTATTGACTGTTTCCATTGGAAGGCTTCATTCTGCTCATCTCCTGTTTTGTGCACCTTCTTCAAAAAGTGGAGAACAAACTGGAAGGGATTGGAAAATTCCCACAATAATCAGTGTCAAGTAGGCAAGGGGTTAAGAGACTACTTAGCATCTTGCATTTTTGTTTGCTTGCTTGCTTATTTTTGAGAGGTAACTTAGGGCAGAAGTTAATGTGTTCTGGAACCAGATTGCCTCTGTTCAGATTCCAGCTCCACCGATTCTTGGCTGTGTGTTCTTATGCCTGCTGCTTGACCTCTCTCTGTCTTAATTCCATGGTCTGCAAAAACATGAATGACAGTATCTACCTCATAGGGCTATGAAGATTAAATGAATTAATATATGTAAAGACCTCAGAACACATGCCATAAAAGGGTTTCCTAATAATTCTATCCTCATTAAGTTTTTTTTTTTTTTTTTTCAAGTTTCTGGGGCTGAATTAATTACCATCTTAGAAACAGTGTCAGAAGTTGTCATACTAATTGGTTACTCAAGAAGACAGAAATGGGGTCAAGTGTGGTGGGCCTGGCACAGGGCAAGATAATCAGGTGTCCAGGTAGAGGGTTAGACTAGAGATAAAAATTTAAGAGTCATTGGTATGCAGATTTCAGTGGCTGATCTTAAACTAGGTCTTAAAATCTCCCAGATGATACTGGATATCCCTCATTATGAATAAAAACTGTCCCCCCTGCTATTCAAGTGAGAAGTTTTATCCTTGCTTCATTGCTCCCATTTACTTTCCTCTTGGATGGCATTAGTCCGGGGTTCTATCTTTTTTCATGTAGTCCATTTTCACAATGACTTGAATGGACCGTGCTAGACATCAAGGAGGGAGGAGGTAATAGTTTGTCATCTAAAAGAACAATAATAGTTATTAGTAGCACACATGAGACCAAATAACATGCTTTGGAAAAGGGATGCAAGCTTGTTTTGAAAAAGAAAAAGAAAACACAAAATCCTGCGGGATTTAATTCTGACTCATAACAAAAAACTTTATGGGCCTTCAACCATCTAGTTCTCTGCTTTATTTGCTGACAACAAGGCCCAGAAAGCATATCTTTTTGTTACTTTATATGTCTTTAGGTTTGCCTCTTTTAGTAACTAGGAAGTTGGAAATAGTATTTTTGAGGTGCTTCTATACAACATTTCTTGTATCTGGGATATTTTAATGTCACTGAAATGTATTTAAATTCTAGATGCATATGTGACTATGCGGAGGGTCATTCAAAGCAATGGAAGTTGATGTTTTGCTTGGTAGGACTTGCCAATTATGGTCTGTGTCAGAGGCCTGGACTTTGCTGTTTATGCTCTTTAGGAATATGAGCAGCTTTTTCTAGCTCTTAAGGCTAAGGATTGAAAATTAAATTTCTAGAGAAAAATAATCCTTGGGTAACTTTGGAGAATGGCTAAACTTTTCATCCTATGTATTCGATTATTATCAAGTTCCTAATTTGTGTCAGTCATATTGATTCTGAAGATGCTGGATCTAATGACAGACTTTTTTTCAGAAAACTTCATTAAGGTTCTAATTTGGTCAGTTTCCTGTGTCACTGTGTTCATTATCATTGACTTTCTCTTTATGCCTATCGATTCCTTGGACTACATATGCTTTTCCCCATAGTTGTCATTCTGAAGTGGTTTTCTTCTCATAAGAAATGCCAGGTCACTGTCTGGGGAGTGTTAAATAACTTTATGGTCATTTCATCTTATTTTGCTTGGCTTATTTATCATGTGTCTTAGTCTTGAAAGCAAGAAATCTCAATATCCATCCTAGTGTGTGGTCTCAACTTTGGAAGGAATTGCTTGTCAGGACTTTTAGAAATATTAGGAGCTCCTTTGGCTCATTTACCTACTTAACATAATGGAAAAATGGCCCCAAACTCTTTCTGAAATTGCAGTTAATTTATATGAAAAATGAAGGCTCTACCAAGAGAGCATTTTACTACTTGGTGATAATTTAGCTTTTTAAAATTGTGTTAAAAGAGAAATCACTAAACACAGCAATAGCAGCAATGTTTCTGCCATAACAGACATTTCTAATTAATTCTTTGGCCATTAAACCCTTCAGGCCAATCCTCATGAGCAATAAAAGGGCAGAAGGAAGGATGTCTGGGTGGCTCAGTCGTTAAGCGTCTGCCTTCAGCTCAGGTCATGATCCCGGGGTCCTGGGATCGAGCCTCGTATCGGGTCCCTGCTCAGCGGAAAGCCTGCTTCTCCCTCTCCCACTCTCCCTGCTTGTGTTCCCTCTCGCTGTCTCTCCCTCTGTCAAATAAATAAAATCTTAAAATAAAAAAAAAAGGCAGAGGGAGGATGATGGAGAAAGTTTTCCTTTTTCAACTCCGTTTTACCAGTCATATTTTTTCATTTATCTGAGGTGCAAACTAGGAGCTGCAAAAATGGCTAGGGAAAAATTTAAAAGGATCAAATACTCTCTGCATAGCTATTAAAATAAAAATTCCACCTGCGTATTATACAGTGATTCTGAGGAAGGTATTAGCTCTTAGTATTCCTTCAGTAGTTCTTTGGTTACAATAACTTCCCACAAAGAAGACTTAGTGACAGGGCCTGTCTAGAAAGAAGCAACAGACTCTGATTTTCTTTCCAGTAGATGATGATTTTGGAACAGGAAGATTTATTTTCCTTTTGACTTGTGTACACAGTTCTCTAAGAATGCCAAACTAAACATTTTTCATCTCTATTTTCCTTCCGATTTCAGGGCATGCAATGATTTGCCTTCCATAGCTACATATGGTTAAAGGCTCTCCCCTTTTCCTTAGCATCTTTCTTAAATTCTTTGCTTGGATTAATCTTAAGCCAAATTTGAATAGATATTCACTGTTTTGCAACTGGTTGGCTAGTGAAGCTGCAGGTTCTGTTGCTTTTGTGTTAAACAATGTCTAAATTTGGGGCGCCTGGGTGGCTTAGTCGGTTAAGCGTCTGCCTTGGGCTCAGGTCATGATCCCTGAGTCCTGGGATCGAGCCCCACATTATGCTCCCTGCTCAGCGGGGAGTCTGCTTCTCCCTCTACTCTTCCCCTGCTCGTGCTTGCTCGCTCTCTTTCTTGCTTGCTCTCTGTCTCTCTCATAAATAAAATCTTAAAAAAAAAAAAAGTGCCTGGGTGGCTCAGTTGGTTAAGCATCTGCCTTTGGCTCAGGTCATGATCCCAGAGTCCTGGGACTAAGACCCGCATTGGGCTCCCTGCTCAGTGGGGAGTCCACTTCTCCCTCTGCCCTCAGCCCGCTCATGCTCTTTCTTTCTCAAATAAATAAATGAATAAAATCTTAAAACAAATAAACAAACAACTCTAGCTTCTGGCCCTTCTAGTCTCACCCTTGTTCCCCAAACCACATTAACTCTGCCACATTGCCCCCGTGCTATAATGGGGTTTTCAGATACCCAGAAAGATGCATCTGTAGCATAAATTGAAACAATAGATTTGGGAATGAGAAGATGGGGGCTGAAGGTGCAACTCTGTTTCTTAGTGACCTTAAAGCTTTTAGTCAAGTGATTCTGCTTATCTCTAAGAGGAGTGTTCTCCCTACAAAGAACCCCAAAGTGTTACAGTCCAGAGTTTCACAAGCATCTCTCTGACTTGTGGGTTAGAAAATCTGATTTGTCTTTACTATTCTCTTATGAAGAACTTGATAGAAATTACTGGCCGCTGTTATTTGTCAAGAAAATCATGACTTCAGTCCCAAAAAACACTGCTGAATGAATGGAATGGTTATTTTCTATATTTGAAATTCTTTTGACCCTGTAGATTGTTATTATTATAATTTCATTTTATAAATCAGGGAGCAAAAAGGACTTAGGACTTCCTAATACATTGTAAGTTCAAAACGGTAGTTTCTAAACTTTTTTTTTTTTTTTTTAAGATTTTATTTATTTTAGAGAGAGAGTGTGAGTGGCCAGGGGAAGGGCAGAGGGAGAGGGAGGGGCAAAGAATCTCCAGCAGACTGCTCGGAGCTGAAGGCGGAGTCTGATGTGGGTCTCAATCCTATGACCTTGAGATCATGACTAAGCTGAAACCAAGAATCATGCTCAACCAACTGAGCCACCCAGGTGCCGCTCTAAACTTTTTTGATTAATACATACTCTATTAATAGATTAGTGCTATACATAAAAATTGAAATTCCAAAGAATGAGGCAAAATATAGACTTTCTTATATTTTCTTCTTTTCTTTGTCCCATGAATGAGTTGTTTCGTTTACTCCCTGGATTATGTGCAACGCTCACTGGAAATTGCTGTTCTAAAGAACAACAACAAAAAATGTTAATAGCAGACTATATTGATCAAGAACGTATGAAATCTTGTCAGGTGTTCTGTAACTCATTTTCTCTGGTCCTACTCAAATGCTGATTTCCAAGAGCACATGTTAAGAATTAGAGTTTTTGGACATGCTTTATTCTAAAGAGAGAATTGATACAATGAAGTAACTTGAGAAGATTAAAGATATAATACTAAACAATTATGAGGTACTTTAACGTGCAGTGTAGAGACAGAATCCCTATGCATGAGACTATATGCTCATAATTGTGAGGTTCTAAAACTTTCTCTCAGGAACTGTTTTAATGACTTCCATATATACATGAAAGAAAGTATCCAGCAAAAGATGGAGAAAATTAAAATTTTTTGGAGAATGAAAGCAAGCCCAGGGGTAATTTCTAACCATATGCATAGGATATTTATAGCCTCATTGTCTTATTCATTCTTATCACAGCTCTGTGAAATAGGCATTATTATTCCAGTTTTTTGATAAAAACAAAGTTCAGACTAAGTGACCTGCCTAACATCACCTCTTCAGTGAAAATGGCGTCGGAACTCTGAGCCAACCCTGCTGATGTCCTCGCTATGACAGGCTGCCTCACTATCTGCCATACACCTGGGTGTGTGTCTTTTCTTGTCGTTCCTGAAGTGAAAAATGATGAGGACAAATGCTCCTAAAGTGGGTGTCAACTAAATAGGTAAACTGAGGCAAGAAGGTGCTATTTGGGAATAGCAAAGGAATTGCGATTCAGGGCACAACCTGTAGCACGCTAGAGGTGAGTCCTGAGGGTTGGGGGCAGGCCATGTGTATGGGCCAGGAGTGTGGGGAAGGGGGAGTTTAGCAAGAGTCCAAGCAGCAAGTCTGTTGGCTTGAGGATGGGGAGAGGTTTTGGTGGCTTTTCATTGGTTGAGTGATAAGTTTTGGTTGGCTGTAAATTAGGCATTTATGGGAAAGTAGTCTCAGTCGTTAAGTTTGTTTTCCTGAGGACACATGTTCGAGATTCTCCTTTTCTATCCTCGGTTCCATTTTAGATTGAGATATTTTCACATGAGGAGTTAGACACTGCTTTCCTACAAAGGATTAAGGCCAGCGGCATGGCTAAGGATCATGGAAAAATCAGTGAAAGACAAATTGGAGTCAAAGCCAATTAGAAGATGCGGGTAAGAAAGTATTGAAGAGTCACCAAAAACCTTGCATAAACATACAAAATATTAACCATATTTTGGCAAGAAATATTAACCATGTTTTGAAAAGTTTGTTTTTTTTTCCAATTCTATGTAAAAATGCTAATTATTGAAAGAGTACATTAATGAAGTTTTAATGATCTGAACAGGTGGGAGAGAGAAAAAGGGCGAGGGAAGAAGAGATGGAGGTGGGGACAGTTTTCTTTAGATAATTGCCCTCTTTGAGATGGGGTGTCCTTCTTAAGAAAGTCATATATTTCAGTTGAAGCTTTTAATATTGTTGGAACTCAGTTATTTGTAGAAGATGGGAACTAGCCATATATACTTTGACTTTTCTTTCCTATTTTTCATTTATTTATTTATTTTTAAAGGATTTATTTGAGAGAGAGAGAGTAGGGGGAGGGGCAGAGGGAGAGAATCTTCAGGCAGACTCCCCACTGAGCATGGAGTCCCAATTTGGGGCTCCATCTTGCAACCCATGAGATCATGACCTGAGCCGAAATTAAGAGTTGGATGCTTATTCGGCTGAGCCACCCAGGTGCCCCTCATTTATTTATTCTTTTATCTCCACATTTCACTTGCATTTTCTTCCTCTCACCCATGAGCACCCACTCTTATAACAGTATATATAAATTGCTTACTGTGCACCAGGCAGTTTTTCAACATGTTCAGTATATATCCTGTTTCTGTCTGTATACTTAGAAAATAGCCATGGTTTTGCATACATTTGTCCAAACATTTTATTGTGAAAAAAATCAGATTACAGAAAAGTTTGAAGAATTGTGCAGTGAACACCATCTAGATTTTACATTTTGCTATATTTACTTTATCATGTATTCATTCATTTTCCATCCCTCTATCCATATTTAAATCTAATTAATAACATGTATATCGAAGCTTTAGAAGGGCACTGATATCTACAGTTTACTTTGAAATGCGTCTAGAAATTAAGGTTAATGATATATTTGTTTACTTTGTTTAGTTAAAATTTACAGAGAAATGATTGACTTTTAAGGATACTATTCGATGAGTTTTGACAGCTGACATGTATTGTTAATTTACATGGATGTTAGTGTGTTCTATAGCTGTTTCTGGTTTTCATTTTTCTCACCAACCTCTGCTTTTAGGATGTGTCCCTGCTGCCATGGTACCCCTAATCAGTTGCTGACCGTGCCTACTTTCAGGGTAGTAGTGACTGTTAGAAGTCATCCATTTAGAATACTAAGTGGAGCG
Organism: Halichoerus grypus; assembly: GCF_964656455.1. NCBI lineage: Eukaryota > Metazoa > Chordata > Mammalia > Carnivora > Phocidae > Halichoerus > Halichoerus grypus. Next base: position 93,616,535 of record NC_135717.1, read on the forward strand.
CCGTTCTAAGGCACTAGATGATTGTGAGCTTTTTCCATTCATTCCACATTTAATAAGTAGCTGTTCAGCGTCTACAGTGTGATGGGCATTGAATCTATTGTGGTGAACCTTTTTCTGCTGTCAGTACTCAGAGCTTTTGGAGGAGAGGTAGTTATTTAACCATAACTCTCTTTCAAGAGTAAACTGTTTCTTATCACACTGAAGTCTAACTGGAGCTCCTTAAAATCCGCAAAAGGAACATTGAAAATGCATTAACTGGCTCAAATTAAAAATGAATTTGGAAGCCTGCTTGTGGAAGTATATGCTAGCTTGTTGTTTAAATGAGGTAATGAAACAACTCACACTTACTGAACACTTAGTACATAGTAGCCACTGTGCTGGGCGTCTTACATCTCATTTCATTACCATAACAACCCTATGAGGTAGGTACTATTTCCTTCATTTTATAGATGAAGAAAACTCAGGTCAGAGGGGTTAATATGTTGCCCAAGGGCATGTAGAGGAAAGGGTAGAGTGGAATTTGGATTTATATCCATTTGTCTCTAGAGCCTGGACCATGAGCATTTGTTCTACTTATCATCAGAGGAGAAAAAAAGCTCCAGTGAGTGGCGAATATTTTGACCTAATGAGTCATGGTAGATTGCTCTTTTTGATTCTGTGGAAATTCTGTTGTTTCGGACCCCATATAGATCCACAAAACCGCACGACAGAATACAGCATGGATTATGCTGCTCCCTTGTGCACTTTGTATGGAGGTGCATATTCCTGCATTTTCTGGTGATCTGTATTTGCTGGGCCTTGATTCTAGCATACTCAGATAGGAAAGGCCAACAGAATTAAAATGATGGTGTCCTCTTCAGTTTCTTTTTTTTTTTTTTTTTAAAGATTTTTTATTTATTTATTTGAGAGAGAGAGAATGAGAGAGAGCAAGCACATGAGAGGGGGGAGGGTCAGAGGGAGAAGCAGACTCCCTGCCGAGCAGGGAGCCCGATGCGGGACTCGATCCAGGGACTCCAGGATCATGACCTGAGCCGAAGGCAGTCGCTTAACCAACTGAGCCACCCAGGTGCCCTGTCCTCTTCAGTTTCTGAAGAAGGCAGATTAGAATGGAGGGGCAGACAAGAAGCTGGTGATAGGTCGTCTGAGGAAGAGAGAATTCCCAGTAGTTGCTGGATAAAGGTGCAGGGGTATCTCTCTGGAGTTCCTCCCGGGGTTTCTTAATGGGGGATGGGTTATCCTCACAGACACTGGAAACATGTAGGGGCTTTCAGTTGTCAGTGATTTGGGAGTGCTATGAAATTTAATACGCAGGGTCAGAAATGATAAACATCCTACAGTGCCTGAGTCAGGTTTACCCAGAGAGGAATGGTCTTTCCTCAAATGCCAGTGCTACTCCTGTTGGAATGAGGAATGAGAGCACAAGGAAAGCTGGAAAGGATTCTGGGAGGAAACCAGATGTATCTTTAGTATGTTTTATTCATATGGTCACAGTGTGCTTCTGTGTGCGTGTGAGAGAGAGAGGGAGGGAGAGATCTTGGAGAGTCTTGTGTTACATTGAGAAAGTTATTGAATTCCCTCATACATGTTGACATTGATCTGACCTGCTAATGATTTGAAAATTGGTTATGATGAATTGTTCTTTTAATGCACTGCCAGAATTTAGTTGATATCATTTAAAAATGTTTGCATCTTTATTTATAAATGAAATTTGCCTATGGTTTTCTTTTCCCGAATTATATTTATTATATTATGTTAAGAACATGATAACCCATAAAATAAATAAAAGGAATTCTTTGGTTGAGAATAGATAAATTAGGAATTATTTGTACCTTAAAAGTTAGGTATAATTCAGCTGTTATATCATCTAGCTCTCTTTCTAGAAATGGGACCTTTACTTTGCTATTCAATATTTTTTGTGGTTATTAATCTCTTCAAGCTTTCTATCTACTACTTGGTCAAATGTATTATAATTTTTCTTTTGGTTGAAAATCAGTGTTTCTCTAAGTTTTCGTATTTATCACTGTCTTAGCTTGGGATGCCTAGAACACAGAGGCAGAGGCTGTAGTGCTGTTTTATTGGGAGGTGCTATCCTGGGACAGGCTTGGGAAAGAGAGGGAAAAGGGAGCCTGGGAAGGATGGGAAGCAAATGCAAGTTGGTGCATGACCATGATGCCCAGTGCTTCCTGAAGGGTGAAGGGCATCTCCAAACAGGTTGTATGGAAAATGTTTTGGAATAGTCTGCAGGAGAGAGGAAGGGAGGTGGATTTATCTGCCAGCTCCCTCCCATCTCCTTTCTCTCATTGGTCAGTGTTGGCCCCATTGGGAGGTTACTCCCTGCCCTGCCAGCCTACGTCACCTGGCCTCTTTGCTGTGGAAACTGGATACCACTATCGTGGAATGCCAGTGTTTCGAAGCCCTGTGGCTTCTGTCGTGATGGGAAGGGGTGACGGACGCCATGTTTCCCAGGGCCTGGCCGTCACCTCAGGAGAGAACGAAAAGATCAGTGGCAGTGGCAGCTGTGGGCTGAGGGCTCCAGGAGACGGGTGCAGTCTTGAGAATCTGAGGTAACCCTTGAAATGTGTGTGAAACAATTTCCATAGATTTGCATATATGTTCTTTTATGATTTTTAAATCACTTAAAAAATCTGTGGTTTTATCACAATCAAAAATAAAAAAATATCTGTGGTTATCATCTTTTTTAAGGTTGTATATTCTTGGTTTTTTTTTTTCTCTTTTTCCATTAATCAGGCTCGCCAGGGGTTTATGCATTTTTAAGGAATGTTAGCAGAAAAAACTTCTTGCAGAGAAAGTTTTATACGTTTCTTATTTCTTACTGCATTCTGATCAAAATGTAAATTTTAGATGCTAATAATGATTTCCTTTAGTTTGGTATTTTTTGATGTTATATTTTTAATTTCTTACATTTAGTACTTGTTTCATTTTTAATATTAACACATATTAAGATATTTAATGGTATATTTTGGCTTTGAGTATAGCTTTACCTGTGGCCCATGGGTTTTGACATCAAGTAGTCTCTTTTTTGTTACTTTTCTGACAATTTATGAGTATAATTTTGAAATCAATAAGGTCCTTCTGGAGTAACAATTTCTGACTCAAGGAGTGGCACCACAGTTTCTTAAAGAAGATTTAGATATATTTGGAGGTCTTTCTGAGATTCTTGACTCAACTTCTGCCTCAGAATCATTCTAAAGATAATATATAATAATGATAATTAAAAAAAAAATGCTTGACATGGCCCTAATCCAGTTTTGGGTCAGTAGACATAGCAAGTCAGCTTGGCATTGCCCTTCCTTGGGGAAATGGTCACCTTTGCTGTGTCTCATGTTCTGGACAATTGACTCCTTCACAGTGATTTTGGTGTTCTAATCCCATAGCTATTTTCACCCTGTTGGTGTTTTGACTTTGGATGCACTAATATACACATTTTAATCAGACTTATACAGACATTGAGGACCTTTCATTAATAAAATAGTTTTTGGAGTAAACTCTATTAAGCAAATTAAATTCTTGTCTGCTCTACGTTACTGCTTATAATGGTTAGTGAGCCAGGAGCCAGTCCTGTCTCTTGTGATTAGGTGACTCTGTTGGCCTCTTCCACTCTGGGATCCTCTAATCTTTATTGAAATAATGGGACCTGTTCCAAAGGTGGCTTTCCCACTTACCTTGATTCACAGGGTTCAACCATTAAAGTGCTTTTCAAAGACCTCAACATTTAAATATTTCTCAGTGCTGTGGTAAAGACCTTGGGCCTTCTTGGAAAACATAATTTGGAATAGATAAATAAATGTATATAATAATTTTAGTTTATTATTCCTGTCTCTCTGGCTCTTTGTATTTTTTTCTACTACATTATATAATCTGGTATCTCAGCCTCCTTTAGCATAGGCCACCCTCAAGTCCACATTTGAGCTAAGCAACCAAGAAAACAGTTGGAAGCAACTGGGGTTACCTAGAACTAGTACATTGGGTCCTGAATTCTTGGCATTTATTTCCATATTCATAACCTTAGTAAATCTAAAGTTATGTTCTTTTCCCTCTAACATCCTCAGAATTCATTTTCATATTTATTCTCCAGATTCTGGTAATAGAAGTTAACCACTTGTAATTTTTCTTGTTGTAGATTCATGGTTTGACTTTGTAATTTACCTTAAAGGGTGTGGTGGGATGTATCTCTACTTTTAGTTATAGAAGTCCTGTAAAGAACGGGACATGGGAAAAATTGGCACTCCTTGTGAAGGAACTATGTTAGGTGAGTCATTTACAATCAAGCCTTCTGTATTAAGTCAGGAACGGACTTACGGGAAGAGAGAGCTACTTTATCTGGCAAGGGAGGATTAGTGTGTGTGTGTTTTTTTGTTTTTGTTTTTTAAGATTTTATTTACTTTTTGAGAGAGAATACCAGTGGGGAGAGGGGCAGAGGGAGGGAGAAGCAGGCTCCCCATTGAGTGGACCCTGAGATCATGACCTGAGCCGAAGTCAGAAGCTTAACCGACTGAGCCACCCAGATGCCCCTGGAGGATTAGTGTTTTTGAAGATTTGGAGATATCAGTGGACTCCATTCTAGCTCTTAGGGCCTTATTCTTTCTCATTCCATTCCCTAACTAGTACTTCAGAGAAGGGCTGCGAAATCAACCGACCTTGCAATTGTGCAACTTAAGTTCACACTCTGTGTCTGACTTCCAAGCGATCTCCGCCAAGCAACTGCAAGATATAGGAGACTCTTTTTTACGGTAGTCATAGAAACTCTATTTGGTAATTATGCCCGAAGCCAAGAAATTTAAATATTGAGTTTGGCATTTTCTTTCTTTAAGCTCTTCAGTGAGGAAGCAGGGAGAGTGCCGTGTTGCCAGCGATAGGTGCTGCGTTCCAGGTTACTGCAGGTGATCACATACGTGCCACTTCGGCCCTATGTAAAGTGAACAGCCAGTTCTTTAAAAGTCGTGAGATCTTCACTGCCTTCAAACCCAACCCAGGAAGAAAACCGAAGACTTGTTTTTTTTTTGTTTTTTTTTTTTTGAGGCTCTGGCTCTGTGGACTGCAAACTCTTTGGCACCAGTTGCTCTGTGGCTTACGGTTCTTAGTTTGAATCCTCTCTTGCTAGTTATAACAGAAAGGGCTTTATTAAAGGGTATTAGGTAGCTCACAGAATCTCTGGGATGGCCAGATACAGGCTTTTACATTAGAAATACCAATAAATTTCAAGTTGTACCAATTATATCTAAAGGAAATTCAGTCTGTCCTTACTTTCAGGGCTCTAGTATTGTTTCCTTTTACCCTGAAGGTAATTTCCAGTGAAGATAGTTTTGCCAAAATATGTATTCAATAGTTTCCTTAATCCCTTTGGCTCATGTTACTAGTATAAAAGTCAGGCGAAGATATTAAAACTGAAAGGTAAATCCTACACTCACTTTTAATTGGCAAGAAAACGCTGCATTGAATGTTTTATAAACACTGTGTTGTAACGAGGCCAGCGACTGATGCATTTGTTCTTTCTTCTGCCTGAAAAGACCGGCAGTTGACTCTGATTTACCTTTGGGTGAACTTTTGTTTCTGATAGTAAGCAGATTTTTTTTTTTTTTTTGCTCAGAGGCTGAAGAGTTGGTGCTTTTACTTTTGTTTTTTTAGGGAAAATAACTACCCTAGTGCCTTTTGATTTTCCAGCTCTGTTAGCTGTTAGTAGAAAGGTAGAAACCCAGTTCCTGTTGTATTAAAGCAAAATCCTTCAGTAAATGAACATTGACAAACAACTGTTTTGTGTACTCCTTTCAAAACGCCTTTTGGGTCCGATGTGTAGCATTTTGGAATTAGAAAAAAAAAAATACCCAGGTAATTAACGATTTTAGCTGAAGTGGCCAGAGTCCCAGCATTCAAATCTTTCAGGCAAAGGAACTCTGTTTCTATTTAAAAAAAAGAAATCCTTCAGTATAAGAGAAAACAAAAATGAAAGGAAGGCCTAACTATATTGGCTGCTTATTCTGGCTATGTTGGTCAGAATCGCTCAATTCTTTCCTTCTCTCCTTTTTTGCTGATGCTAGTACCCCGATAGCTTTTAGTCTGTTCTCTTAGAAGCAGACCATCATTTCAGAAAAAGCACACAGGAAATTTAAACTCATGCAAATCTTTACTTAATTTGCCTTGAGTTAAAATCCTGTGATGTTCCATCTCCCTCCAGGAAGTCTTTCAAGAGACTGATCTCAAGTAACTGTTTATATGCCCTTTAGTGACTTAAATAAAAAATTCCTAATGGTGAATGATCATTAATGGATTAGACTGAAATTTGAGCATATGCAGGAGTGCAGTGAGGAAGTTTTAAATAGCGGAGGACTCAGGTCTAGGCTCCATCACAAAGTGCTGGTGAGAATCCTGTGGATATACAGAAGCAAAGACTTGCCCTGGCTGCGGTCAGGTTCCTGAGCACAAACTCTGAGACTCTTGAGATTTCCATGCAGGGGGTTTGTTGGATGATTTTCTCGTAATTGCCTGTAGGGAAGTGAAGAAGTAGGATAGGGCAGAGAGAGGAGTTCAACTATGTATGATAGTTTTTAAAAAATTTTTTATATTACTTTTTTTAATATATATTTTTTAAAATGTGAAAGCAGAGGTTTATTATCTAGTTTTCTTTCTTTCTTTCTCCCTCCCACCCACCCTCTCTCCCCCTTCCTCGCTCTTTCTCTCCCTTCCTTCTTTCCATCTTTCTTCCCTCCCTCCCTTTCTCCCTTCCTTCTTTTCTTTTCCTTTTTCTTCCTTCCTTCCTTCTTTCCTTTTCTTTCTTTTCGTTTTCTTTGCTTTCCTTCTTTCCTACTTTTCTTTCTCTCTTTCTCTCTCTTTCTTTCTTTCTTCTTTCTTCCTTCCTTCCTTCCTTTCTTTCGTTCATTCGTTTGTTCGTTATTAAATTTTACTTCCAGTATAGTTAACATACAGTGTTATATTAGTTTCAGATATACAATAGAGTGATTCAACAGTTCCATATATTACTCAGCGCTCATTGAGATAAGTGTACTCCTTAATCCCCTTCACCTTTTCACCCATCCCCCCACCCACCTCCCCTCTGGTAACCATCAATTTGTTCTCTACAGTTAAGAATCTGTTTTGGTTTGTCTCTTTTTCTCCCCTTTGTTTTGTTTCTTAAATTCCACATATGAGTGAAATCATATGGTATTTGTCTTTCTCTGTCTTACTTAGCTTAAAATAATATTCTCTTCATCCATCCATGTTGTTGCAAATGGCAAGATTTCTTTCTTTTGTATGGCTGAATAATATTCCATTGTGTGTGTGTATACCACATCTTCTTTATCCATTCATCTATCGATGGAGACTTGGGCTGCTTCCATAGTTTGGTTATTGTGAATAATGCTGTAATAAACATAGGGGTGCATATATCCTTTTGAATTAGTGTTTTCATATTCTTTTGGTAAATACCCTGTAGTGTGATTCCTGGATTGTAGGGTAGTTCTAATTTTAAGTTCTTGAGGAACCTTCATACTGTTTTCCACAGTGGCTGCACCAGTTTGCATTCCCATCAACCGTGCATGAGACTTCCTTTTCTCCACAGCCTCACCAACACTTGTTTGAAGTTTTGATTTTAGCCATTCTGACAGGTGTGAGGTGATAGCTCATTGTGGTTTTGATTTGCATTTCCCTGGCGATGAGTGATCTTGAGCATCTTTTCATGTGTCTGTTGGCCATCTGTATGTCTTCCTTGGAGAAATGTCTGTTCATGTCTTCTGCCCATTTTTTAATTGGATTATTTGTTTTTTTTGGTGTTGAATTGTCTAAGTTCTTTTTATGTTTTGTATGAGAGAGTTTTAATGGTGGCCTTGGTAATCTAGTGGGTAACCATGGATTTAGAGTGACCATTTGATTTTGTTTTGAATTGAGGCAAAGGCTCAAGCCTTGGTACCCTATCATTGAATGCAGGCTACCCCTGGGGAGGGGGCAACTTTGGGTGAGGCAGATTCCTTCTGCCGAGGGCAATTCCTAGAAAGTGATAGAGGCAAGAGTCCTGGCAACTTGGAAAATGACTGTGTTGGTGCTGCACTGGGGGAATCTGGCCAGTGCACCCCAATATAAACTATATACCACTTTTTTTCATGACTGTATTTGCTTTTGCATTCTATCCAAAGGATTTGTAATTTCTAAAACTGACAGTATTCCAGCTTTTGTTTATCTTCCTTTTTCTGGAAGACATGATAAATGGGAAAGCAACATATATCACAAGAATGCAAAGGACCTGAGATTTTGACCTATTTGCCAGCTAACAAGTTAGTTTGCCACAGTTTCATAGATGCTGGAAAAGTACAGGAGATTCCTGGGTCAAAGACAAAGGACTTTATTAATCATGGCACAACAAACAATGTGAGCTTCATGTTCACACAATTCTTGCCCTCCCAAGTCCCACAGGGGTGATGTGGAGCAGCCTATGTGGATATTGTGTATGCAGTGGGGTCGTGTTCCAGCTGAGGAACTCTAAGCTTTGGAAATGCAGAGTTTAGGAAGCCCCAATATTTCATACTGGGCTGCAGGCTAATCAGCTCACACTTTACTGTACATAGATAAACACAGATCATTCTGCAATGAGTTCTCATTAGTGCATGGTTTTTATTACTTAAAATTTGGGCTCAGATAAACTTAGGATGAGATGTCAGAAGCTTGGGCAAGTTGTTGGATTGCTTTATTACTTGAGGTGAAGGTAGATGCAAGGAAGGTGAGATTTGGGAGAAAAGAAGGAAGTGTTACTCAAATTGCAAGGCATTCTGTAGTTGTAATGGCATAACTGATGGGGGTGGTTGTTTGGGCTTTCAGCCTCCACACACTCCCTTTAGCTATCTTCTGGCCAGGCTGGAGGGGTGGCCACAACACAGTCACTCCCGATCACCACCACTGTTGTGATTTCTAGATTACACCTTCATCTCAGAAATACCAGTTTGGAGTTGGACTCGGGTCTGGCCCTGTCTCTTTTGTTGGGACATCTGATTTGACAGTGGCTACCCAGCAGCACTTAAGACTGGACAGTCTATACTTGGCAGCTGCAATGTGTACAAAGACTAAGAGCATAAGACTTTGTAGAATGCTTCAAAGCCATGATTCCATATTGCCAAACCTAGGTCAAGAAAAAGTCCAGGCTTATTTGGGTTTACCTTGGAGGGCCAGGTGGCCATTTTCTGTTTAGAGATGAATTGTTCTGTCTGACCGGATGCACCGTGAAGCCTTGGCAATGATACACCACCTTTTCTAGTTAATAGGAAGTTTGAAGTTATCTGTAGTCCATTACCGAGTCAAACAGTTTAGATTTGAGCCTTGAAAAAATTAATCTTGAGGTGGCGCCTGGGTGGCTCAGTCGTTAAGCGTCTGCCTTCGGCTCAGGTCATGATCCCAGGGTCCTGGGATCGAGCCCCGCATCGGGCTCCCTGCTCCGCGGGAAGCCTGCTTCTCCCTCTCCCACTCCCCCTGCTTGTGTTCCCTCTCTCACTGTGTCTCTGTCAAATAAATAAACAAAATCTTTTAAAAAAAAAAAATTAACCTTGAATTTCAATTCAACTGTCATTTCTAATTATATAACTCCCATTGTAGGAATTGCTGTTAGAATATTGTGCAGTGATTCCTTGGGTTAATTTCCCAGCTTAGTCTATTGTGGCTTCATTTTGTATGCTCCTGGGTATGTGTTTCAATGAGATATAGTCCATAATGGCCATAGGGGATTATAATAGGAGATTCTGAAAGTTTGTGTGTGGTAAACAAGGAAAAGCTTAGTGTGCACATAAAAATGGGTGTGTATTAGTTCTGTTTTACAGATAGAGGAGCTGATGTTTAGCAAAGTTAGATAAGCTGACCAAGGTCATACAACCAGAAAGTGAGAGTTGAGATTTGAACACTGCTCCAACAAGGTCAAAGCCTCGTTTTAAACTACAGTAGAACCACTGCCCTTGTGCTTTGAGACTGCTTCCTGTTCTGTGGAGCAGCACTCCAAAAATTATAATGGTATTGGGGCACCTGGGTAGCTTAGTCGGTTAAGCATCTGTCTTTGGCTCAGATCATGATCCCAGAGTCCTGGGATCGAGCCCCTCATTGGGCTCTCTGCTCAACGGAGAGCTTGCTTCTCTGCCCCTCACCCCACTTGTGTGCACACTCTCTCTCAAATAAATAAAATCTTAAAAAAAAGTATAATGGTAGTGATTGAACTACTGATTCTGCCTTTCTGGAAAATAACTCTTTCACAAAACTTGGCAGAGCTCTGTAGAAGCTCAAGGTTGCATCCCTAATGCCACACCCCTTAGTTCATTGGTTAGAAGTAGAAATTATTTTCTTCAATTGGCCTGAAAAGCTTATGGCTAAAAACTTAATGAATTTTTTTTTTTTTTTTTTTTTTTTACCAATCTCGGTAAGTATGTGCAAGGCACTGTGTTAGGCTTTTTGCAAACAAAATAATTTATGATTTAGGCAAACTTGATATAAGTGAATGAAAAAATAAATAGCTGCCTAGGTAAAGATTTCTTTGAAGATTTTCAGGCAAGATTTTCAATCTGTTTATGATTAGAAAAAGAATATAATTATCCATGGGGTAGGATATGAGAGGTGAATTCTGAATACATGGGCACCCCAGTCCCACAACTCCCAAGGCTTTATGATCTTTTCTGAAATTTAATGATTAGAGATTGATTCCTTTGAGATGTATGTAATCGCTTTTTAGACTTCATGAGTGATCTATTAAAGTTCAAGAACTTTGACTACATGTAGGTGAACACCAAGGGAAGAACACCTTAAAGACTTTACTGATACCTAAAGGAGGAGAATTGACACCTCGCTGGGAACCCTTTGGATTGAGATTGACTAGGCAGTAGGGTGAGGTAAGGTTCTCTGGGATGGAAGGTGACTCACTTCTAGTTTGGAGCCCTTAGCTTTGCCCTTCCTAAATGTGTCTTATACAAGGTCCAAATTTCTTTAAATTTTACTATAGGATATAGTGTTTACTTTTCACATCTGTTCCCATATTGCCATATTGCTCCGTCCTCTTGAAAAACATGTCTTTGTTTTGGGCATGCACACGTGGACTCATCCCACACCCCACAGCTAATGCAAGAGGGAGATATCTCTTGGACTTCAGTGTCTAGGATGGCATTGTTAGAGGTCAAGGTCAGAATGAATGAAGTTTGCCTTTTTTTGAAATATAACTTAGTAACATAGTGAGGAGATTAAGTAACTGGGTAAATGAAGTGTCAGAGTTAAGTGTATCTGTCTCTAAATACAGCACTTTGTAGGGACACCTGGGTGGCTCAGTTGTAAGCGTCTGCCTTTGACTCAGGTCATGATCCCAGGGTCCTGGGATCGAGTCCTGCATTGGGCTTCTTGCTCAGTAGGGAGCCTGCTTCTCTCTCTCTGCCTGCTGTTCCCCCTGCTTGTGCTCTCTCTCATAAATAAATAAATAAATAAATAAATAAATAAATAAATAATACATAGCGCTTTTTTCCATACCCAAGAGCCTCTCTGTTTTGCTTTGTTAAAAGGAAACAAAAGCATCACGGCCCAGAATATAAGCTTTTCCTACTCCATAATTCACCTTAGTTTGTTCTTAAGTTTGTAATAAAAACTAAACCTTTATTTCCTTCAGGATTTCCTAATCTCTGATTTCTTCTGGAACTCTGTAGGGAGAACATTCCAACTGCCTATAAATTTCTTTCTCTCAGAATCCTTAATCCTTTCTGAGACAGTAGAGTTGGGCAGCATGGTGTCAGAAAGGCTGAACATTCTTGTCCAGTGTAGTCTTTTGAGGGAATGCTGTTCTGTATGGATTGAAGCCACTGCAGAGGAGCCCCTTGCAACCGATACTCTTGGGACATAGGGCTTCAATTTGCCATTGCTATTATGTCAGACTTTTCAGGTCCTTAAGACTGTGGCATAATTTTCCATTTTATTTGAAATCCGTCCACTTTTGTAATGACTTGATGTTGCTCTTGCTTAAAGAAAGACATGATTTACTATCACGTTAATTATGTTGCAGCAGGAACTGTGTAGGAATGCCAGCCTGGTAAGGTTTGTGTTTATACTATGCTGCATGAATATGTTATCAGGCTCATTCACAGTAATGATTTAGGGCACCCAAGATCCAAGTGTTTGCTTCCCTGCCTTCTCCCACTCATTCTCTCCTTCCTCTCCATTGGCCTCTCTACCCTTGTTGAGTCTTTAGGCTGAGACTGGAGTCATACTGGTTAATGTCTTTCTGCACACGGATCCCTGACTACATTTCACAGTGAAGTTTCACAGTGAAATTGAATCTGAGGGTTTCACAGTCTGTTAAATCTAACGCTGCTCTTGGCCGTTACTATCAAAATGAGCATTAAAACAATTGGTCAAGTATATGACATGAATTGAAGATTGCCATTCAGCTGAGAGTTCAGTCAGCCTTAAAAAAAAAAAAACAAAAAAAACCCTTACTTTCTAAGAGTTTCCATTTGAGTACCAGAAAGCACCAGAAAGCTTTGGGTCATATGTTAATTTTGTATCGAAAGCTCATCTTCACACACACTCATTTTATTGAGGCCCAGACGAATTCCATCTCCATGACTGTGGCTTGCATTCCAGAAAAATTTGCATGCCTTTTCTGTTTTTTCTGCTTTTTCATGGATATATTTAAAAATCACTGTGGTCTAAATGTTTAAATCTGTAAGAACCAAAGTGATAAAGAGCTGGAATTGCTTTATATTCTACCATCTGTTTTACCATTTGTCTTGTGTAATGAGAGCATTAAATTGAACTTCCTACCTATTTCTCTTTAAGGCTCTGATTTAGCGTATACCAGAAAGAGATGAACCATATGTAGGTTTTTCTGGCCAGTAAGCGTTAGTTGCCAAATCTCCTATGATGGCCTTCTATTGAGCAGTAAGTTATATAGGAGGGCAGTTCATTGATCTTTATTCCCAGTTTGTGTACAGACTATATAGAAAAACGTTTGTGGATACACCATGTGGTAAAATGAAGGTATGTCCTGCATAGATGCAAGGCTACATTTGGAAGGGATTTCCTTCTGTTGGCTTATTTGGGGTACTATCAAGCTGGTTAATGTTTTAAAAATATTTTAGAAGGGAAACAGAGGAAAACTTAGAAAAATCTCATTTCTAAGCCTCTTACTTCACTAGGGACATACAGCAGGCTATGGATTTTGACTCTAGGCATATAAACACCCAAAGAAGACAGCTGCTAGTTGCTATAAAATAGTTAAATTCTCCATCTGGTTTGCAATATGGGTGAAGATTTGCTGCAAATCTGGATTGAATGCCATGCCCCAGTTAGTTTACAAATATAGTGTGTCCTTTAATTATAGAACATGAAGTGTGGTCCTGAGCACCAAAGAATTAAACTCTCTTATGAGTGTTCAGCAAAAAGGCAGTAAAGATAAAAGCAGTACTACTTTATTTAAAATGTACTCCACTGATATCTAAAAGTGATTTTTTACATCCTCAAGAATCCGACAAAGAATAGAAAAATCTTAGGCCTGGGGCACCTGGGTGACTCAGTTGGTTAAGCTTCCAACTCTTGATTGTGGCTCAGGTCATGATCTCAGGGTCGTGAGATCCAGCCCTGTGTCAGGCTCTGCGCTCAGTGCAGTCTGCTTGTCTCTCTTCCTCTGCTCCTCCCACCCCCCTTGTGTGTGCTCTCTCTCTCTCTGTCAAATAAATAAATAAATTAAATCTTTAAAGAAAAAAAAAAGAAAAATCTTAGGCCTACTTTAAGCTTGGGAAGATGGTGCACTGAAGAGAAGCACAAAGATGTTTGTGCTTGATGTTTAGAATTGAAACTGGCCCAACATATAAGGCAACACTTTGAATGTGGTATTCCTTCCTTTGAGAAAGTTATTTTCTTAACAAGAAAAAATTAAAATTTTCTATTTTTATTGAGATATAATTGACATATAGCATTATATCTCAGGTATACAACATAATAATTTGACATTTATGTATATTGTGAAATGATCACCACAATAAGTCCAGCCTAGTTAATATCATCCATTACCACATACAGTTACCAATTTCTTTTTCTTGTGATGAGAACTTTTAAGATTTACTTTCTTAGCAACTTTCAATATACAGTACAATATTACTAACTGTAGTTGCCATGCTGTACATTACATCTCCAGGACTTAATTATTTTAAAACTGGAAGGTTCTATCTTGACTCCTTTCACCTGTTTTACCCACCCTCAACCTCTCTGCCTCTGGCCACTACCAACCTGTTCTCAGTATCTGTGAGTTCCTTTTTTTTTAAGATTCCACATATAAGTGAAAGTATACAGTATTTGTCTTTCTTTATCTGACTTCTTTCACTTAGCATAATGCCCTTAAAGTCCATCCATGTTGTTGCAAATGGCAAATTTCCTCCTTTTTTTATGGCTGAATAAATTTTATTGTATACATACACCACATTTTCTTTTATCCATTAATCTGTCACTGGACACTTGGGTTGTTTCCATATCTTGGCTATTATAAATAATGCTGCTATGAACATGGAGGTGCAGATATCTTTCCTTTTTTTTTTTAAAGATTTTATTTATTTATTTGACAGAGAGAGACACAGCGAGAGAGGGAACAAAGCGGGGGCAGCGGGAGAGGGAGAAGCAGGCTTCCCGCTGAGCAGGGACCCCGATGCGGGGCTCGATCCCAGGACCCTGGGATCATGACCTGAGCCGAAGGCAGATGCTTAATGACTGAGCCACCCAGGTGCCCCGCAGATATCTTTCTGAGTTGAAGTTTTTGTTTCCTTTGCATAAATACCTAGAAGTGCAATTGCTGGATTGTATGGTATTTGTATTTTTACTTTTTGGGGAACCTCCATACTGTTTTCCACAGTGGCTGTACCAATTTACATTCTCCTCAGCAATGCACAAGGGTTCCTTTTTCCTCCACATTCTCACTAAAACTTTATATTTCTTATCTTTTTGATAATAGCAGTTTTAGTAGGTGTCAGTTGATACCTTGTTGTAGTTTTGATTTGCATTTCCCTGATGATGAGTGACATTGAGCACTTTTTCATGTATCTGTTGGCCATCTGTGTATCTTCTTTGAAAAAATGTTCAGATCCTCTGCCCATTTTTTAATTGGTTTGTTTTTATGGTGTTGAGATGTGTGAGTTCTTTATATATTTTGGATATGTATCCAAATATATCCTTATCTATATATCCTTACCAGATATATGATTTTGCAAATAATTTCTGCCATTTTGTAGGTTGCCTTTTCATTTTCTTAATGGTTTCCTTTGTTATGCAGAAGCTTTTGAGTTTGATGTTATCTCACTTAATTTATTTTTGCTTTTGTAGCCTTTGGTTTTGGTGTCAATTCCAAAAAATCGTTGTCGAGAATGATGTCAAGGAGCTTACTGCTTATGTTTTCTTCTAGGAGTTATATGAATTCCGGTCTTATGTTTAAATCTTTGATCTTTTTAGTTAATTCTTGTGTATGGTGTAAGATAGTGGTCCAGTTGCTTTCTTTCTCATGTGGCTGTCCAGTTTTTCAAACACCATTTATTGAAGAGACTGTCTTTTCCCCATTGTATATTCTTAGTTTCTTTGTCATAAATTAATTGACCATATAAATATGTGGGTTTATTCTTGGGCTCTCTGTTTTGTTTTATGAATCTGTGTGTCTGTTACTATACTATTTTGATTTCTATAGCTTTGTAATATAGTTTGAAACCAGGAAGTGTGATGCCTCCAGTTTTGTTCTTTCTCAAGATTGCTTGGCTATTGGGGGCCTTTTGTGTTCTACACAAATTTTAGGATTGTTTGTTCTATTTCTGTGAAAAATACCATTAGAATTTTGATAGGAATTGCATTGAATCTGTAGATTGCTTTGAGTAGTATGTCCATACTAATTGAACTAATCAGTCCAATACTAATTAAATAATATTAATATATTTTTTTGAGGGATCGAGAGCATGAATGGGGCAGAGGGAGAGGGAGAGAGAGAATCCTAAGCAGGCTCCACGCTTAGCATGGAGTCTCACACGGGGCTTGATCCCATGACTCTGAGATCATGGCTTGAGCTAAAATCGAAAGCTGGATGCTCAACCAACTGAGCCACCCAGGTGCCCCAATACTACACTATTCTTTTAGTCTGTGAGTACAGAATATCTTTTTATTGATTTGTGTCTTCAGTTTCTTTCATCAAAGTCTTATAGTTTTCAGCATACAGGTTTTTCACCTTCTTGGTTAAATTTATTCCTAGGTATTCTTTTTTATGCAATTTTAAATGGGATTGTTTTCTTAATTTCTCTTGTTGATAGTTCATTATTAGGGTATAGAAATGGAACAGATTTTCATATATGATTTTGTACTTGCAACTTTACTGGATTTTTTGTTCTAACAGTTTTTTGGTGGGGGATTTAGGGTTTTCTGCAAATAGTGAGTTTTACACCTTTTCTGATTTGGATGTCTTTTATTTCTTTTTCTTGATTGTTCTGGTTAGGATTTTTAATACTTTGGTAAGTAAAAGTGGTGAGAGTGAACATCCTTGTCTTGTTCCTGATCTTAGAAGGAAAAGTTTCAGCTTTCCACCATTGAGTATGATATTAGCTGTGGGCTTGTCACATATGGCCTTTATTATGGTGAGATGCATTCTCTGTGTACCTACTTTGTTGAGAGTTTTTATCATAAATGGAGATTGAATTTTCTCAGATGTTTCTTCTGCATGTATTGAGATGATCATATGATTGTTATCTTTCATTTTGTTAGTGTGCTGTATCAGATCGATTTGCAGATGTTGAACTATCCTTGCATCCCTGGAATAAATCCCACTTGATCACAGTGTATGATCCTTTTAATGTATTGTTGAATTTGGTTTGCTAATATGTTGTTGCATCTATATGTTCATCAGGAATATTGTCCTATAATTACCTTGTGGTGTTCTTGTCTGGTTTTGCTTTTAGGGTACTATGGCTTCATAAAATGAGTTTGGAAGTGTTCCCTTGTCCTCTGTTTTTTTTTGTAAGAGTTTGAGAAGGATTGGTATCAATTCTTTTAGTGTTTGGTAGAATTTACCAGTGAAGCCATCTGGTCCTGGACTTTTGTTTTTTTGGGAGGTTTTTGATCACTCATTCAATCTCCTTACTAGCAATTGGTTTGTTCAGATTTTGTTTCTTTATGATTCGGTCTCGGTAGGTTATATATATATATATATATATATATATATATATATATATATATATATTCATTTAAAATTTTTTTAAATTACTTTATTATTTTTTTACATTTTAAAAATTTTATTGTTAATCACCATACATTACATCATTAGTTTTTGATGTAGTGTTCCATGATTCATTGTTTGTGTATAACACCCAGTGCTCCATTCAGTACGTGCCCTCTTTAATACCCTTTTAATACCTTTAATACCCATCCCCCCACCCCCCTCCCCTCTAGAACTCTCAGTTTGTTTTTCAGAGTCCATCATCTCTCATGGTTCGTCTCCCCTTCCGATTTCCCCCCCTTCATTTTTCCCTTCCTACTATCTTTTTTTTTTTTTTTTTTAACATATAACGTATTATTTGTTTCAGAGGTACAGGTCTGTGATTCATCGGTCTTACACAATTCACAGCGCTCACCGTAGCACATACCCTCCCCAATGTCTGTCACCCAGCCACCCCATCCCTCCCACCCCCCACCACTCCAGGAACCCTCAGTTTGTTTCCTGAGATTAAGAATTCCTCATATCAGTGAGGTCATATGATACATGTCTTTCTTTGATTGACTTATTTCGCTCAGCATAATACCCTCTAGTTCCATCCACGTCGTTGCAATTGGCAAGATTTTCATTCCTTTTGATGGCGGCATAATATTCCATTGTGTGTGTGTGTGTGTGTGTGTGTTTGTGTGTGTGTGTGTGTGTGTGTGTGTATATATACACACACACACACACATATATATGTACACACACACCACATCTTCTTTATCCATTCATCTGTCGATGGACATCTTGGCTCTTTCCACAGTTTGGCTATTGTGGACATTGCTGCTATAAACATTGGGGTGCACATACCCCTTTGGATCCCTACATTTGTATCTTTGGGGTAAATACCCAATAGTGCAATTGCTGGGTCGTAGGGCAGCTCTATTTTCAACTTTTTGAGGAACCTCCATACTGTTTTCCAGAGTGGCTGCACCAGCAGAGAAAGGGGAACCCTCCTACACTGTTGGTGGGAATGTATATATATATTTTAAAGATTTTATTTATTTATTTGAGAGAGAGTGAGAGAGCGTGTGCATGCAAGCGAGGGTGGGGCAGAGGGAGAGGGAGAAGTAGACTCCCCGCTGAGCAGGGAGCCCGACTGGATGCGGGGCTCAATCCCAGGACCCTGGGATCATGACCTGAGCTGAAGGTAGCTGCTTAACTGACTGAGCCACCCGGGTACCCCAGGTTTTATATTTCTAATAATCCAGTTCCTTTAGGTTGCTTGCTTCTGGAATATCCTGTGCCTGAAAGTAAGGAAATGCTAAAACAATGATGGAAACATGTCAGAAAGACTTGGAATCCAGCTCGAGTGACTCCTATTAGTCAAAACTGGGACGATTTTAGCATCAAAATAAATAATGAAAACAACAGGTATAATTTATTAAATAAGATAAAACTTTATGAGTCATGTTGATATAAATAAATGGGAAAGAAGGAAATTCCTCATAATAGTTTGCCAAGTAATAAATAAAGGAGGATGGCAACCATCATTGTAATAAGCGGGTGAGGCAAAAATCATCATTGCATGCTAAAACTAATGATGAAAGTTTGATGAGGCATTGGCTGTTCGCATAGTCTCAAAGTATGTTTTTAAAAATTACTAAGTACAGAGGGCAAAGTGGAGAAACCTGGGAAGTGTCCTCTTGATCAAAGTTAACCTTACCAATATTGGACAAATAGTATTCTGTGCCTCCTGATATGATGTCCTGAGAAGAACCGACATCACCTCTGTTTTATTTCTGTAAGAAATGCATAACCCAGATCTAATTATGAAGAAATATCACGATTACCAAACATCACACAAACCCTCATTGAGACACATTCTATATAATAACTGGCTTGTATTCTTAAAAAACATGAAGGTCAGGAAGGACAAAGAAAGATTGTGGAACTGTTCCAGATTAAAGAATACTAAGGAGTCTTTTTTTCCCTACTTTTTCTTTAGTACAGTTGCCATCTTACATGATATACTGTTAGGTGCCTTCTTTTTTTTTTTTTTTTTTTTAAAGATTTTATTTATTTATTTGACAGAGAGAGACACAGCGAGAGAGAGAGCACAAGCAGGGGGAGTGGGAGAGGGAGAAGCAGGCTTCCCGCCGAGCAGGGAGCCCGATGCGGGGCTCGATCCCAGGATCCTGGGATCATGACCTGAGCTGAAGGCAGACACTTAACGACTGAGCCACCCAGGCGCCCCTGTTAGGTGCCTTCTTAATAGCATGTAATCTACTTTTTCGTTGTGCCAGTCAGCATTTTAGGATAGAATTCTTATTGCCACTCATGTTCATGGAGTACTGTTCTTAAGTACCGTACACCTAAACTCATGGTTGGGCCATAATTAATGGGTAGTAGTATTTTCTAAAAATGGATTAATGCACACATCCAAACCACATTAAATTTTCAGCTTATGAGTTCATACATACTCTATTTCCTTTCTATAGTTCCTATCACTCCAAATTGTAGTTTTGAAATCCAAGAAGTGGGAAGAATGTCTTTTTGTTGTTGATGCTTTCTTCCTTCCTTCCTTCCCTTCTCCCTCCCTTTTGCTCCTTTCCTTCTTCCCATCTCTTTTTCTTTCTTTCTTAAGAAGAAGATTAAAAGAAATTTTTTTTGTATATTTTTTAAAGATTTTATTTATTTATTTGACAGAGAGAACACACAAGCAGGGGGAGCGGCAGGCAGAGGGAGTGGGAGAAGGAGAAGCAGTCTTCCCGCTGAGCAGGGAGCCCACCTCGGGGCTCAATCTGAGGCCCCTGGGATCATGACCCGAGCTGAAGGCAGACGCTTAACCAACTGAGCCACCCAGGTACCCCCAAAGAAATGGTTTATTAAGGAAATCAAAGTGTAGTAAACATCAAAAACTTACAGATCAGAGTGGTCACAGACTCTTTGTAATGATGTTAAAATTACCGACAAAATGTTTTTTAAAAACAAAAACAATCTAAAAGCCAGCACACGCCAGTAGTGTTGCTTATTTAAGCAACTGGCGTTCCTCTGTGCTTTTGAGGCATTTCTTCCGGGGCTGATCACTAGATTTATTATCTTCTGATTCATTCCTGAATTCTAGTTTAGGAAACCTTTTTTCTGGATAAAGGTTCTTTTAGTTTTAGGGGTAGAATTTAGTGATCCATCAGTTGCATATAGCACCGAGTGCTCATTAATCAAGTGCCCATCACCCGGTTTCCTCATCCCCCACGTACCTCCCCTCTAGCAACCCTCAGTTTGTTTCCTGTAGTTAAGAGTCTTGTATAGTTTGCCTCCCTATTTTTATCTTATTTTTCCTTCCCTTCCCCTATGTTCATTTGTTTTGTTTCTTAAATTCCACATATGAGTGAGATCACACGGTATTTGTCTTTCTCTGACTTATTTCCCTTAGCATACATTAATGCAATATTGAAAACATCTTATAAGGCATTACTTGTCCTTGCCTGTGCCAGCCATAATGGAAGGCATCTGCTCTGGAAGGGGAGTTCCTAAGTGAAGGGAGAGTGGGGCTTTGCCCTGGAGGTGGGCGTGTGGGGGCGGAGTTTATGTGTTACTTGGTGCTATGGAGAAGCTGTTCTGAAGTGGCCATAGTTACACAGGGGTAATGAGAGATTATTAGGAATAAGGGAGAAAATGGCTGGCAGCAAGAGAAATGGCAGTTACATTAGTAAGGTTCAGAAAAACTCCTTAAGAAGTTAGCTGCCTGGTGGAATTTGTAATTGAAATCACCTTGCTGAGAATTTTCTTTAGAGGTGAAGCAAAACTGATGTCCACCCTCACTGTACTGAATTCATAACTCCAGTGATAGACTTTGTGCCTTTGGAGAAAGAAAGGAAATTTGAATCTTAGGTTCAGTTTACTTATGTTCTTCTGGCTGCCGTAGCTTTCATGGGAGATGTAGTTAGGGTATTTGAAGTGAACTTCTCTAGAGAGAAGGACTGAAGTCTTTGTATGATGTGTCACAAGCATGCCTTAACTAGTGATGTGTCACTGCTAGTCCTAGTATGGGCCATCTGGATAACACCCTCATTCTTACCCCTTCTTACCAGCATGAGGGTGCTTTGTGGAAACTGTGCTCTACTCAGTGGAGTAGAAAACCAGCTAACTGTGTCAGGTCAGAAGTCTCTTTTCTCCCTTCTTCCTGCAACCCTCTTGAGTCGTGGGAAGTGCAGAGAAAAAAAATTAGTATTTCTGAATACTGGCTTAAACCAGGAGACTGTAGCGCTGCTTTTGATAACTAAGCTGAAGGGGCCATGCCATTTAGTCATGCTACAACTTCTGGTAAGTTTGACTACATAATCACGGGCTTGAAAATGGCCATCAGTGTCCAGAGCCCTGGCATACGGCCCTGGGGTGGTATGTGGGCCAATAAATGATGTCCTAGTAATTATTTTCCAGCGTATGTTTATAGTCATTTACGCAGTATTTTGAGGTATCTGACAACAGTGCATCTCCTGGGCTTTAGTATTCTGTAATAATTAAGATCACTCACTACCATATTCTTCAAGTTGCAGGTAGAACATAGATTCAGAAAAGATTTACTGAGTCCTTACCGCCGCAAGCAACCAACAGTGTCTGTGGCTGCGCGGTCCCCTTCCTCCAGCTTCTGCTTCCTGTCACCTCCCAGCCCCGACTTTCTGGCTATAGGGCGGTCAGTGCCCTGTCAGATACCACTTGCATAATAAGATAGTAGACATGGGAAAGGAGTGGATTTAGTTACTTAACTATCAGCAGAAAATGTGAAATGTTGTAAGTCATGCTGAGGATATAGAAATTGCTTAGTTATATTGAATATTCCCTTGAAATGATATTTGTTTCTCCAGTACAACTGTCCTTAGTGAATATTATTTTTGCCTACAAGGATAAAGTCAGTGTAAATAGAATGCAGGTAGCAGTGTCTTGAGTTCCTTTCAAAGTAGGAGTTGATCAGTTGACTATCAGCAGGACTTATGGAAGCCCTCCACTTTTAGTAAAGGCTCAACTTTCCCTTGTTGGTAGCCCCTAATGCAGAGAAAAGGTACATGTGGCCTTGAAAAATGTGCACATCATCTGTTCTCTTCCTTCAATCAAGTTGGAATGTGCCGACCTTGCCTGTGTCTGTTGAGTCTTATGAAGTATCTCCAGGGGTTTTAAAGGCCAGACAAGAAAATGCTCTGAAGGCAGATGAAAGGGAAGTCTGTGCAGGGAGCCCCAGCACGAGCCGGAGAAAATTTTCTGTATCTAAAGCAATCTGCTTTGTTGCGTCTGGACAGAGCCCTGAGAGGAGGGGGAAGTATGTGCTGCCTTCCAAATGGGAAGGACCATCGTGTCACACTCTTGTTGGCAAGAGCTCCTTATTGGGGGAGCTCCGCCCCAGCCATGAGAAAACAGATGGATGGTATAGTCTTCTGAACTGGAACTCTTGACTGCTACCTCTTGTAAAAGACCTTCGTATTTTTAGGAGACTTTGTGTTTCATCTAGAAGTCAATTGTTATGTTATTGTACTTGGAAATATTTGATTTATATCATATGAAATTTTAAAGGGAGAATAGACTGGAAAGATTATGAAAAGAACTGCATAAACATTATGAATAAAACAAAATGCCTGTTTGAATTTGGTAAACACAGATTGAGTCTTTCAGTGCTAGTTAGTGAGCCTACCTGGATAAGGACGACCTTGCCCCAGTGGATCCTTCAGCCCGGTGAAGTCATTACACCCCTCAGTGCTGTATAAAAAGTGTATAATGGGGGCACATACAGTGTGCCACTGGGAGGCAGGGGTGAATATATCTGAAGAAGATTGGGAAGTGTCTACTAGGGTGATGCCACTGTTGATGTTGTCTTGCAGGTGTTCACCAGGTGCAGAGGAGGGGAAAGGACATTGCAAGCAGAGGGATGGTTATGTGCAAAAGACAGTGGGGTGTGTGCGCATCTCACCTGTGCTGGGACAGTGGGGAGGTTCGGGTGGCTAGAGCTTTATGGTGGACATGACCCAAGGTGAGTCTAAGATCTGCTGGGGTTAAGTGGAGATGGGCGGTTGAGAGTGTGGAGATAGGGTGAGTGTCATTGGGGTGTTTCTAAGCTGGAAGCGGGGGGAGTTGGGACACAGGAGGCAACTGCTACCTGAAGACAGCTTGTATGTTGCATGAGCAAAATATGTAAGATGTCAACAAATTACAATTTATGTTTGTCTCTTCCTGACCCTGTATAATGTATTTAGTGGAATAAAATACCCTCACGTCTGGATGAGAACCCTGGCAGGCGCATGACTTGTCTGCTTCTCCTAGTGACTTGACTCCCCTGTTTTAGATTGCACACACACAGTCCCAATTCTGTATTTACAAGTGTCCAGCTCAGTGTATTAATTAACATTTCGGTCTTCATTCAGTACGACTCTTCTTTATCTACCCTATAACCAGGGTCTTCTGTGGGCTCCTTTCTCCACTGTAGCCTCATCTGGAGCAGGTGGGAGGGAACCCGTGGTGTCTAAAGGGGAAGCTAGGGCAGGTTCTTCTGTTACTCTTCATCCTCCCCCACGCTCTAGATGCTGTTTTGATCCCATGAGAGGCTAAGGACTTTCTGTGATGGGATAGATTCTCTCTCCAGGCCTGACAGATGTTTCAAGCTGGCTCTTATCCTTGAGACTTTGCATTTGAAATTTTGGACATGATCAGCTGGCACATTTCTTTGAAGTTTAATGATTGTTATTTCTTGGGGTCTCTGTGGAAATGTTAATTTTAATTTTCTGTTAAGTGTATAACATCTGGGTGTGTGGGATATGGATAGCTGGCTCGGAAATATGTTGGGAAAAGGGAGGAATAACATAGATAGTTACAATTAAAAAATAGTTAACATTTATTGAGAATTTATAATGTGTTAGGTACTGTTCTAAGCCCCTTACATGGAGTAACGCTCTTAACTGTCGTAACTCTATGAGGTAGGTACTAATATTATCCCTATTTTATAGATGAGGAAATAGAGGTACAGAGGAGTTCAATAACTTGCCCAAGATTAGAGTGAATGGCATTACTGGGATTCCAGCCCAGGCAGTCTGACTTCACAGATTGCTCTTAATTGCTCTGTGGCATTGAGGGCTACAAAATGCCAGAAATTGAACTGAATACTTTACATAGGTTCTGTAATTTAACCCTTTCATTGATTATGTGAGGTATGTTTTATTATAATTCCTATTTTCTTTTTTTATGTCTTTTTTTTTTTTGGAAGATTTTATTTATTTGACAGAGAGAGAGATAGTGAGAGCAAGAACACAAGCAGGGGGAGCGGGAGAGGGAGAAGCAGGCTTCCAGCGGAGCAGGGAGCCTGATGCGGGGCTCGATCCGAGGACCCTGGGATCCTGACCTGAGCCGAAGGCAGACACTCAACGACTGAGCCACCCAGGCGCCCCTATAATTCCTATTTTCTATTTTAAAAGATTTTGTATTTGAGAGAGAGAATGAATGAACGAGTGTGAGGGGGAGGGGCAGAGGAAGAAGCAGACTCCCCACTAAGCAGAGAGCCCGATGCGGGACTCGATCCCAGGACCGCAGGATCATGACCTGAGCTGAAGGCAGCCGCTTAACCGACTGAGCCACCCAGGCGCCCTGAGGTGATAATAATTCTTAGGTCTCTCTTTGTTTACTTTAACATTCTGTCTTGTTATCTGAGTACACCCTTGAGCAATTATATAGGAACACAGGACTTCAGGTTTTCTTGGAAAGAACAAATTTGAATAATCTGCTGTTTTGCTCTGATTAAAAGCTTAGCTGACATTTAAGGCTAGGATAGGGTTTTGCCCTAAGTTTATCATATGAATACAGTTTTTTTTTTTTTTTTTTTTTTTAAAGTAGGCTCCATGCTCAGCATGGAGCTCAGGGTGGGGCTTGAACTCAGGACCCTGAGATCAAGACCTGAACTGAGATCAAGAGTTGGACGCTTAACCGACTGAGCCACCCTGGCGCCCCTGAATCCAGTCTGTTCTTATGACTTCAATGGATTCTTTTATTCAGAAACAAATTCTTGAGTGCCTTCAATGTTTGGCACAATTCTAGATACTAGGAATACAGTAGTGAACCAAACAGACAAAAATACCTGCTTTCAGGGAGCTTACGCTCTAGTGGATGAGACAATGAATAAGTAGGCACAATATATAAGTCAGATAGCAATTGAGGCAATAGAGAAAACGTAGGAAAAGAAAGTGCTGGGGGATTTGTAATTTAAATTTTTTTTTTTTTTTTTTTTTGGAGAGGGAGTGTGAGCTGGTTGCGGGGAGGGGCAGAGGGAGAGAATCTTAAGCAGACTCCATGCTGAGCTGGACTCAGGGCTTGACCCCACAACCCTGAGATCATGACCTGAGCCTAAATCAAGAGTTGGACACTTAACCGACAGCCACCCAGGTGCCCCAGAATTTGTAATTTTAAATAAAATGTCAGGTTTAGGTGTGATGCTGTAATTATGATTTTTGTTTAAAAAAAAAAGAGGCTTTATCATTTGGAAATGTATACAGACATATTATGATGAAGTATACTGAGGTGTTATGATGGAAGAAAGTCTTGAGATTTGCTTTAAAATAATCCAAATAAAATAATCCAGAATTGGGTAGGGGGCATCAGCAAGGAGTTATAGCTGGAACAAGAAGCCCATGTGTTGAGTGTTGATGCAGGGTGACGAGTATGTAGGGATTTAGTAATCTTTCGCTCTAGGTTTGTTTGAAAATCTCCACAATAAAAAGTAAAAAAAATAAAAATTACAGTATCTTAAACATGTACTAAATTAAAACAGTAAAATTCCATTGTGAAAACATAGATCAAAACCCTTAAGTCTACAGAGTTACAAAAATAATTAACAAAGCAATTATTTAAATTATTAAGCTTATGTAAACAATTTATATAAAATTATTAAATTCACAATTAACCAATTGTCACAGACAGCTTTTCTGAGAAGGTGCTTGTCCAAGTGGAGACCTGATGGGGTGAGGGTGGGGATGAGGCAGTGAGCCCTGAGGAATTCTGGAGAAAAACCTCTCAGACCCAGTGATCCAAACTGTGAGTCAGATTCCGACTCTCGTTGGGGGAGGAGCATTACCCTTGTATAGGGGGCAAATGGTCGATGATGATGCCCTTCCTGTGTGATGCTCTTTACAAACCTACAAGGTAGGGCCCATGACTGACTTATCACTGCTTCCCCAGTGCCTAACAGAGATCCTGTGCTTGCTGAGGGTTGCACATTCATTTTCTCATACCTTCTCCTGCAACAGACCTGTAGGGTAGAGGGAAGAAATCTTTACTCTCATTCAGTACAGATGAGGTATCATTTAATATCATTAGGAGTCTTAAATCACAGAGCTGCTTGCTAAGTGGTGGAGCTACTTGATTTCAAGTCCTGTGGGTCTTTTCCCTCTACCACATCATTAAGGGACCCAATTTCTCAATTGATATAGAGGGATGGACAGATGATTAACTTTTTGGTGGTGCAGTTTCTTTGAGAGGTAAATAAAGCACCTAGTGCTTCATGTGTAGACTCTTAGGGCCAAATTTAATTTCCTCTAACTGTGTGGCCAGAGAAAATAAGAAATCTTGTTCAAGTATAAACCCAGGCATGGAACTGTTACTCTGAAACTCAGTATCATTTAACACTGAAAAAAGTAAAACAGAGCAAGACTCACAGAGATATTTTACATGCTGCTTAAAAGTTATACACCCAGGAAATTATGTGCAATGTCTATATGCGCATACATTGAATTTCAAGTTCAGTGGTTTTAAAGTGACTTTCCATATGTAGAATTTTTATAACCAGTCAATAGATGAGACTTTGGGGTTTAATGAAAAGATTTGTATGGATAACATATGTTTCCCTTTATAGAAAATAATCTCTTTGCCTCTTGAAAATGCCTGAGTTTTTAAGTGCCCATGGAATAATTTTATTTGACTCTTAAATCATGCAGTTTTCTTCCCTTCTTTTTTTGGTGTGTCATGGTTCCTCTAAGGGTCGTATGTTTAATTCTGGAGGCCTGTTCAGAGTAAGAATAAGAAATACTTTTTTTTTTTAATTCTATGTAGATATGTCTTTTACAAATGTTAAAATATTATAGGTGTTTGGGCAGTATGTCAGAAGTATATTTAGAACTGTAACTTCATGTTCTTTGTTTCGTCTTTGGGGGACAGATTTAATTAACAGCCTAAATGAGTTTCTTGGCTCTTAGAAGAACATGCTTTAGGGAAATTAGAGTAAGTTAAAGGCAAGTCTGCAATTTTTTTAATCTTAAATGCCATTTGGGAGAACTGGTTTGAGTTAGTATGAAGTTATTTGGGGATTCATCGTCTTTTAAACACACACTTTAAAGAGGTCATCAGTTTGTAATAGAACTTACCCCAGGGTCTGATTTTATATTTTAAGCTCATCCTGGATGTACCCAAGGTCTGCAATAATATGTCCCCCACAGGCTTTTCTAAAGGGTCAGCTGTTAGAGATCTCTAAGGAAACCAAACTAATCTTAGCAGAAATAATTAAACCCTGGGAAGGTCTATGGCTAGGCATAGTGATACTTGTATGTAAATAGTAAGTAATGTTGACATTAAAAAGTTTACATCAGAAATGTGGGCTTTAACCTCAAAAACACATACCAAAAACCTTTTCTGAAGTTGTAGTTAAAAACATTTTCATCACCTGGAAGTTGTGTGAATCCTTTTCAATTGACAGGTCTTTTTTGTTTATACTTTAAATTTCTACTTTTATTGTATTATGGTCAACAACTGTGGCCTGGATTATTTTTTGAATTTTGTACTTTATGAGGTTTTCCTTTTCACTGACTATATGGTTGAATTTTTTATATGTATTTTTATTGTATTTTTTTTTAAATTACAGAAGTATCTCATGAGCATATGAAAAATCTCAAACTATATAGTTGAATTTTGTAAATGCTTTCTGATGACTTGAAAAATGATGAGTTATCTGATTTTAGTAAATACAGTTATATTTACTGTGTGTGTGGGATACTGTGTGTATTTCTTTTCCTTTTTTTTTTTTTTTGAGAGTTAGTGCAAGCAGGGGGAGGGGCTAAGGGAGAGGGAGAGAGAGAATCTCTCTGAGATCATCACCTGAGCCGAAATCTAGAGTCGGAGGCTTAACTGACTGAGCTACTCAGGTGCCCCTATATGTGTGTATTTCTAGGAGTTTCTCTGTATATTTCCAGAAATTGTTGCTTCATGCTAGGTTAACATCAACGTAGATTATGACTTTAAACAAAATAAAAAGACCTCTTAAGAATTAGCAACACTTTTATGTGTTGGTGGAATGTCGCATCATGGCAATATAATATTTTCTCTTTCCGTAAAAATATGTGATGGCCTGCCCTAACTCCCTAGGCAGTATAAGGACATATTTCTTATGAGATGTTCAACAGTCCCATTGAGATGCAGGAAGGCTGCTTGGGTTGTGATGAAGTCTGTCATCCTCTCTGCAAATTATGAATGCTTTTGGATCATCTGTAGTTGGGGGCAAGGGGAGTTTTTCAGAGAAGTGATATGTCCTATGGGAGGAGACCCTAGGTCTCAAATTCCATGTGAGTCTCTGGCATTCAGGGGCAGCTGATAAATGAACAGAGCTAAAAGTTCTCAATAGAGACTGACTTCACTCTTAAGGTTATGGGCTCAGTTGTCAGGGTTTTACTCCTGGCTGGAGAACAGAAGTCTTGAGGCATCTCCTGCTGTCCCTGGGCCAAGTCATTGGTGCTGCCAAATGAGTCCTTGGAAGAAGAACTTGGAGCAGGGTTTTTAACAGAAGTCTGCTGGCAGAGTGTAGGGGGAACTTTCTGTTGTGATAAGAGCCTTCATCTTGGGATTGTCACTGATAATGGGGGAATAAAGGTATTTCCCACACTGACATTGAGAAGGTGTGTAAATTAGGACTTCCATAACCTTTTGTTAATTTTTTCTTCCAATAACATATATTTTTGATATATATTAGCACTGTGATCATTATTTAGGAAAATGATGTCCTACTGGGGCTGTCCAAAGATAAAAATTTTCTGTGATTTCTAGGAGGGATTTCTCAGCCAAATAAAATATGAAAACCCCTTAAAATAAAATCACATGGCCTCTTTGACGAGACAGACACTCTGTCCTTGATTTTTTTTGTACCACTGATATTTTCCTCATGTTTGAAGTACAGAATTCTCTTCAGATTTTTTGAAGTGTGAAATGGCATACCTGCCATACAGGTTGAAACCTGTAGGGGTACTCACCACATTTAAAATCTGGGGCTCTCAGATGAAGTCAGTTTTATTTAAGATGGACCAAATAGGTATTGAAAATCTCAATGAAAGGATGCTTGATGTTATTGGCTCATTTCCTACCTTATTGAATTTCTGTCACCGTTGCCTGAACAATGTTCAGTGACTTAATTTAATTTTCTCTCTTTCTTTCTAGGGGACAGGTGGAAGAGAAATTCAGACAGAAATAGCAAGACCTTATAGCTAAGCAGATGTATGTAGACAATTAGAATATGGGATGGGAAATCTGAGATAATTATACCGAAATACTGATTGGACATTATAAAAGGGATTGAATCTTTTGATAAGTAGATTTGAAATTATAAATACTTTAAAAAATACATTGAGGAAAAAGTGATTTTGCGACCATGGCCTTCCAGAAAAGAGTGCCAGCTAAGAACTAGGAGACCTGGTTTGTATTTTCAAAAGTCCTGTTCCTTTTCACCTGTAGTGTTAACTTCATGGGCTCTGGAGCCAGGCTACTGGGATTCCCACTTTAGAGTGACTATTTCCTACTACCTGTGTGACCTTGGGCAGGTTGCAGAATCTCTCTGCAAAATGGGTATGGTGATAGTAGTCCCCTACCTTACAGGCTGGTTGTGAGGGCAAAATGAGTAAATATGTGTGAAATGCTTACAGGAATGTCCAGCACATAGTAAGTGCTCAGTAAATGTTAGAGATTATAATTTACAGCAATTTAATTTCTCTAGATCTCAGTCTTCTTATTTGTATAAGAATATATTTTTCTGAGTTTCTTGGTATGGATAAGAGGAAAGAATCACTTGGCTGAAGGAATTTTGTCTCCAGGAGAGAGAAATATACTCAAAGGTCAAGGGCTCAAAGCAAAATAAACAACATCAGAGGTCACTTTGGGTCTGGGTAGATAATGGAAAGTTTCCTGGTCAAGGTGCCAGTTGAGTTATGCTTTTTAAAGCAATGGTTGCCAGACTTGGGAATATTGCAAAGTGATAACATTTAGAAAACAACACTGGAAGCAAAATACAGATACCAGACTTTATTTTGCTAGATAATGAGGGGGGGAACCCCTTCTGTCATCTAATGTCGCCATTATTTTATAAAAGAAGGCACTTAAAGATGAAAGTATTTATCCCTGTCCAAGGAGAGTGCTTTAAATTCACCCTATTTGCTTTTATGGGATCTCATTACATTGTCATTTTCCTCTTCTCCTTAAGTACAGTTTCATCATGGAGCAGGCAGTCTACCTACCAAGTTTGGGAAATACTACCTTTAAAGATGAGACGATCTCATTAGCCAGAAATCATAGATGGGAAGAGAAAAAAGGAGTTTAGCATGTAAACAAAGGTAGAGCATTGACATAATTCACGCCAGCTGCTTCAGTAGGTGAATCCTAAATCCTAGTGGTGTAACAAAGTGTGTTTACTTCTTGCTCACATGAAGTCTGATATGCGGCAGGCGATCTTTCTTCACCTTGTAGCTCTACCATTAGGGACATGTGCCCTCCCAGGTGACTGGAAGGGGAGATGAGAGATGGAGGAACACTTTGCTCTCAACATAGAGTTTTGGAACAGGGACTAATATCAGATCCTTCTTAAAATAATAATTAACTATAGAAAATAGTAGATTTAAGGAGAAACAAGAGCATAAATGAAGGTAGTCATTCTAAAGTTAACTGTGAAAGACAGTGTGGGAGCAGAATTGATAGAACTTCTTGGCAGCTGCTCACATATGGAGGAACAAAGAAAACTAAGAAGAGAAAGGTATTGAGGCGCCTGGGTGGCTCAGTCGTTAAGCGTCTGCCTTCGGCTCAGGTCATGATCCCAGGGTCCTGGGATCGAGCCCCGCATCGGGCTCCCTGCTCCGCGGGAAGCCTGCTTCTCCCTCTCCCTCTGCCACTCCCCCTCCTTGTGCTCTCTCTCTTTCAAATAAATAAAATCTTAAAAAAAAAAAAAAGAGAGAAAGGTATTGAAGATAATTCTAAGGTCTCTTGTTTTGGAGATTGTGTGAGTGATAGTAAATGAAATAGAACATCATCTAAAGAGGAAAATCCAGATAGAGATGCTCAGAAGACAAACATTTCAGTCTGGAGACAAGGTAGACATTGGAATTCAGATTTGGGAGAAGGTGGCTGAAGTCGAGTGAAATGAGACCATAGAGAAGGAAGTGCAGAGATATAAAAGAAAGTGACAGAGAAAGAGCCATAAAGCACTACATTTTGGCCCTTTTGCTACTGGGAGGGGGAGGGGGAGAAAGTTGAAACAGTGAAGAAGCCAGAGGAGTGATAGAAGAGGCCTGGGGAGAACCAAGGGGGCTCCCCGTCCATCTTGCTCTCCAGGATGTGGCTAGAGGAAAAAAGTCCACACATGTGCTGACAGGTACCATTTTTTAATTTGTGACTTCAAACCTCAAGGAAGCCTCTGGAGCTTTCCAGAAATCCTATTGTATTCTCCCTAATGAATTCACCATCCCCATTCAACACTTTCTCCTTTTTCATTAAACCCTCAGCACTCCTCACGTCTCCTCACTCATGACAGAGGAGCTGGCTTCTTGTTTCATTGACAACATGGAGACAGTCTGAAGGGAGCCGCCTCATCTTCGCATCACCACATCCATGCAGGGCCCAGCCTCTGGTCGGCTGTGCTCCCCTTTCTGGAGGAGCTGTTCCTGCTTCTCTCTGAGGGCCTTTCCTTCACTTGTGCAATGGCTTTCCTGCTCACTTGGTTCCTGCTCCTGCAGCTCTTCTCCCTACTTCTCCCCATCATCGTTTTCTCCTCTCTCTCGGATCATTTCTGTCAGCACATAAATGTGCCGAAGTGCCTCCCATCCCCCTTAAGCTTTTCCTAGAACCTCATTTTCCTGTTCCTCTTTACAGCAACGCTCAGCAGGATGTCTGTGCTCAGTGTCCTCCCCCCCGTGTTCTCTCTTTGGCTCCAGCCAGTCCTTTCCCCACGTTCTGCCAAGAGTGCACTTGCCAGCGTCAGCAGTGACTCTCATCTTGCTCAATCCAGCGGTCAGTTCTTCATACTCATTTACTTGAATTCTCAGAAGCTTTTGACAAGGTTCATCACTTCTTATTGAAACACCAACTTCTGGAACACCTGGCCTAGCCACTGTGGTTTTCTTTTTAGTTTGCTGGCCCCTCTAAAGGTTGGCAGGCCCCGGGGCTTAGGCCTGCATTTGCGTCTAGGTGATCTTACTCAGTTGATTGGTTATCAGTGTTATAAATACACAGGACTTTGCAAGTTTTCTCCAGTTCTGACCTTTCCATTGAGCTTTAGATTTGTGTATCTATTTGCCTATTTGACATCTGTAATAGAATGACTAATAGAAACTCAAATCCAACTGCCCCAAACAGAACTATTGGCCCCTTCCTAACCCTCCCAGCAAACAAACGCCCCTCAGTCTTCTGCTCTCTGATCCTCCTCCACTGCAGGCCACCCTCATCCCTCCACTGGCTTTGTAGCAGCCACCTGACTGACCTCTGCTTCCACTCCTTTTTTTTTTTTAAGATTTTACTTATTTATTTGACAGAGAGAGAGAGAGATAGCCAGAGCAGGAACACAAGCAGGGGCAGAGGGAGAGGGAGAAGCAGGCTTCCCGCTGAGCAGGGAGCCCGATGCGGGGCTCGATCCCAGGACCCTGGGACCATGACCTGAGCCAAAGGCAGATGCTTAACCAACTGAGCCACCCAGGTACCCCTCTGCTTCCACTCTTGCCTCTCCTCACCCCAAACCCAGCATATGCTCTGTACAGCAGCTGCAGTGATCTGGATTTAAAACTGAAATTAGTGGGGCGCCTGGGTGGCTCAGTCGTTAAGCGCCTGCCTTCGGCTCAGGTCATGATCCCAGCGTCCTGGGATCGAGCCCCGCATCGGACTCCCTGCTCCGCGGGAAGCCTGCTTCTCCCTCTCCCACTCCCCCTGCTTGTGTTCCTCTCTCACTGTGTCTCTCTCTGTCAAATAAATAAATAAAATCTTTAAAAAAAAAAAAAAAACTGAAATTAGACCTTATTACTCCTCTGTTCAAAACCCTCCAAAAGGCTTTCCTTAACCTTTATGATAAATCCCAGCACCTTTTCCATGGCCTGTAAGGCCCTAGAAGGCCTCATCTCTCTGGTTGCTCCTTGGTTTGCTTACCCTATTCCAGTCACGCTGGCTTCCACCTTTTCCTCGAACAAACCAAGACTGTCAGAGCTGTCAGAGCTTTAGCCTTCTTTTCCCCCAGGTATTTGAGTAACTCCCCCCCCCCCTTGCTTCATTGGATCTTTGCTCAAATATCACCTCGTGAGAGAAATGTTCCTCAACAATCCTGTGTGAAGTGGCCACTCCTTATACCCGTTCTAAGTCCTTTGTTTTGTTGTTCCTCAGAGTCCTTATCACTACCTAAATTTACAGTGTATACTTGTTTGCTTTTTACTCATCTGTCTCCTACACTAGAATATACAGAAGATCAGTGAGGGCAGAACAAGTGGTATAGAATGATGTTTTATTCGCCTCTGTTCCAGTGTCCACTGCACCCTGCTAGGAGACAGCGCTCCTGTCAAGTTCTGGCTGCTGCCCTACTTTTCTGACACACAGTAGGAAGTCTGTAAATACGAACTGAAGGAATGAGTGAACGAACGGACACGTTTTGTTGTTCAAACTCTTGTGGTGATGACCGCCCTCATGTCTACTGTCCTTGGCTACTTCCAGTGGTAGCTGGAAGATTCTGTGAATCTGCAGACAACTTCTGGTTCTCCATTTTCCACATGTTCACCCTCAGTGACTCTTCTCACCCCTTTCAACTCCTCTTACTCCTCAGCACTCCCTCAGATAATTCAACCTTAAAATTCCTTTTGATTGAGAGAACTGTACGACTTGGGAAAAAGTCAGTAAAGTGTTTAAGAGATCATGCTGCCATCTAAAGGACAGAAGCGGTAGGAAGCCTGTCTTGTTTGCAAAAGCAAGGGAACTAAGATTGGAAATTTCACGGGCAGTGGTCTGGTCAGATCAACTCTGCCTGCTCCTCAGAAACCTCGTGTTCTAGGGTGATATAAGGAAATGAAGGTTTTTGGGAAATTAGCACAAATGTCTGCAAAAGATTTAAAGTCAGAAAATCACTTTGTATCTGTTTTTTTTCTTCCCACCTTTAAAATACAAGTGTGTGTGTGTGTGTGTGTGTGTGTGTGTGTGTGTGTGTGTGTGTATGTGTAGTGGGAAAGGAGGACTTTTTTTTTTTTTTTGGCTTGGAGAAAAGATCCAAAAATGTTGCATTGGTTTCTTTGGGTGATGGAAATATGCTATTTTTTTCTTCTTTGTTCTCTTTCTCTGAAGTGTCTTCAAAGTCCATTATTACTTAAATGATTTTTTTAAAAATGATTTTTTAATTTAAATGGAGAATGAGCAAGGTTGAACTGGAAAATCCATATTTTGTGAAGATGAAATTGAAAGAAATCTTTGATCAAATCAAAATTATGCTGACAGGGTAGTATGTTTTCCTTTTTTGTGTTTTCCTTCTTTGAAGAAGCTGATTTCCTAGGCTCAAGTTGACAAAATGCAAAGGCTTAAATTTGGAGAAATAATGTAATATGATTAAAAGTGACCATTAGGATGAATAGGCAAAATTGTGGAAAATAGTTGGATAATTCAATAATTTCTGACTTTTACAGGTAGAAGGCTTAGGAGAGATAATTTGGCCAGTGGGGGAGAAGCAGCTTTAGGACATTCAGAGAACTGCATTTTGGCTAAGAAGCAGGAGAGTTTGGAAGAGAACAACACACGGGAGGGTCAGGAAAACTCTAAAGGAATCAGCAAAGTAGGCATGCCCAGTCAGTCTGCAAGGATTATAGTTGAAACAGTGATTTTTTTTTTTTTTAACCCCATGCTACCTGAAAGCATTAATAGCTCCTCTACACAAACAAAATCATTTGAGCTGGAAAAAAATTGTTTTTAAACTGTGAAAGCTATCTCATAATTGAGTAGATCAGCAAAGGAACACTGAGATCCAGGCTCATCAGAGATCCCTTAAGGAACCAGAGCAACCATTAGGAAGAGGCTTGGCTGGGATACATGTCCATAGAAGAGAGAGAGCTAATGTCTAATGTGTGCTTAAGGAATGTGGGGGTTCCAGTGCTAGGGCACTTTCTTAGAGGCTAATTGGAGATGCTGTCCGTTATGAGCTGAGGTTGGGATTAAGGATCAGTGTTTTTGTGCCTACCCACAGAACCCTGGGGATTGACCTGAAAGGAGGATTAGAGAAGGGTGAGGCTGTCAGGACAAGCCAGATTTTGGGAGCTCCTCCTGCATTACAGGTCTTGGTGGGTTATGGTTTGCAAATAATACCTGCAACATGATAATAATAGCATTTGTTGAAGAGTTACTGTGTGTCAGGAACTATGCTGAGTGGTTTGCAAATATTATCTCAGTTAATCTTGTCCTAAACTGGATGAAGTAAGTGCTTAATATAACATATTAAAACAACAACACCCCCCAGGCCAAGGAACTCCATTTAAGTAATTGTCCTAAATTCACACTGCGTATAATCTGAGTCCTTAATTTAAACAGCTACACATTATTGCCCAAGAGCCTGTTTTCAGATTTTGCTCGCATGACCCCTAAACAGATTTCAAACTGGCCAGCCTCCACAATCACTAGCCAGTTCTTTATTCTATCTCCTGTTGGTCCTCTTTCTCTTGAGAAGCCTCACTGATAGGTTCACCTTAGTATATTTAATGGCGATAGTAACAAAAAATATGTAAATTGAAGTTAAAAATTACATGTTTTTCTGTGACCCTGGTTATTATGTTAAAATAGTTCTGTGGCATCGAATTATCACTATGATTATTAATGGTCAGCGGCTGCTCAAAATGATATATTAAAATATTTGATTGTTTTTTTTTAAAATGAAAATAGACGGGAAGTGCATCTTTTAATTGAGGAGTATGTATGTGAAACTGTTTCTGAGGTTTTGATTAAAGGAATTAATGAATTCTTTTTGGTTATGGACCATTTTAAGGTTTGAGATGGGTGAGGGGTAGACTTTTCTTTTGTAAACAGGGAGAAAAGTGACTTTGAGGAGAAGAGTGCGCTCTTAGCCCAGTTAAAGGAAAAGTATGAGTAGAGGACCTGCAAACTTATTCATTTAAAACTATCTGTGACCTTGTACCCATTCTAAAATCTTCGTATACCTCCAGGGCAAGAGTGCCCTCCTTGGAAGACTGCTTCCTATTTGGTTTTTTAAAGTGACCTGTTTCTCTCAAATATCTTGGTGGCTGGCCTGGTTTGGATTTAGCGAATTTGTCAGACCTCTGGTTTCTGCTTGTTTTCCTGGCTTGTGTTAATTTAGGCCCATGGCTTCACTCTAACCTTTGGATTCAGTGTCCATCCTGGGTCTGTCTTCCTGATCTGTCTTCTTTTTCAGGTCTCCTGTCCCAGCAGTTTCCTTGGCTTCCTAACTTTGTCACCTGACAGCTTGATCTTTCATTATGCACATTCCAGAAAGGCACAACAGTTATGATCACCTCAGGGGTGTTAGATAGATGCTGGAGGTGGTGACTTCAGTCCACCTGTCAGTCATCTTGCTTTCACTGACTTTATCATGAGATCTCAATTAACTTAAAAAATACTTTGTTATCCTATTTGGAAATCTGCCTCCTTTGTCTGCTTCAATCTGTTTCTGTGTATCCTGCTTTATTCCTATTTACCCTTTGGTCTTTGCTCTTTTAGGCTTAATTGCTTCTTACTTTTCCTTCTGAGGTTTTAATTTGTCCTGATTCATGATTTTTCTAAATGCTAGCAAAGATAAACCCATAAAAATAATGTCAAAATGTACCAAATTTTAGAGATGGAAGGGACATTATAACTTGTGATTTCTGTGTGTGAAATAGATTTTGGGATCATGCAGAAGTCAGTTAAGTAGGAGGCCTGAAGCTATAAGAGGAAAGTTTAAGGACTAGCATCCCTCTAGGACTTCCCAGCACATTCCTTTGCCCTTCCCATGTTGCCAACCAGTGTTCCTGACCCTGGCAGTTGAAACAGGAAGGAGGGAAAAGAGATGGGGGAAGAGGAAAGGAGGTTTGTGATTGACATCTTATAGAAAGGGATTTGCCAATATTCAAAATAAACTCTTTCTCACCTGGGATGCTTTCTTTTGTTCTGTCGACACCCATTTTGCCTCATGGATGGGGGTTCCTCATCTGTAGTTCTCTTGTTCCAGTTGAATGCTCTTCCTCATGCCCTCTGCTGACTCTTGCAGTTTGGTGGTCCACCTGTGGCTTCTGTTTACTGAGGTCTCATGAACCTCTGCAGGTAGCCATATTGAATCCCTGTGCTGGTGCTCCCTCACTCTCACATACATACAGAGCCCACATAGTGCCATTGCTCGCCCATGTGGTGCTTTTGTGTTGATTAGAAAGAAGTGCACATTTCCCAAGACACTTTGTTTCTACCTGTTGGGAAATTGTGGCCATGTATACCAGTTTTGTTAGAACAAGGCCATCTATTGCCCTGTGCCAGAAAATAAATATTCCTGTACTACCATATAAATGAATTCCTCCTAGCACCTCCCCCCTCCACCCAATAGATGATGTACTCTTTTTTTTATTATGTCCAGTTAACCAGCATATATATATGTATATGAGGTACTCTTGATAGCACGTAACCTGCACACTATATATGGTGGCTCTAGGCTCACATATGGAAATGTTCTTTGCCTAAATTCTGTAAATGAAGGCTGATTCCAGCATAGCAGCAAGCTCTTCTTTGCCCTGTTGCCAAATCCTGGGATTATTTATTCCCAGAGTACTCTTCTTGAAACTATCTCTTACCATGAGGTGAGGGTCAGCCTTCCCCCCAAACCCAATGGGACATTGAAGATGGGGATTCACAGAGGAGCAACAGCTACCTCCATAGAAATCTTCTTCATAAAATCTCACCAATATCTAACTGACTTTTTTTTTTTTTTTAAGTAAGCTCTAGGCCCAACATGAGGCTTGAACTCATGACTCTGAGATCAAGAGTTGCATGATCTACTGACAGAGCCAGCCAGGCACCCCATTTTCTGAACTTTTATGATCTTAATGTTCATAAAGAATTTCAGGAGTCATGTAGCAGGTTTTTGGCTTATTCCTTTGTAAATTTTGCATGTGGTATCATACCATTTTTTTCATTTATTTTTATCTTGGTACTTCAGTTAGAACTTCTAATTTAACTTTCTATTATATAAATAAAATATAAAATGCAAATATTTCTCCAAAGGTGATCAACACCTTTCATTTTCCTTCAGTGAGAATAACTTTGCATAGACAACTTACCTTCACTAGAAAACTAGAATTTACCAAAGAATCTTCTTTATGGATTTGCTTGTAGGAACAGGGCAAATTTCTTTCACTATAATTTATCAGGGAAGAGTATCATGAGAGTCTTTTATTTTTGGTCCTTCTGGAAGGCACAGAGGATCATGTGAAAGAGAGATCCCTGAGGACAGTTTAAGAGGAGATGGGTTAAAGCTGCAAATAGCAAGATTTAAAGTTAAGTATGAAGAACTTCCTAGCATAGAAAATTCTTTAGCACTGGAATGAAATATCAAAACCCCTCCCCGCAAAGCTAGCCACCAAACCACATTTGTGGGGTTATTTAAACTGCTTTGTTTCCTATAAGTGTTCGTTGATCGCTTCAAGTTGATGAAGGTTGATTATATACTTAGTCCTTGATTAAACTAGGAAAATTCTGCTAAGAAGATCTAGTTATAATTTCTCCTTCCACAGGTATATGGAATTATCTAGCCATTTTAACCCACATAAATGAATATAGTCTTGTGATCCAGATTTCTGTCAGTATCATATTAAGAAAAAAAAACAAAAGCAGTAACTTGCCTGGTCATCAGAGGCTTTGGTTTTCACATATGTAAAACAGTATTAGAGAAAACATATAATTTAAAGCAATTAAAAATCTTTACTCCCGTTTCCTATGCAAATATATAAGGGTACCCGGTGGGGATGCGTTTTGGGAGACACTTTTTCATGAGTTACTCAGATTTCTCTATGTCTTGTGAAGGAAGGCTCTGCTCTTTGCTCTGGACTATCTTTTTAAGGGTGTTTGTATAGCTAATAGCCTTGGAAGATAGAGATTATATCCCCTTCTGGAACAAAGGACAGGTTTTCTTATAGTTTTGTGTGGTAGGCGGAATAGTGGCCCCTCCAGAGATGTCCATGTCTTCATCCCAGGAACCTTTGAATATGCAAATTTATAGGTCAAATGTAGATAGAATTAATGTAGATAGAATTAAGAATGCTAATCAGCTAAAGGATCTTAGAATAAGGAGGTTGTCCAGGATTATCCAGGTGGGTACATTGTAATCAAAATGATCATTTAGAGTGCAAGAGGGAAGCAGAAAAGGACGTTGGAATGATTTGATGTGAGAAAGACTCAACTTACTCTTGATAGTTTTGAAGATGGAAGAAAGGGGCCATAAACCAAGGAATGCTTGGTGACCCTTAGAAATTGGAAAAGTCAAAGAAATGGATTCATTCTCCTCCAAAAGGGTGCAACCCTGCCAACACCTTGATTTTAGTTCAGTGAGATCCCATTTGAACTTCTGACCTCCGTTTAGAACTGCAAGTAATACATTCGTATTGGTTAAGCCTCTAAATTTGTTTATCGTCTTTACACCTCACTATATCGTGTCTTAGAGGAAATTGTCTTAATCACTCTGATTCCCCTTTTCCCTGACGCAAGACCTGGCTCAGTTGTTAGTTTGCTTAAACGGTATTGCTTTCCTCCATGCCTCCAGAAATATAACTGTGAAATTGAAATGACTGCATTTTACAGGCTGACTGTGGCCAGAGACTGTGAAAGAATTTGGGAAGAAACTTAAAACGGTGCTTATAATTAGCTCAAGAAACAGTCCAAAACTATTTATTGAGGGGTTAATATATGCAAGGCAGTCTTATTTATTCATTCATGCATTCATTCATTCATTTATTTATTTAGTAGGCTCACGTGGAGCCCAATATGGGGCTTGAACTCACAACCCTGAGATCAAGACCTGAGCTGAGATCAAGAGTTGGATGCTTAACTGACTGAGCTACCCAGGTACCCCCAAGGCAGTATTTTAGATACTGAACAGTGCTAGGAGTAAAGTCTGAGAGATGGAATTTCCTGAGGAAGGTTGAAAAGGACCTTGTCTGGGAAGAAACTGAGAGATGTATATCCTGGGGTCTGGAATTATGAAGAAGTTTGGGGATTAAGGGGAAGGGAAATTTTGTGGGGTTCATCATTGAATTTTTTTGTGGAACATGTCATTTTTTCCAGAGCCAGAAGCTTCACTGAAACATTTCTTCTTTATCAGTGTAGTAAGAAAACCTATAGGGTCACAAGGCTGGCTCAGTCAGTGGAGCATGCAACTCTTGATTTCAGGTTTGTGCATTCAAGCCCCACACTGGGTATAGAGCTCACTAAAAAAAAAAAAAAAAAAAAAAAAAAAGAAAGATTTTTTTTTTTCTTTTCCAGTTCTTCCTCTTTGAAAGAAATAATGAAAAAATAACACTGCTCGTGCTCTTGGAAGTCACTGATAAATAATATAGGTCAGAGCTTTATATATCAGGGGACGTATTGAATTTTTTTCTGAACTCTGTGTCTAAAATGTGTGCTTCTTTTGTTCTGAGGACTACAAAATCACCCACTTCTTAAGAGATTTGGAAGGAGCTGGGCGTTACCAGGTTGGTTAGTGGATAATCTTCATGTATTCTGTGCAAAATACCTTATGCATAAAATATTAGTTTTTAAGGAAAGACAAATTAGGCATGCAGAATTTTGGTTCCTGAAAGAATCTTTTCTTGATTGAAAGAATGTAAGCAAAGAAGTGCATTTTGGTAATCTTTTCTGTTCTGACCACTGCAAAAGAGAGAAAAAGCTTCCACATATAGCAAAGATGCATTCCAAAACAAGGAGACCAGTCAACCCCACTTCTACCTGTCTAGTCTACAAGTGTGAAGATGGTCTATGTAACAACAAGAGAGGCTTCAGAACAAATTATGAATCCTTAAGAGATAAATTAACATCTTTTTATATTAGTTGCAAAGGAATGGTTATTGCCAAAAATGTCCTGTAATGAGGTCACATCCTGAGGCTGTCTCTCAGGCTAAATTTCTGTATAGGCAAGAGACCACATGTAATTCATTGACTGATAAAACTGTAGGTGAGAACAAACATGATTTCTACCATTTCATGAGCAATAAAAGGACATTTGGATTTAGGAAGAGTTTATATTTATTGGTTGATATTTACCTACTTAAGGTGATTAACACATAATATTTAAAAAATCTTCAGTAGGCAACATAGAACAATACTCATAATCTCATTTTGTATGAAGACATTTTTCTAAAGAAGAAACATATATTGTGCTCATGTACCCCGTCTTGTGTTGGCCTGGCTTTTTGACCTACCAGGCTTAAGCCGGGTACTACCATTCACTCGGTGACTCTTTCTCGAATTGGAGGAATGATATTTAGAAAGATAAACTATTTGGAATTATACCTTATAAGCCCATAAGTACTGGTAAAATTCAATGGTGGAATAAAAGAAGTTAGGGAAAAAAATACTTTCCACAGATGAGCAAGATAAGGAAGCAAAGAACAGGACAAAGAATTAAGGAATAAGTAAAAATAAGTAAAAATGCTGCATTTTTTCTCATGGGATAGATTTTTCAGCAACTCCTGAGGACCAAAATAAAAACTTTGACGTCTCAAGTTCCTTTGTGGTTCTGTTCTAAGAAGTAATTAAATCCATTTAATATTTTTGTCTTTGCACAACACTAGTTTATTCCTACTTTGACCTTAAAGGTTCTAGCAGAACTTACGGTTTATTCATGTGTATAAATGTGGATTGTGTAAAAACAGTCTTTAAATGACTTAATATATACGAGGCACTTAGAAGAGGATCTGGTACATGTTTGCACTACGTAAGTGTTATTATTTTTTCACAAGAGGAAAAAATCCTACCAAGAAATCGAAAAGCATTTAAGCTGTTTATGGTTAATCGTTGGAATGCCTTTTGGTTAAACTTTCCACAGCTCAGCACGACATGAGATTGAATGCATTGAGCTTGTTTCCCAGATGGTCGGATGACATTTTTGACTTTTTAGGATGACTTTTGAGGCTGTCTTTGTCTGATGGTTTATGTCAAAGTCTGTCTTTCTAGTCCCTTGAGTTTTGAAGAGCAACTGGAGATGTTTTGAACCGTTAGATGTCGCTTTTGGTTTAGGAAATACGCCCAGGGTTTAAGCTTTTTAGTTTGCTTTTTTTTTTTTTTTTAAAAAAAGTCTATAAATAGTCTTTATGTCAAAGCTAAATGGGAAATTTAATTTTAGATTAGTAGATAAGAGGCACAATACTCAACTCCTTGGAATGATTAAACTTTGTGCCTGTTTTAAGTGACTTGACTCAGTGTCCCTAGTTGACTAAATTTGGAAATGCAGTTTGTGCGTGTGTGTGTGTGTTTCTTGTAGAGGTTAACATAGCACTGTTTCTACACCCAACATTTTTGCCTGGGTATACCTTTATTCAAGTCAAAGTTCATGGGTTTTTTTCTAGCTATCACTGAGTGAAAACTTTATTCCTCAGATACCTGATTAATGTTGCTCTTCCAGAAAAACCTCTGACTCCCCTCCTCCACCCAAATCACTTAGGAAAAGCTTTGTACTCACCACTTAGTTTTTAGCCTCATGGAACCTTAAGTAACCTTGAGAATGTGGACTCTTTTTTTCAGTCTTATTACATGCCCAGTTGTTGGAGGAGGTCATTGAGAGGACGTGACTGTTAGTTGACCCAAGAGCTGGACCGAGGCAATCAGAGGTTCCTTAGCCCCTCCCCTGCCCTTGGAATGTATCTTCTGCCCACTTTTCCCACAGTAGCCATTTCAAGGGCATGGCCTTGAGAAAGTAAGGGGTTTTTGAGACCACCTGGATGGTATACATGACTGAACCCAGCTAAGGCCTCTGTTTATAAACTCTTAAGATTATGGTGGGCAGGTGCAGCCGCCCAGACGAGCTGTATAAGTTCCCTTGCTTATTAAATCTGTCACCTACCA
This sequence comes from Halichoerus grypus, assembly GCF_964656455.1. Classification (NCBI taxonomy): domain Eukaryota; kingdom Metazoa; phylum Chordata; class Mammalia; order Carnivora; family Phocidae; genus Halichoerus; species Halichoerus grypus. Next base: position 93,660,033 of record NC_135717.1, read on the forward strand.
GCCTGGAGTGGCCTGCCTCTGTTCAGGCTCTCCTTGCTCTCTATGTACAGGGACCGATTTCAAATTTCACCTGGGGAACTCTCAAAGTTTGGAACCAACACAAGTTTACTGCACAGAGTTCTTCTGTCAGGTACATCATCAATAAGTATTTGTTAAATGAATGAATAAATAATTAAATGGGGCAAAAAGTGACTTGGGGATGCTTTGATCTTCTTGTCTGCTATATATTCAGTAGTTCTCTTTTCCTGTCCTGGAACTGACCACACACACACTTGTTTTGAAATACTAAGTCATGGTTTGGGTGGCATGAAAGTAAGAGGAGCTTTCTCCAGCAAGAGGCAGAATTTGGCAATACTGGTTTTCACGTGGCTTAGGCTCCTTCTGTCCATCTTTTCTCTGGGCATTTCCTTTAGTGCACACAGTATTAACTTCTAGATTTGTTGAAAAATAATTTTTTTCAGGAGTTGCTCATCAAAATAGTTTCTTGGAATTTTGAAAAACAAAAACTTAACAGAAAGATGAGGGCAATTTTAAATTGATGTGAAATTTTTTACTTGCAGTTTAAGTAATTGTTTTATTGATCCAATTTGCTGTGTTTGGGAGACCTGGCCTGATGCCTATGATGGCTTTATCCCTGGAGCATTCTTTTCATATGCCTACTTGTTATCTGTATATTTTCTTTGGTGAGGTATCAGGAAGGTCTTTAGCCCATTTTTTAACCAGTTTTTTTCTTATTGTTGAATTTTAAGAGTTCTTTGTATATTTTACTGGATAAGAGTTCTTTATCAGATGTATGTTTTACAAATAGTTTCTCCCAGTCTGTGGCTTGTCTTTTTTTCTCTTGACAGTGTCTTTCATAGAACAGAAGTTTTAATTTTAACGAAGTCCAGCTTATTAGAATTGGCATTGTATCTAAAAGACATCTTTGGTTTTGTATGTTTGGTGTTGTATCTAAAATGACATCACCATACCCAAGGTCATCTAAATTTTCTGCTATATTCTAGAAGTTTGATAGTTTTGCATTTTACACTTAGATATGTGATCCATTTTGAGCTAATTTTTGCGAGAGGTAGAAGGTCTGTGTCTGGATTGACCTTTTCTGTATGTGGATGTCCTGTTGTTCCAGTACCATTTGTTGAAGAGACTGTCTTTTCTCTACTGTACAGCCTTTACTCCTCTGACAAAGATGAGTTGACGCTATTTCTGAAGATGGTTTTCTGGGCCCTCAATTCTGTTCCATTGGTCTATTTCTTTTCTTTTACCAATACAACACTGTCATGATTACTGTAACTTTAAGTCTTAAAATCAGGTAGCCTCAGTCCTCCAACTTTGTTCTTCTTCAGTATTATTGTGTTGGCTGTTCTTAGTCTTTTGCCTCTCCGTATAAACTTCGGAATAGTTTGTAAATATCTATAAAATAACTTGCAGAGATTTTGATTGGGATTGCATTGGATCTATAACTGAAGTTGGGAAGAAATGACATCTTGACAATATTGAGTTTCCCTGTCCATGAACATGGAATCTCTCTGCCATTTCTTTAGTTTTCTTTGATTTTATTCATCAGAATTTTGTAGTTTTTCTCATATAGATCTTATACATGTTTTCTGAGATTTTTAAAAAGATTTATTTATTTATTTTAGAGAGTGCGAGCACACACGAGTTGGGGGAGGGGCAGAGAGAGAGGGAGACAAGCAGGCTCCCTGCTGAGCAGGGAGTGATCTCACTGACCCTGAGATCATGACCTGAGCCGAAACCAAGAGTCGGAGGCTTAACCAACTGTGCCACCCAGGTGCCCCTGAGATTTAAAAAAAAAAAAAATTATTAGAGAGAGAGCATGAGCGAGCAGGGGGAGGGGTAGAGAGAGGGAGAAGGAGAGAAGCAGACTCCCCACTGAACACGCAACCTAACTTGGGGCTTGATCCCATGACCCCGAGATCATGACCTGAGCTGAAATCAAGAGTCGATGCTTAACTGACTGAGCCACGTAGGCACCCCTGTTTTCTGAGATTTATACCTAAGTATTTCTTTTTCTTGGTGCTAATGTGAATGGTGTATTGTTTTTAATTTCACATTCCACTTTTTCCTTGTTGCTATATAGGAAAGCAATTGACTTTTATATATTAATCTTGTAATCTGCAGCCTTGCTAAAATTGCTTAATAGGTCCCAGAAGTTTTTAAATTATTTTTTTGACTCTTTTAGATTTTCTACATAGATCATGTCACCTGTGAACAAAGACAAATTTATGTCTTCCTTCCCAGTCCATATACCTTTATTTCTTTTTACCTTACTGTGTTAGTAAGGACTTCTAGTATGATGTTGAAAAGGCATTTGAGAGGGGACATCCTTGCCTTGTCCCTGATCTTAGTGGGAAAGCTTTGAGTTTCTCACCATTAAGTATGATGCTGGCTATAGATTTTTTGTAGATATTCTTAATCAAATTGAGGAAATTAACCTCTATTCCTGATTTGCTGAGTTTTTATTGTGAATGTATGCTGGCTATTGTCAGATACTTTTTCTACATCTATTTATGTTTTCATGTGATTTTTCTTTTTTAGCTTGTTGATGCAATGGATTACATTAGTTGATTTTTTAAATGTTGAACCATACCTGGGGTAATCCCACTAGGTCATGACATACAGTTCTTTTAAAATATTTTTGGATTTGATTTGTTAGTATTCTAGTAAGGATATTTAAAGCTTTGTTCATGAGAAATATCGGTCTTTAGTTTTCTTGTGATGGCTTTTCTGGTAATGCTAGCCTCATCAGATGAGTTATGAAGTATTCCCTTTGCTTCTATATGAAAGAGTTGTAGAGGATTGATATAATTTGTTCCTTAAATGGTTGGTAGAATTCATCAAACAAACCATCTGTGCTTGGTGCTTTCTGTTTTGGAAGGTTATTAATTATTGATTCAGTTTCTTTAATAGATACAGGCCTATCCAGATAGTCTATTTTTTGTGTGTCAGTTTTGTAGGTTGTTACTTACAAAAAATAGGTCCATTTCATCTAGGTTATCAAATATGTGTGCAGAGTTCTTCATAATATTACTTTTTATCTTCTTAATTTTAATGCGATCTGTAGGGAATGTCCCCTTTTTAACTTCTGATATTAATAATTTGTGTCCTCCCTCTCTCTCTCTCTCTGAATTAGCCTGGCTAGAGGCTTATCAATTTTATTGATGCATTCAAAGAACCAGCTTTTGGTGGTGTTGATTATTGGTCTGTTTTCAATTTCATTGATTTCTGCTCTGATTATTTTTTTCTTATGCTTACTTTGGATTAGTCATCCCTTTTCTTTCTAGTTTCTTAGGTGGAAACTGAGGTGATTGATTTTAGATCTTCTTTTCTAATGTATGCATTCAGTGCTATAAATTTCCCTCTAAGTCTGCTTTTGCTGCATCCCACAAATTTGGTAAGTTGTGTTTTCATTTTTCATTTACTTCAAAATACTTAAAGATTTCTCTTGAGCTTTCTTTTTTGACCCTGTGTTATTTGGAAGTGTGTTGTATTGTATAATCTCCATGTATCTTGACATTTTCCAGCTATACCTGTTAGTGATTCCTAGTTCAATTTTGCTGAGATCTAAGAGCAGACACTGTATGATTTCTCTTCCTTGTAAACTTGAGAAAAATGTTTATTCTGATGTTGTTAGATGAAGTATTCTGTAGATGTCAATTATATTTACTTGATTGATGGTATTGTTGAATTCAACTATGTCCTTAATGATTTTCTGCATGCTGGTTCTCTCCATTTCTAAGAGAGGAGTGTTTAAGTCTCCAACTATGATAGTGGATTCATGTAATTGTCCTTGCTGTTCTATCACTTTTTGCCTCACAAATTTGATGCTCTGTTGTTAGGTGCATACACATTAAGAATTGTTAAGTCTTCTTGGAGAATTGACCCATTCATTAAGTAATGCCCTTATTTATCCTTGATAACTATCCTTACTTTGAAGTCTGTTCTGTCTGAAATTAATATAGCTACTCCTGCTTTCTTTTGATTAGTGTTAACATGATATATTTTTCTCCATCAGCTTACTTTTAATATATATATGTCCTTATATTTCAAGTGGGTTTCTTGTAGATAACATATAGTTGGATCATATATTTTTTAAAAATTTTACTTAATTTTTATTTTTTTATTTTTTATTTTATTTTTTTTTTTAAGATTTTATTTATTTATTTGAGAGAGAGAGAATGAGAGACAGAGAGCATGAGAGGGAGGAGGGTCAGAGGGAGAAGCAGACTCCCTGACGAGCAGGGAGCCCGATGCGGGACTCGATCCCGGGACTCCAGGATCATGACCTGAGCCGAAGGCAGTCGCTTAACCAACTGAGCCACCCAGGCGCCTTTACTTAATTTTTATTTTTTTAAAGTAAACTCTACGTCCAGCGTGGGATTTGAACTCATGATCCTGAGTTTGAGTTGCATGCTCTACCTACTGAGCCAGTTGGACACCCCAGTTGGGTCATATTTTTTGATCCATTCTCACAATCTCTGTCTTTTAATTAGTGTATGTAGACCATTGACATTCAAAGTAATTATTGATATATTGGATTAATATCTGCCATATTTGTTACTGTTTTCTATGTGTTGCTCTTATTTGTCCTCTACTCTTTTTCTGTTTTATTTTTGTAATTTTATTTTTTTAAAGATTTATTTATTTATTTTAGAAAGAAAAAAAGAGCAAGAGTGTATGAGTTGGGGGTAGGGGCAGAGTGGGAAAATCTTCAAGCAGACTCCCTGCTGAGCTTGGAGCCTGATGTGGGGCTTGGTCTCACCACCCATGAGATCATGACATGAACTGAAACCAAGAGTTGGATGTTTAACTGCATGAGCCACCCAGGTGCCCCAGTTTTTTTGTGATTTTAATTGAGCATTTCATATAATTCCATTTTCTTTCTTTTTAAGCACATCAGTTATGCTTTTTATTTTTAATCTTTTTAAGTGGTTCCCTAAGGCTTGCAATGTACATTTACAACTAATCAAAGTCCATTTTCAAATAACATTATACCACTTGAAATGTAGCGTGAGTACCTTACAATAACAAAAGAATACTAATTCCTTCTTCTCATCCTTTATATCATTACTGTCATTCATTTCACTTATATATAAACCCTACATAAGGGCACCTGGATGGCTCAGTCAGTTAAGTGCCTGACTCTTTTGGCCCACGTGGTTTTGGCCCACGTCATGATCTCAGGGTTTTTATTTTATTTTACTTTTACTTATTCCTTCTTCAGTGCTCTTTATGTAGACCCAAATTTCTAAGAACTATATTAGTTTTCTTTTTTTTTCTTTTTATCTCTAGCATTTCTTTTAGGTTCTTCCTTAGGAGTTCCATCTCTTAATATTGCCGGTCTGTTCTTGCATACTGTTTATACATTAGAACCCTTAGTGTATTAATCATAGGTGCTTTAAATTCCCAGTCTGATAATTCCATCATTTCTGCCATGTCTGGTTATGATGTTTGCTCTGTCTCTTCAAATTATGTTTTTTGCCTTTTGGTATGTCTCATAATTTTTTCTTGCTAGCTGGATGTGATGTACCAGGTAAAAGAAACTATTGTAAATAGGCCTTTAGTAATGTGGTTGTAAGCTGTGGGAGGAGGGGGTCCCAGTCTTTAATGCGCCTTTGCCTCTAGATTGTGAACCGAACAAGTGTTTCTCAGTCCCCGCCCCCCACCCCCTTGGTGGAACCAACTGGTTAGAATAGGCTAGAGTTGGGTATTTTCCTTCTCTCATGTGGAAATTGGGAGTTGGATATTTCTCTTTTCCAGGTCAGTTATGTTCCAGCCTCAGGAGTTTAGGCTGTAGTTAACTAGTTCCCCTGAGGGCAGGCTCTTGTGTATGTAAGAATGGTTCCTTTTCCCCTTCCTCTGCCAAAAGCAGGAGATCCTTCTCACCTATTTATTGTGGGAATCTGGTCAAGCTCCTGAGGTAAATTTAGAGCATTGTGGGGGTCACCCTGTGACTGGGTTCCCCTGAAGTTTTTAACTTGTGCACACTGGGGCCCCAGGAATTGATCAGTTACAGTTCAGGTTTTCCTACCCCGCGCTGGATTCCACGGTGGTTTCTGCTGGTGAGTCTCTGCTCTGGTAAGACGTAACTCCCTGTATTTGCCAGTCTGTCACTCCAGCATTAGGATACAGGGTTACCCTGCGTCTTCCCCTCTCTAATTGATCCAAAAGAGTTGCTGATTTTTCAGTCTGTTCAGCTTTTTACTTGTTAGGACACAGTGACAACTTCCAAGCTCCTTACATGTGGACCTGGAAATCACTATCATTTTCTTTTCATGATTGTGATTTTTTTGTTTGTTTGTTTGCAGTGAGTATTTGTGGCAGTGTATAACCCAGTGTGTTCTTTGGCACTGGAGAAAGTGCTTCCATAGCAACATGTTCAGTTAATGCTGTATCTCACACTTACTTAATATTCTGGGAGAAAATGCTTTGTTAACACTTTGAATCCACCTTTATTCATAGCAAAGGTCAGTCTAGTGCCCTTGTTCTCTGTTGCTACACCGGATCTCTTTTTTTCCCCCCTTTAGAGGCTTCTGGCTTTTTTCCTCTAATCATGTTTATTTTAAGGGTCATCTGTTTTTTTTTTTTATGCATCTCTTCATTTTATAAGTTGACCCTTTATTTTTAGTACAGTTTGATTTCTCATATATAAGCAATTTTTTGCACTTGGTTGGAAAACTTGAAACAGTCTAAAGAATTGCTTTTTCTTGTTTATGTATATGGGCATATGGGGAACTTTATATCATATACCCTGGCTGTTGCTGAATTCATTTCACCCTTTATCCAAAACTTACATTCTCTGGCTTTCAACCATCTCTCTCTCTCTCTTTTTTTTTTTTCTTGGAATCATTTACTTTATCTTGTTTTACATCATCAGCCAATTTTGTTTTTTTGAGGAAGGGGGCAGGGCAAGTGGGAGGGCATTTTATACAGAGAATCAAAGAAAGTTTTATTACTTAACAGGAATAATTCCAGAGAGCAGACTGTAGGAAGCCGTGTTGAACTGTAGATTTTGGGCCATTGTCTAGGGCCGGTCACTAAAATCATATTCACGTTCCTTTAATTTAATTCTTTCCTTTGCAAAATTAGACATTACTAAGATGTAATGAAGCTTCAGTGTTTTTCACATACAGTTAAATCCATGGATGCTAAATCCTTGAATGTCAAAACTGAACGTAATACAGTGTTGGCAAAGTATGCTGGTTTTAGAATGCTAATTTTAGAATCAGTTATTTTTATGACTTAGCATTAATCACAACAATAATAGCTAACAGCTATTTAATGTGCCCTGTATACTGAGTACTGGTCTTAATGTTTTCTGTGTATTAATTACTTAAATTTCCTAACAGTTTTTTGAGGTAGATAATGTTATTTCATTGTATACAAGGAATTTGGGTTATAGAGAGGTTTAGAAATTCCTTCAAGGTCACAGTTTTATTTTATTTATTTTTTTAAGAGGAGAGGCAGGCACTCTCTCTCTTTTTTAAAGATTTTATTTATTTATTTGACAGAGAGAGAGAGATAGTGAGAACAGGAACACAAGCAGGGGGAGTGGGAGAGGGAGAAACAGGCTTCCCGCCGAGCAGGGAGCCCGATGCGGGGCTCGATCCCAGGACCCTGGGATCATGACCTGAGCCCAAGGCAGACGCTTAACGACTGAGCCACCCAGGTGCCCCAAGGTCACAGTTTTAAAATGTACCTGGGATTTGTTTTAATTAGCTATGGTAAGAAGTGCAGACATGGAAATGAATGTCACGAGGAAGAAGTTTTTATTCACAGGTTCCTAGAAATAGGCACAGCATATACAGAGGGTCACGTGGGGAAGCACCAGGGCCCATTAGGGGGCAGGAGGAGCAGGAAGAAAGCACCTTTATTGTGTCTTTGGGAAGAAATGGGAGAGGCAGGGTAAGCAGGTTTAGGATTGAGTAGTTTGAATAATTTCAGTGGGCTGTGGGACATAGGGACTTTGCCTAGTTTTTCTACCTTGTCATGAGATGATTAAGGCGGAGGAATACTACCCCTTGCAGTGTAAGAGCCAGATAGAGGGGTTAATTCCCAGTATGGACTCTGGATTAGTTGATTTCCATATGAAAGGTACACTTGCATTGCCTAGTCTTGAGAGGGTCAGTCTCCTTCCTCCCTTTTAGTGAGGCCCTAGATACTGGAGCATTAAGGATGCTGAAAATAAGAAAATACAGTTAATCTAGTTACATAGCTCATAAATAGTGGAGTAAGGATTCCCCAGCAATATTTTGATTTAGGATGCTCTGAAGTCCTCTGGTTGATACTAATGGATTCTAGACACTTCTGAAATATGACAGACGGATTAAGCTGCCTGTCACTGTAATTACTGTGCTCCCACATAACTGAATGAAGAGCTGCAAAAGAGATTGAATAATGCTGCTCTAAAGCTGTTATTTGGCATTTACTGAGTCCCTGCAGCGTACTCAGTACCGTCTCGTATACTGAAGAGGAGGTGGCTGCTGGTGCCACTTTGTAGACTTTGACTTCGGTTGTGATCATCAGCCTGGCCACGATGGACAAAAAGCTAATAGATTCACAGTACTTTTACACTTTTACATTATGGGACCAGCTTAAAAAATCATGATCCTGACATGTATTTCAATGCAAAGATAGAATCAGTTGTAAAAGAGCCTTTTATGAATTTATTTGACTTCTAGGCTAGAATTTTTAAATATTTATGCTTTCTCCAGTTCTGTGCAAGGTGATGTAGGAACCACTACCCCCACCCCCCAGAAAAAAGCTTGTTCTAACTTGTCCCCCAGTTTCAGATTGTTTTCGGTTGAGGTTAATCAGGTTATTTAATATCATTGAGCTTCAGTTATCTTATTTATAAAATGAGAATAATTATACTTAATTCCTAGTATTAGCTGTGTAACGTAAGTGAAACATGTATGTAAAATACTTAACTGGTTTATAGGTATAAATCAGTGAGTATGGGCTACTATTGTGTTATACATGTATTATACATAGTGTGTGTATGTATATTCTCTCTGTATACAGATCTGTTAGTCATAGACCGTATAGCTTCCAGGGAGTTAACTCTTTTTCCCTTCTTTTCTCCCTCTCTCATACTTTATCTTTTCTTTCATATCAGTAAGTAAGACTTCTTTCTGATATCACAGTCATTTTAAATAATTCTAAAGAGCTGTTAGATATACCTTCTATCTCATAATGCAGGCCTCAGAATGAGGATTGTTAACTGACAAGATTATAAATAGGCTCCTTTTTTTTTTCTTATTAAGAAAAGCAGTAGTTATTCTGAGTTGTAGATGGAATCCTAAGGTCTTGTCAGTTTAGCCAATCTTCCTGAGTCAACACAGGACAGGGTACCTCCTTGGGGTCTGAGGATCTGCCAGATCAGAGACTCAACCTGGTGTGTCAGAAGGGACTTGAACTCCATGAAATTGTAGCTGAGTTTTTTTCTTTTCTTTTCTTTTAAACTTTTTTTTTATTGTGGTAAAAAATAACATGAGATCTACATTCTTAACAAATTTTTAAGTGTACAGTACAGTATTGTCAACTGTAAGCACAGTATTAGAAAGCAAATCTTTAGCACTTTTTCATCGTGCATGACTGAAACTCTGTACCCACTGAACAGCAGCTACCCATTTCCTCCTCTTCACAGTCTCTGCCAACTACCAGCATACTTTGAGTTTCTAGGACTTTCACTGCTCTGGATAACTAGAAGTAGTGCAAACATGCAGTATTTGTCCTTCTGTAACTGGCTTATTTCACTTAGCATAGTGTCTGCTGCTGTGGAAAATGGTATGGTGATTCCTCAAAAAAACTAGAAGTAGAGCTACCATATGATCCAGCAACCCCACTTCTGATGGTTTATTCAAAAGAATTGAAGTCCAGATCTCAAAGAGATATTTGCTCTTCGATGTTGATTTCAGCATTCTCCGTAGCCAAGAGGTGGAAACAACTTACATGTCCACATATACAATGGGATATTATTCACCATAAAAAAGGAATCCTGACATATGCCACAACATAGATTGTAGCCATGTTTTAAGGGAAAATTTGGGGGAAGAAGTTTGTAGCTTTATATTACATTCTCAAAGGGATTTGATATCCGAACGAAATTAAAGGCCTGCATTAGGGCAAACCTAGCCCTGAACAAACTTGGGATAAGTTAAATTTGCCTTTGTCTTTCATGTTTGTGTTTATTCCAGATAATTAATGCGCTCATAGCAATCCTCTCCCTGCCCCAACTTTTAAAAGTTGCCCTCTGTAGTTGCTCCCTCCAGTCTGCTCTTCCTAGATAGAGCCCGGGTAGAGAGACTACCATTCTACCCTTTGAAAACATGCTTGTCCCATTTTCTCAGAGCACTGCTCTTTGCTAGGGAAGTGAAAAATGAACTGAGCGCAGATGTAATGGCTTGCCTTTCTCGGATACGAATATTTCCACAGGGAATTTCAATGATAGGAGCTGAAGAAAGCAAGTAGTGGAGATTTGGGGCACAAGGACCAATTACAGTGGTGGAGGAGATTGTGACAGGGAAACTTTTCTCTGCTCTTTTAGGTCATAGGACGTACACATTCACCACACACAGGACAGATCAGCCTACTTAAAAACAAAAAAGGAAGCATCCATTTAGTAATGTCTAATACTCATTGTTGTACCTTCAGGAAAGTCTCCTTAAAATTATTATTATTTTTTGGTAGGACATGTATCCATTAGTGTAATTGCCCTTCTTAGGACCAAAGTTTCAGGGGTTAAGGGTTAAGAAGTTCTGTTGTTTTTTCTTCTCTGCAAGAGCTTGTGGCCAGAGGTTTCTGTCACGTATGATTGAAGAATAAATCTCAGGTGTAAGTTTAACTTTTTTTTTTTTAAGTCATTCTGGATGCTTCTCATGGACCTAATTATTTCTGAAGCAGTCTTCTAGTAACATTGTGGGAAGGATTTGGTAGTGAGAAAAGTTCCAAATTTGTTTGATTTATAGTTCCCACCTCCTAAGTTGTATCTTTTTAAAGGGATACCTTGCCCTTTTACATGATCCTTAATAACATATATATGGTTCATATAATGAAGGCTACTAATATAAAGTTATATTGGGAAACTTGTATATTTCCTGTAGGCCTTAAGTATTGTATAAACTCTGGGGCGCCTGGGTGGCTCAGTTGGTTAAGCGACTGCCTTCGGCTCAGGTCATGATCCTGGAGTCCCGGGATCGGGTCCCGCATCGGGCTCCCTGCTCAGCAGGGAGTCTGCTCCTCCCTCTGACCCTCCCCCCTCTCATGCTCTCTCTCTCTCTCTATCTCATTCTCTCTCTCAAATAAATAAATTAAATATTAAAAAAAAAAAGTATTGTATAAACTCTGGTTTATTTTATTTAGAATTTTTTCTTATTAGAATTTAAGTCACTTTCTGATTTAGATACTAAAGAGAAGTCTATAATCATTGGCTAAAGGATTGATTACCACTAAATTTGTAGAAATAGTCCTTCCCATCCCAACTTCATTCCCATTTTACCCCCATTTTTTTCTTACAAAACAGACGTGACATTTAAACATTTCTCTAATGTTACTGGCATAACCAACTTTGTCAAGGAGGCATATGGTTTATGCAAACACAGAGATTATCTTGGAACATTGACATATGTAAGCTTAATTTTAAAAAGCCTGTGAAAGTAGTGGGAAACAGATGGAGAATTGCCATGGAAATAACTTACATGTGGAGGAAGAAAAATGTTACTTTAGAGTCACTGTCATTTCCAAAGGACCGGTCAGACTTGCAAGGGTTTTTTCATTACTCATTTGTCAGTAATAAAAACAGTTGTTGGCATGTCATTGTATTTTTTATTTGCTTATGATTTTATAATGCCTTTGCTGTGCTCTAAATATATTACAAGTATGCATATTTCTATTGGTAAAAACTTTTTGGTAGTGGGAGAGAATTAATCCAGGTATTCAGCATTATTTTAAATTAGAAATACTCTTTTCCGTATTTTTCTGAATGAAATTATAACTTGTGGCTTAATGAGTTTTTGTTTTCCGTATGTACGTTTTAATCTTGGTATAACAAAATTTAGTCTCAGAATTGCATAGTCTTTAAAAGAAGATGACTGAAATGTGCATTTATGGGTTAATTGTATTGTCAAAAATAGAGACTTAAGTCTGGGTAGCTCAATGAAAGTAATAAATTGCTTAAGCCAGATTTGTTATTAGAAATTATAATTGCTAGGCACTGCTCTTTACTATAGCTTAATCATAGAGAAAGCTTAAAAACCCTAAATAGGAAGTCATTTGCATTGCTCATTTTGCACCAGTGATTATTTTCCACCTGATTGTTTTATATATTCATTACCATGCCCTTTGGAAAAGTCAATAACAAATTCTAATTCGTTCTCCTTTCTTCTGAGGCAATTTTAGTTGCTGTGGTTCTGTTGGAATAGACTAATCAAAAGTGGGAGAAGAATTAGAGTGGGGCCATGGGGGATTTGGAACATCAGCATAACATTTAATAAAATGTGAAGTTGAGTTAATGCTGGTTTTGACCTTGAAAATGGAGTATGAAGAATAAAGAGATAAATATCTAACAGTTATTTCAATTTGCAGTAGGAATTAGTAAAAATTTGTTTTTTTCCCCCAAAATACTAAATTACACAATGAAAATCAACAGGAATTTAAAATGAGAATGCAGGAATCGAAGTAAAACCATGCTAAATTTTTAAAAGAATACAGATGGGTTAGGGTCTAAATAATTAATTTTTGTGTTTTCTTGGTAGATTTGGATGGCAAATTGCATTTCTGCAATTGTGTTATGGCTCCCATTGTGATTAAGAAATGGAAAATGAATTTCCGAGATCCAACAGTCTGGTCTCATCAGCTTCAGAGCCATATTACGGAGAGCAAAAACAAAAGTTTTAAGGGGTGGCATAAGAGAAAGACCAGCAAGAATGGGAAAATACTCCTAAGTGAGGCCGCCAAATCTTTTTTTTTTTTAATTATGTTATATTAATCACCATACATTACATCATTAGTTTTTGATGTAATGTTCCATGATTCATTGTTTGCGTATAACACCCAGTGCTCCATGCAGTACGTGCCCTCTTTAATACCCATCACCAGGCTAACCCATCCCCCCACCCCCCTCCCCCTTGTACCCTCAGTTTGTTTCTCAGAGTCCATAGTCTCTCATGGTTCATCTCCCCCTCCGATTTCCCCCCCTTCATTCTTCCCTTCCTGCTATTTTCTTTTTTTTTTTTTTTTGACATATAATGTATTATTTGTTTCAGAGGTACAGGTCTGTGATTCAACAGTCTTACACAGTTCACAGCGCTCACCATAGCACATAACCCTCCCCAATGTCTATCACCCAGCCACGCCATCCCTCCCACCCCACCCCCCACTCCAGCAACCCTCAGTTTGTTTCCTGAGATTAAGAATTCCTCGTATTAGTGAGGTCATATGATACATGTCTTTCCCTGATTGACTTATTTCGCTCAGCATAATACCCTCCAGTTCTATCCACGTCATTGCAAATGGCAAGATTTCATTCCTTTTGATGGCTGAGGCAGCCGAATCTTGCAAATAAATTAGCCTTAGGAAAATTGCAGCCTGAGACATCTCTCATTTATGAATAGGCAGTGGTTTAGTTGGCCTCATACCTGAGCTAGGTGTGAGCTCAAGAACTTCTTGGGATCCCTCATTTGTTAGGGGCAAAGAGAAATGAATGTTTCTATGAGAATTAAAAAAAAATGTTTTATTGAAGTATAACATACATACAGAACAGTGCACAGATCATAATGCATAGTTCAATCAATTGCCACAAAGTGAAGGCAGTTGTACCTAGAACAAGAAATAGACTATTAACCAGAAACCCATAGACTCCTCTGGTCAGTGTTGTCCCAAATGTAACCACCACCCTGACTTCTAAGCCATACAGTAGTTTTGTCTGGTTCTGAAATTTATATTAATATAATTATAGAGGATGTACTTCCTGTCTGTCTTTGTTGGCTGAATGTTATGTTAGTGAGATTTATCCGTGTTGCTGCATATAACAGTGCTTTGGTCATTCTCCGTTCTATGTAGTATTCTGTTGTATGAAAAGCCCACAGTTTTTGCCCAATGCTAACAGTGCTGCTATGAACATTTTTATAAGTGTTCTTATAGGGAACAGGTGCACGTTTCTTTTTGTATATAACGAGGAGTGGAACTCCTGGGGAATGTGGTAATTGTTTTTAGTGGAAACTACTCAATAGTTTTTTTGTTTTGTTTTGTTTTTTAGATTTTATTTTTGAGTATTCTCTATACCCAACATGGAGCTCGAACTCACACCCTGAGATCAAGAGTTGCATGCTCCACTGGCTGAGCCAGCCAGGTGCCCCTGCTCAGTAGTTTTTCTAAAGAGGTTTCATTTGATTCTCACCCTTTCCAATTCTTGGTATTATCATTTTTATTTTTAGCCATAATGGCAAATAGTAGTATCTCATGGTGGTTTTAATTTGTGTTTCAACTAAAAAAATTGAGCACTTTTAGATATGTTTATTGACACTTCAGATATCCTTTTTGCAAAGTACCTTCTCAAGTTTCTTGCCCATTTTTTCTTTTGGATTGTCTCTCTTTTTCTTACAGATTTTAGAAGTCCTGGATCTTTTGTCAGTAAGATGTATTGCAAACATCTTCTTCCACCATGGGGCTTTACATTTCACTTCTTAATCATGAGTTTGATGAATAGACATTCTTAATTTTCATATGAAATAGTTTATCATTTATCATTACATTTATGGTTAGTGCTTTTTGTATTCTGTTTAAGAAATCTTTGCTTATCCAAATGTCATAGAAATACTCGTATATGATTTCTTTCAGAAGCCCTAATGTTTTATCTTTCACATTTAGATCTCAATTTATCTGGAACTGATACTGGCATATGGTACAAGGTAGAGGTTGAAGATTCAAATTTTTTACGTGTGGGTATACAATTGACCTGTAACATTGACTAAAAACCCATTCTTTTCCTTTTTTAAAATGTATTTTAAAATTTTTAAAAAAGATTTTATTTATTTATTTAGCACATGTGCATGAGCATGGGGAGGGGAAGAAGGAGAGGGAGAGAGAGAATCTCAAGTAGACTCCCCTCTGAGCACAGAGCCTGATGCAGGGCCTGATCTCATGACCCTGAAATCATGATCTGAGCCAAAATCAAGAGTCAGAAACTTAATCGACTGAGCCACCCAGGCACCCCAAACCCATTCTTTCCCTAATTCATTATGTGTTACCTTTGTCATAAATCCAAGGGGATTCTTTGAATATTTGAATCAGACTCTGAAGTTCCTTAAAAAATATCCAGCTGGGGATTTGACTGAGTTTACCTTGAATCTGTAGATCAATTTTGGAGGATTTGTTATTTTTTTAACATTGAATCTTCCAATCCATGAATATGGCATATCTCTCCTTATAATATTTGGTAATTTTAGAGTATAAGTGTTACACATCACACCGTAGATTCATTCTCAAGTAGTTGATGTTTTTTATATGCTATTCAAAAAATTTCATTTTCTGTTTGATGCCAGCATATACGATTGCAATTGATTTTTGTTTAAAGATTTTATTTATTTATTTGACAGAGAGAGATAGCGAGAGAGGGAACACAAGCAGGGGGAGTGGGAGAGGGAGAAGCAGGCTTCCTGCCAAGCAGGGAGCCCGATCCCCATGCTGGGATCATGACCTGAGCTGAAGGCAGACGCTTAACGACTGAGCCACCCAGGTGCCCCCGATTGCAATTGATTTTTGTATATTGGCTTTGTATCTAGAGATTTTGTTAAATTTCAGTAGTTTGTAGTTTTTTGGATTTTGCACAAACACAATCATGTTATCTGCCAATAATGAAAGATTTACAGTTTTATTTCTTTCTTTCAAATACTCATTCCTTTTATTTTGTACCTATTATTGTTTTCTTGCCTCTTTTGCACTGACCAGGTCCAGGCACCCCAGTATAATGTTGAATAGAAGTGGTGATAACAGGTTTCTTATCTCTTCTATCTCAAGGGGAAAGCTTTTGAAATTTTATTAAATATGCTTTCTGTAAGTCTAGAAAGGTTTTACGTAGAAATGTTAACTTTATTATGTAAGAATTTTGTTTTTTTTTAATTGAGGTATAATTGACATATAACATCATATTAGTTTCACCTATACAACATAATGATTTGATATTTGTATACATTGTTCACGATCACCACAATAAGTCTAGTTAACATCCATTACCTTACATAGTTACAAAATTTTTTTCCTTTCTTGTGATGAGAACATTTGTTTTACTCTCTTAGCAACTTTGAGATATGCAATACAGTATTATTAACTCTAGTCAGCATGCTGTGTATTACATCCCCATGAGTTATTTATTTTATAACTGGAACTTTGTACCTTTTGACCCTATGCCTTATGATTTACTTTCCCTGTCATTTCTCCCACTCCCACTCCCTTAGCTGGCAATTACCAATGTGTGCTCTGTATTTACAAGATTTTTTTTTTTTTTTTTTGTGATTTCACATATCAGTGATCATACACAATACCTGTCTTTCTCTGACTTATTTCACATAGCATAATACCCTCAAGGTCTATTTATGTTGTTGCAAATGCCAAGATTTCATTCCCTTTTTATGGCTGAATATTATTTCATTGTGTGTGTGTGTGTGTGTGTGTGTGTTGTATGTGTCTTTATCCATTCATCTATTAATCGATACTTAGATTGTTTCCGTATCTTGGCTATGTAAATAGTGCTGCAGTGAACATAGGAGTGCATAGGATATCTTTTTGAGTTAGTGTTTTTGTTTTCTTCAGGTAAATACCCAGAAAGGGAATTGCTGAATCATATGGTAGATCTATTGTTAATTTTTTGAGATCCCTCCCTACTGTTTTCTATAATGGCTGCACCAATGTATATTTCCACCCACAGTGCACAAGGGTTCCCTTTTCTCCACATCCTGATCAACACTTGTTATTTGTCTTTTTTAATAATAGCCATTTTAACAAGTGTGAGGTGAGATATCTCACTGTGGGTTTAATTTACTTTCCCTGATGATTAGTGGTATTGAGCATCTTTTCATGTGCCTCTTGGCCACCTGTATGTCTTGTTTGGAAAAAAATGCCTGTTCAGATCTTCTGACCATTTTTTTAGTAAGATTTTAATTATTAAGTGACTTGAAATTTTTGTGATATATTCTTTTTTTTTTTTATTTGAGTATGGTTGACACACAATGTTACATTAGTTTCAGGTGCACAACTTAGTGATTTAACAAGTTCATACATTATGCTATGTTCATAAGTATAGCTATCAACTGTCCTATTTCATTACTATTACAATATCATTGACCATATTCCTTATGCTTTGCTTTTTATTCCCATGACTTACTCATTCCATAACTGGAGACTTGTATCTCCCTCTCCCCTTCACCCGTTATGCCCAACAACCCCCACCCCCCAACACTGGCACCATCAGTTTGTTCTCTGTATTTATAGTTCTTATTCTGCTTTTTGCTTATTCATTTTTTTAATGATTCCACTTATAAGTGGAATCATATGGTATTTGTCTTTCTCAGTCTGACTTATTTCATTTAGTATAATACTCTCTAGGTTCATTCATGTTGTCTAATATGGCATGATCTCGTCCTTTTTTATGGCTGTGTAATATTCCCATGTGTTTATATACCACATTTTCCTTATCCATTCATCTGTTGATGGACGCTTAGGTTACTTCTCTTGGCTATTGTTAATAATATTGGAATAAGCATATGTCTTTTTGAGTTAGTGTTTTCATCTCTTTCTGGGTAAATACCCAGTGATGGAATTACTGGATCACATGGTATTTCTATTTTTAATTTTTTGGAGGACCTTTTATACTGTTTTCCACAGTGGCTGTACCAATTTACATTCCCACCAACAGTGTACGAGGTTTTCTTTTTCTCTATATCCTCACCAACACTTGTTATTTCTTGTCATTTTGATACTAGTCATTCTAACTGATTTAAGATGATATCTCATTGTGGTTTTAATGTGCATTTCCCTGATGATTAGTGATGTTGAGCATCTTCTCATGTGTCCGCTGGCCATCTGTATGTCTTTTTTGGAAAAGTCTATTCTGCCCATTTTTAAATTGGATTATTTGTGTTTTTTTGCTGTTGGGTTATATAAGTTCTTTATATATTTTGGATATTAGCCCCTTATCAGACATAGCATTTGCAAATATCTTCTCCCATTCGGTAGGTTGTCTTTTGTTGATGATATCCTTTGCTGTGCTAAAGCTTTTTAATTTGATGTAGTGTCAATAGTTTATTTTTGCTTTTGTTTTCCTTGTGTCAGGAGACTTCAGGAGACATATCTAGAAAAATGTTCGTATGGCTGATATCAGAGAAATTACTGCCTGTGTTCTCTTTTAGGATTTTATGGTTTCAGGTCTCACATTTAGATCTTTAATCCATTTTGAGTTTATTTTTGTGTGGTGTTATAAAGTGGTCCAGTCTATTCTTTTACATGTAGCCGTCTAATTTTCCCAGCACCATTTATTGAAAAAGACTCTTTTTCTCATTGTATATTCCTTCTTTCTTTGTCATAGATTAATTGACCATATAAATGTGGGTTTATTTCTGGGGTCTCTATTCTGTTCTGTTGATCTTTGTGTCTGTTTTTGTGACTGTGCCATACTGTTTGGATTACTACATCTCTGTAGTATATCTCAAAATCTGAAATTATGATAACTCCAGCTTTGTTATTCTTTCTCAGGATTGCTTTGGCTATTTGAGGTCTTTTGTGACCCCATACAAATTTTAGTATTATTTGTCTAGTTTTGTGAAAAATGCTGTTGGTATTTTGAAAAGGATTGCACTGAATCTGCAGATTGCTTTGAGTAATATGGACATTTTGACAATATTTTTTCAATCCATGAGCATGGAATATCTTTCCATTTGTGTCCTCTTCAATTTCTTTCATCAGTGTTTTATAGTTTTCAGAGTACAGATCTTTCATCTCTTTGGTTAAGTTTATTCCTAGGTATTTTGGTCTTTTCAGTGCAATTGTAAATGGTGTTGTTTTTAAAATTTCTCTCTGTGACTTCATTGTTAGTGTATAGAAACACTACTGATTTCTGGGTATTAATTTTGTGTCCTGCCACTATAGTGAATTAGTTTATTACTTTTAGAGTTTTTTGGTGGAATCTTTAGGATTTTATATATATAGTATCATGTCATGTGCAAATAGTGACAGTTAAACTTCCTCTTTACCAATATGGATGCCTCTTATTTCTTTTTCTTGTCCGATTGCTATGGCTAGGACTTTTAGTACTATGTTGAATTAAAGTGGTGAGAGTGGACATTCTTATCTTGTTCCTGACCTTAGGAAAGCTGTCAGTTTTTCAACATTGAATGTGATGTTAGCTGTGGGTTTTTCTATATATGGCCTTTATTATGTCAAGGTATGTTCCTTCTAACCCCATTTTATTGAGATTTTTTTGGTCATGAATGGATAGATGTTGAATCTTGTCAAATACTTTTTCTGCATTTCTTGAGATGATCATATGATTTTTATCCTCCGTTTGGTTGATGTGGTATATGGCGTTGGTTGATTTGTGAATATTGAACTATCTTTGCATCCCAGTAATAAATCCCATCTGTTGTGATGAATGACCTTTTTAATGTATTGTTGTACACAGTTTGCTAATACTTTTTTGAGGATTTTTGCATGTATATTCATCAGGAATACTGGTCTGTAGTGTGTGTGTGTGTGTGTGTGTGTGTGTGTGATGTTTTTGTTTGATTTTGGTATCAGGGTAATCCTGGTCTTGGAGAATGAATTTGGAAGCTTTCCTTCTTCTATTTTTTGGAATAGTTTGAGGAGCATAGGTCTTAACTCTTCTTTAAATGTCTGGTAGAATTCACTTGTGAATCCATTTGGTCCTGGCCTTTCATGGTTTGGTAGTTTTTTTGATAATCGATTCAGTTTACTTGTAATCAGTCTTTTCAGGTTTTCTATTTCTTCCTGGTTCAGTTTTGGAAAACTTAGGTTTATAGGAACTTTCCATTTCTTTTAGGTTGTCCAGTTTGTTGGCATATAATTCTTTGTAGTATTCTCTTCTTATCCTTTATACTTCTGTGGTGTCAATTGTTAGTTCTCCTCTCTTGTTTATTTATTTGAGTACTTTCTCTTTTTTCTTGTTGAGTCTGGCAAGGGTTTGTCAGTTTTGTTTATCTTTTCGAAGAACCAGCTCTTGTTTTGTTGTTGTTTTCTTTTTTCTTGTGTGTGTGTTTTATCTCTATCATTTATTTCTGCTCTGATCTTTATTATTTCCTTTCTTCTCCCCACCTTGGACATTGTTTTCCCCCTGGTTCCTTTAGGCATGTGGTTAGATTGTTTGTTTCAGTTTTTTTTTTTTTTTTTTTTTTTTGGTGTTTCTTGAGGTAGGCCTGTGTTGCTATATACTTTACTTATAGAAGTGCTTTCACTATGTCCCAGAGATTTCGGATGATTATGTTTTAATTTCTATTTTTTTCCATGTATTTTTTGACTTTTCCTTTGATTCCTTCATTGGCTCAATTGTTGTTTAGTCTCCACGTGTTTGTGTTTTTTCCATTTTTTTTCTTGTGGTTTATTTTTAGTTCATACCATTGTGGTTGGAAAATGTGCATGGTATGATTTCAGTCTTCTTAAATTTATTGAGGCTTGTTTTATGGCCCGATATATGATGTATTCTGGAGAATGTTCCATGTGCACTTAAAAGAATATGTATTCTGTTGTTTTTGAATGGTATGTTTTGAATATATCTTTTATATCCATCTAGTCCAATGTGTCATTCAGAGGCATTGTTTCCTTATTGATTTTCTGTATGGATGATCTATGTAAGTGAGGTTTTAAAGTCTTCTATTAACGTATTATAATCTCCGTCTTTGTTGATATTTGCTTTATGTATTTAAAGCGCTCCATTGTTGGGTGTGCAGATATTTATAATTGTTATATCCTCTTGTTGGATTGAACCCTTTACCATTATGTAATGCCTTTCTTTGTCTCTTGTTATAGTCTTTGTTTTCAAGTCTCTTTTCTCTGATATAAGTATTGCTACCCTGACTTTTTTTTTTTTTTTGCTTCCATTTGCATGGTGAATGTTTTTTCATCCCTTCACTTACAGTCTATATGCATCTTTAGGTCTCAGGTGAGTCTCTTTTGGTGGCATAGAGATGGGTCTTTTTTTTTTTTTTTTTTAATTCATTTTTACCACTCTATAACTTTTCATTGGAGCATTTAGGCCATTTACATTTAAAATAATTATTAATAGGTATGTACTATTGCTATTTTTAAAATTTGTTTTCTGCTTGTTTTTACAGTTCTTTGTACCTTTCTTCTTCTCTTGCTCTCTTTCTTTGTGATTGATGAGTACTATAATGTTTCATTTGGCTTTCTTTCTCTTTATTTTTTGCGCATCTGTCATAGGTTTTGGGTTTATGGTTACCATGATGTTTACATATAACATCCTAAGTAAATAGCAGTCCATATTAATTTGATGGTCATTTAAGTTCAAACATATTCTTAAAAAAAAATTTCTTTTTCCTCTTCCTTTTTTACTCTTTTCCACATTATATATATATAATGTTGTCATGTTTTACATCTTTTTGTTCATATTTTTCTTATGTCTAATTATGACCATTTCTTTTCCACTTAAAGAAGTCCCTGTAACATTTCCTGTAAGGTGGGTTTAGTGGTGATAAGCTCCTTTGTCTTTTGTTTGGGAAACTCCTTCTCTGTTCTTCAAATCTGAATGATGATATTGGTGGATAGAGTGTTCTTGGTTGTAGGTTTTATTCTTTCAGCACTTTGAATGTATCATGCCATTCCCTTTTGGCTTGCAAAGTCTCTGCAGAAAAATCAACTGATAGCCTTATAAGTTTTCCCTTGTAGGTAACTTTTTTCTCTCTTGCTGCTTTTACGATTCTGTCTTTATCTTTGACCTTTGACATTTTAATTATTATGTATCGTGGTGTGGATTTTCTTGGGTTCATCTTGTTTGGAATTCTCTGTACTTCTTGGACTTGGATATCTGTTTCCCTTCCTAGGTAGGGGGAATTTTCAATTATTATTTCTTCAAATAAGTTTTCCACACCTTTCTCTCTTCTCCTTCTGGGACCCTTATAATATGAATGTTTGCTTGATATTGTCCAAGTGATCTCCTAATGTATCCCCATTTTATTTTTTTAAAGATTTTATTTGTCAGAGAGAGAGAGAGAGAGAGGGAGGGTGAGTATAAGCGGGGGGAGTGGCAGGCAGAGGGAGAAGCAGGCTCCCCGCTGAGAAAGGAGCCTAATGCAGGACTTGATCCCAGGACTCCGGGATCATGACCTGAGCTGAAGGCAGACACTTAACCGACTGAGCCACCCAGGTGTTCCAGTATAACCTCATTTTAAAAAATTATTTTCTCCCTTTGCAGTTCAGCTCGTGTGCTTTCCATTACCCTGTCTTTTAGATCACTGATCTGTTCTGCTGCATCCTCTAATCTCTCTACTGATTGATCCTCTAACCTACTGTTGATTCCCTTTAGTGTTGTTTTTTTATTTCAGTTACTGTATTGTTCAACTCTGGTTCTTTTTAATATTTTCTCTCTTTATTGAAGGTCTCGTTGAGTTCTTCCATTTTTTTTCCAACCCGGTGAGTATCTTTATGATCATTACTTTAAGTTCTTTATAAGGCACATTGCTTATCTTTGTTTCATTTAGTTTTTTTCTGAGTTTTTTTTCCTTAATCTTTCTTTTGGAGCACTTTGCTCTGTCTCTCCATTTTGCTTTACTTTCTGTGTCTGTTTCTATGGATTAGATGAAGTAGCTACTTAATGTTGAAGGAGTGATCCTCGTGAATGGTGTCTCCTATGCAGACTGTGTGTGCTTGGTAACTTTTGTTGGCTGGCTGGAGCTGTGGCTGTATATGCTAGTTACTCTTTTAAACTGTGGCATTTTACAGAAAGAATTAAGAAAATAATAAAAGAAAAAAAAATAATAAAAGAGAAGATAAAAATAAAGTAAAAGAAAAAAAAGAAGGAAAAAAATACAAAGAAAAGAACAAAACCAAAAAGAAAAAGAAACAAGACAAAGTTTTAAAAAGTAAAAACAAAACAACCCCAAACCCCAAAAGTACAAAACTGCAGCTTTTTTTCTGTGCCCCAGCATCACAGGGTAGCTGGTGTGGGCTTGTGGACCCTGGGTTTGCTGAGGTCACAAGCTCACTGTGAGCCAGACCCTGTTCCAGACTGGGCTTTTAAGGTAGGAGAGAACGTTTCTACAGCTCCTTGGCCCTTTTAAACCCTGGTTTCTTTTTCTATGCCCTAGTGTGACTAGGGCTGGTGTGGGCTTATGGACCCTTGGCTCACTGAAGTTGCAAGCTCACTGAGATGACTAGGCTCATCTGTTACAGTGCCTGGATGCTGCTCTGGTCTAGGCTTTTAAGGTGGGGTGTGAATATAACCATGTCGTTCTCCAGTCCTTCTGTTCTGGAGAGCTTTCCTGCAGCTCCTCCACTGCTTGGCAGAGTTCCAGAGTTGTCTCTTTCATTTATTTTTATTATTATTATTATTTAAACATTTATTTGCAAGAGAGAGGGAGGGAGAGTATGAACAGAAGGGAAGGGGCAGAGGGAGAGGGAGAAGCAGGCTCCCTGCTGAGTGTGGAGCCTGAAGCAGGGCTCCATCCCAGGACCCTGAGATCATGACCTGAGCCGAAGGCAGACACTTAACCAACTGAGCCACCCAGACACCCCTAGAGTTGTCTCTTTTATGTGTTAGTTGCTCTTTTAAACCTTGGCTTTTTTTTTCTCTTCCCAAGCATAGAGAGATCTGTTCCCAGGCCCTCAGTGCTGTCCCTCCCACTGCATTTGCAGCCTCAGGGGTGGGGTTCCCTTTGTTGCTGTGTCTCCATCTCTCTTGCTATTCTATTTTTGGTTGCTCGGTAGCTGTTCAGTCAGCCCTCAGTTCTTCAGGAGGAATTTTTCTATTGATAGGTGTAATTTGGTGTGTTCTCTTTGATAACCAGGGAACATTTGCCATTTCTATTCCCACATGAAATTTAAAAGAAGTTGTTTCTAAGATTCTAGAAATATGTGCAAAGTTGTCTTCAGAGTGTTTATATTCTTTATGAGGTCTGAAATTCTGGAAGCTGCTATCCGGTTTCGGGTGGTACCTGGCTTTATCATTTGGCTAGATTTTTACTCTAACGTGAATATTTGAAAAAGAATGGAGAGATTATATTATCTGGTCTTTTTTTTTTTTTTTTTGAATAGTAGATATTTAATATAGAATAAATGTTAATTACGTCCTTTTTTAAAAAAGATTTTATTTATTTGAGAGACAGTGATAGTGACAGGAAGCACGAGCCAGGGAAGAGAGGGAGAAGCAGGCTCCCTGATGAGCAGGGAGCTCGACATGGGGCTTGATCCCAGAACCCTGAGATCATGACCTGAGCCAAAGGCAGATGCTTAACCAACTGAGCCACACAGGCCCCCTCCTGTGTCCCTCTTTTGTTCTAATTAGAAGATTTCTTTTCCACTCACATCCTCTCTTCCTTATTCTGGTCTTAGAGGTACAACTTGTATATATAATATTTATTTCATTTTAGTATAAATGTTATATGTCCACTGACTGATTTAAGATTACCTTTTAACCCACTTTTTCTCAAACAATGATTGGGATCTACCTGCATGAGAACCAGTCATGGTGCTTTTTAAAACTGAAGATTTCATAGCTCTATTTCAGGGCTATGAATCATCAGTTCTGGAGATGGGGTTCAAGGACTTTATGTTTTAAAACCTTCATACCAGTTAAGTCTTGTGCACAGTAGATTTAAGCATTTTTACTTAAGTCACTTGTGTAAGCTTCTAGTGCATTCCAAATGTATCATATATTTCTTTCTTTTTTTTTTTTAACTTACATTTCAAAATACAATTTTTTGGAAGATGATCATGAAAAGTGTTATGGAAAACGTAGCTTAGTTCAAAGTCCAGCCCTGTGGGGTTGATAATGGTTTATCAATTTATCAATTATAATAATTTATCAATTCTGTGAGCATTATGTTATTAACCAATCAGTGGGATGTGTCCCATCTGTTTGACTAAGGGTGGTAATAGGTGGTACTAGTTTTGGTCCCTGTGTGACCTTCAGCCTAGCTTAGCTTGCTCAGTCAGTCACTGTGGAACGGTGATATATTTCTTTCCCTATTCTCTGTGAAGAAAACCCCTGTTATTTGCACCAAAAGCTTAGTAAAGTATATCTTCAGACTAAACTGAAAAGTGTTAATTAACAAGTAATTAAAAATTACATTCAGTGAATGGCTTTCAAGATCAAATGATATCAGAGAATCTCAGAAATGTTCTCTCTCCAGTCTCTACTCCTTCAACTGTTTCAAGAAGAGGAAGGGAGGGGCGTTTGGGTGGTTCAGTCTTTTAAGCATCTGCCTTTGGCTCAGGTCATGATCCCAGGGTCCTGGGATCCAGTCCCACACCAGGCTCCCTGCTCAGCACGGAGTCTTTTCTCCCTCTCCCACTGCCCCTTCCCCCACCCCGCTCGCTCTCTCTCAAATAAATAAAATCTTAAAAAAAAAAAAAAAGAAGAGGAAGGGAAGCAGAGTGAGGGGCTGTAAAGGCTTTCCTTTTGCTCATTGTATGATGGTAGGAATGTCTCAGTTCACTAAGCTCCACTGTCTTTACTTGCAAAATGGGAATAATAACCTACTTTATAGAGTTGTTAGAAGAATTAAATAATTGTACATGGCATATAGTAAGTAGTTTTTTTTTTTTTTTTAAAGATTTTATTTATTTATTTGACAGAGAGAGCACAAGCAGGGGGAGTGGCAGGCAGAGAGAGAAGCAGGCTCCTCAAGGAGCAGGGAGCCTGATGCAGGGCTCGATCCCAGAACCCTGGGATCACGACCTGAGTGAAGGCAGACGCTTAACGACTGAGCCACCCAGGCACCCTAGGAGTAGTTTTTATTGTATGTAGGATTTGTCGTGTGTTTGAATCATGTTTAAGAAAATGACTGCCTCAAGTAGCTTATGTGCTAGTTATGAAGATAGTGCAGAGCAAGGAAATGATGGAGGACTCCAGGACAGGGGTGGTGACTTTGCTTGTGTGTACAAAGCCTTTTCAGTTAAATCTTTCTGTGTTACCATTATGACGGTTTTGATGGAGGTGGTGTCGCTCCCATTTTACTAGCCAAGGGAACTAGGGCTCAGAGATTTAGTGACATGTTCCCTATCAGAAGCTAAAAACATCAGGGGCAGAACTCAGGCCAAAGATATTTGACTCTAAGTATAGTATTAGCATTCTTTCTACAGCCTCATCTACTTCTCGTAGCTGGATTGATCTTATACGTTCTCAGGACCCCCATCTAATTTGAAGGTGCTAAGTTTTGATCTCACTTTATCTCTCTGATACTCCTATTAAATCAGGCAAGTTAGGGAAAAGGACCCACATTTCCTGGGCTCCTGAGAATTTGCAGTGGTGATTGTTGGTTACAATCCTCTCTGAGAGGGCTATAGTATGAGATTGTCACAAGAATCAGGAATTCTCCTTTGTCTTTCCAAAGAAACATTATTAAGGGAGAAATACATGTATTAATTACAAATCTTTTAAACAGACAGAAATAACCAGTTGTTTGGAAGCAGTTTATTCTGACTGATCAAAACTATAAACATGAAGAAGTCCTCTAAGAAGTGCCATTTAAAGGACTAGAAATAATTCCACATAGAAATTCATGCTTCATTTTAGTGGTGAATCATTCCATAAATATCCAGTGCTTAAAATGGGAGGAAGTGAGAGAGAATAATGTTGTGGGTTTTTTTTTTTTTTTTTTCCAGTTTAAAAACTGCTGGTTCTCTACTGAGAATTGTTCTGGCTTAACTTTTTGCATTTTTTTTTTTTTTTTTTTTAACTGAAGGTAGGTAAAATAGATGGGTGATGTGTGCCAGGTCCCCCTTGAGGACTGAAAAACTATTCAGCCATCAACTGCCCTCTGGTGAAGAAAGCCCCCTTGCCAAGTTCATGACCCTTTCCCAGGGGTAGCATCCAGTGACAGGTTGGTACCAGGTATAAAGACCCAACTCAAAACAACTCTGAAGAGCTGGAATCAGCCTTAGAGCTCCCTGTGCATCAGCTGAAGTCTTTCTTAAGATGTCATCTCAGTCCAATTTCTCACTGCCCAATCCTGCTTCATTTCCTTACCCACGGTTACTACTCCCCCATAAATTTCCTGAATGCTAATCTCTGACTTAGACCCTGTTTCCCATGGAATCCAGCCTGCAACAGTGGGGATTTGAGAAGGCTTATTCTCATAGGTGTAGAGTGGTAATCACAATCAGCATACACAATGGGTGTTAATATTATATGCAGTACTAATTCTGAGTTGTAGAATAGTAGAGAGATTCTAGAGACTACAGAAGTTATTTAGACCAGTGGTTCCTGCACTTGAGATGTATATCAGAATCTCTGGGAGTTTTTTTTTTTTTCTTTAAATTTGCCTTTCCAGATTTTCCCAGTCATAATCTTTTGGATTAAAAAATTAGTTCCCTTGGGGCGCCTGGGTGGCTCAGTCATTAAGCCTCTGCCTTCGGCTCAGGTCATGATCCCAGGGTCCTGGGATCGAGCCCCGCATTGGGCTCCCTGCTCGGCAGGAAGCCTGCTTCTCCCTCTCCCACTCCCCCTGCTTGTGTTCCCTCTCTCGCTGTGTCTCTCTCTGTCAAATAAATAAAATCTTTAAAAAATATATTAGTTCCCTAGTAATTCTGATGAAACCAGTTTATAGATCAGCACTTAAAAATGACTGACCAAGAAAAAATAGTTCATTTATAGACGACAAAAAAATTATCTCAAATGCCAATACCCTCATTTTTGCTGTATTTATTTTTAATGACTGAAGATCAAGGTTTTATAGATTATGAGAACATGTAGAAAGTTCTAGGTAAATGAGATGAATGAGAGGACAAACCTATCATCTATATAGGAGTTAATGATTACTACTCTGTGGAGGTACACATGTCTGATAACCCATGGGACATTTAAGTGAACATTACCAGACTCTCTGTGACCAGTACTAGAGCTGCCCTGCCCATCCCCCCAAACTCAGTTTACTGCAAGAATAGTTTCCCATCATTTAACACTGTTCAAGCAGAGTATGGCCTATTGTTTCTGCAGTGGGGATTTCTGCACAGAGAGATAAGTTTAGCTGGATAGTCTGGAAGAGTCTGTCATGCAAGAAGCAGATGAAGAATTTCTGTCTTCAGAGAAAAGACAAGACAATTTCAGAGGGATTGCATAAATAAATCCTGAGAGTGTTTAGCTTGGATTAGGGCATGACCTTTGCTGGGTCTCTAGTCAAAAATGAATAAATGCTGTGGTGTTTACCCTGTCTGTAAAAAACAAAAAAAAAATTAACTCTGGTCAGTCTCAAATGGAAGGGATATTATAGGAATGCTGTGTGTGTGTGTGTGTGTGAGAGAGAGAGAGAGAGAGAGAGAGAGAGAGATGCAGCGTGCGTGGTCTTTCTCCCACTCTATGCCTTGTAAAGTTCACAGTCAGATTCCTCTGGGACTCTAATTGGAAGGGCAGAGCTGTTTTTCTTAATGAAATTCAATCTTTTTGCTCCAGAGATGAGCTCAGAACAAAAATAAGATTATATTGTCTTATAGAACAACTCAATATAGGTCACAGTGGGATAAGTTTCATATACTTAATTGAATCTTTTTACGAATGGCGTTTCTTAATGAATTTTTTATAGAAGATATAGTGTTTTCATTTACTAGCAACAAAAGGGAGAATTGCTTTATAAACATTTTAATAGAGAATTTATATATTGAAAGCAGTGCTGCCTATTCAAGTGATTGTTCTGTGGATGTTTCCAAAAAGCAGATGGTCTATCAGTATGTGGCTTTACGACATTATCCTTAAAGGGCTCCAATGTTCCGAATTATGTGAATGGGCATGTGAGCCCCTGTGTGTGTGTATGTATATATATACATACACACACACATATACACATATATACACATGTATAATTATAATATATAATAAATATACATTATATATAATATTTATATACTTATTTTCTTAGAAAAGAAACCATTTGGGGAGGAGTGCATTAGGGAAATTTTTGAAGGCAAATATTCATTTTGATTTGAGTTCAGTGATCATGAATTGAAGTATAGTATGATAAGAATGATGAAGCGGTAATTCTGGTATTGATGTCATTCCCATCATCTAGATGGGTGATCATCAACAAATCTCTTTTCTCCATGAGTACTGGAATTCTATCTCTGATAGGTGACTTTTAAGGACGCTTTCAGTTATAAAATAGAAGCTCATACTATCTGAGTTGTAGGACTTACTAACAAAGCTATTTTGTTGATTCTACTACATGTAGATGAAAAGCCATGGATCCATGCTCTTAACCACTACTGCAGATGATAATATCCATGTTGTGGAGTTACTCTGAGGATTAAAATGTGATAATATATTTAAAGTAATGAGCATAGGGCCTAGCTTTAGCATAGAAAATGTACAATAAATATTATGTTTTATTGTTTTATAAATTATACCTTGACAAGGTATTCCCCCCCCCAAATCTGTATTATTTAGGCTTATTAACCATAGTGACAATGAACCTATGTTTTCTAGGCATAAATTCAGATTCCTAAGTGGATGTTTCAGTTTTTTTGTGTTAGTTAGGACTGATATAAAATTACAGCTGAGGTCCCATTTTTCAAGGCCTTATTTGAAATTTGGTGGAACTTCTCTGATCAGGGATAAGATACATCAGCATTTATGTGTACATATAAAATGTTTTTATTTAAAAGTTTTTCTTTTCTTTTTAAAAAGATTTTATTTATTATTTGAAGAGAGAGAGCAAGCATAAGCGGGGTGTGGGGCAGAGGGAGAGGGAGAAGCAGACTTCCCGCTGAGCAGGGAGTCTGATGTAGGGCTCGATGCTAGGACCCTGAGATCATGACCTGAGCTGAAGGCAGACTCTTAACTGACTGAGCCCCCCAAGTACCCCTAAAAGTTTTTCATTATAAAACTAACTTATAGGGGCCCCTGGGTGGTTCAGTCGTTAAGAGTCTGCCTTCGGCTCAGGTCATGGTCCCACGGTCCTGGGATGGAGCCCTTCACTGGGCTCCCTGCTTAGCAGGGAGCCTGCTTCTCCCTCTCCCACTCCCCCTGCTTGTGTTCCCTCTCTCTCTGTGTCTCTGTCTGTCAAATAAATAAATAAAATCTTAAAAAAAAAAAACTAACTTATAAAACTTAGGATGTAGGGAAAAATTCAACCCTAAAAACACAATGACCATTACCATTTTAATATGCTTCTTAAATTATTCCATATTTAATTTTTCTAAACCTAGAATAGAAAATATAGGAGTAATTTGGAATTATGTTTTTATAACGTAATGTTATATCATGAGCATGTCTCATTTAATTTGGTATTTTTACAAACATTTTAATGGGCACAAATATTTTAACTACTCTAAATTTTTATTAATTTTTTTCAAATGATTTTTTGTATTCTTCTACGTTTACAGTTACATCATCCACAAATGTCAATATTTACCTTTTCATAATTTCGCATTCTCTTCCTATTCCTGTAGTATATCATATTGCATTGTCCAGTGCTCAGGAATTAAAAGGGATTTAATATAGTTGAACTGAGACTGTGTAGGGTGAAGTGAGAGGTAACACAGGAGAGAGAACGTGGATTTGGATTAGCAAGTGCCTTGAATGTTATGCTAGCAATTTTGGACTTCATTCTGGAGAAATGAAGATAAGTATGAAAAATGAAATTAGATCCTTACTTTACACTATTTGTTCTATATGGATTATGGAGTCAACATGAAAGGCGAATATGTAATATACTTAATGAAAAGAAAGAAGACTAATGGTCCAGTCTCCCAGTTTCATCCTTCTGCATGTGGCTGTCCAATTTTCCTCAACAAGACTTTTTCTATTGGATATTCTTTCCTGCTTTGCTGAAGATTAGTTGACCATAGAGTTGAACACATTCCTGGGTTCTCTGTTCTGTTCCACTGATCTGTGTGTCTGTTTTTGTGCCGGTACCATACTGTCTTGATGATGACAGCTTTGTAATAGAGCTTGAAGTCTGGGATTGTGATGCCACCAGCTTTGGTTTTCTTTTTCAACATTCCTTTGGCTATTTGGGGTCTTTTCTGGTTCCATACAAATTTTAGGATTATTTGTTCCAGCTCTGTGAAAAACGTTGATGGTGTTTTGATAAGGATTGCTTTGAATGTGTAGATTGCTCTGAGTAGCATAGACATTTTAACAATATTTGTTCTTCCAATCCATGAGCATGGAATGTTTTTCCATTTCTTTGTGGCTTCCTCAGTTTCTTTCATAAGTGTTCTATAGTTTCCTGAGTATTGATCCTTTGCGTCTTTGGTTAGGTTTATTCTTAGGTATCTGATGGTTTTGGGTGAAAGTGTAAATGGGATCAACTTCTTAATTTCTCTTTCTTCTGTCTTGTTGTTAGTATATAGAAATGGCACTGATTTCTGTGCATTGATTTTCTATCCTGCCACTTCACTGAATTCCTGTATGAGTTCTAGCAGTTTTGGGGTGGAGTCTTTTGGGTTTTCCACATAAAGTATCATGTCATCTGCGAAGAGTGAGAGTTTGACTTCTTTGCTGATTTTGATGCCTTTTATTTCTTTTTGTTGTCTGATTGCTGAGGCTAGGACTTCTAGTACTATACTGAACAACAGTGGTGATAGTGGACATCCCTGCCATGTTCCTGACCTTAGAGAAAAGCTCTCAGTGTTTCCCACTGAGAATGATATTCACTGTGGGTTTTTCATAGATGGCTTTTATGATATTGAGGAATGTTCCCTCTATCCCTACACTATGAAGAGTTTTAATCAAGAAAGGATGCTGTACTTTGTCAAATGCTTTTTCTGCCTCTATTGAGAGGATCATATGGTTCTTGTCCTTTCTTTTATTAATGCAGTGTATCACATTGATTGATTTGTGGATGTTGAACTACCTTTGTAGCCCAGGGATAAGTCCCACTTGGTCATGGTGAATTATCCTTTTAATGTACTGTTGGATCCTATTGTCTAGTACCTTGGTGAGAATTTTTGCATCCATGTTCATCAGGGATATTGGTCTATAATTCTCCTTTTTGATGGGGTCTTTGTCTGGTTTTGGGATCAAGGTAATGCTGGCCTCATAGAACGAGTTTGGAAGTTTTCCTTCCATTTCTATTTTTTGAAACAGCTTCAGTAGAATAGGTATTATTTCTTCTTTAAATGTTTTGTGGAATTCCCCAGGGAAGCCAACTGGCCCTGGATTCTTGTTTTTTTTGGGAGATTTTTGATTACTGCTTCAGTTAACTTCCTGTTTAGGGGTCTGTTTAGGTTTTATATTCTTCCTGTTTCAGTTTTGGTAGTTTATATGTTTCTAGGAATGCATCCGTTTCTTCCATATTGCCTAATTTGCTGGCATATAGTTGCTCATAATATGTTCTTATAATTGTTTGTATTTCTTAGGTGTTAGTTGTGATCTCTCCTGTTTCATTCATGATTTTACTTATTTGGGTCCTTTCTCTTTTCTTTTTGATGAATCTGGCTAGGGGTTTATTGATCCTACTAATTCTTTCAAAGAACCAGCTTTTAGTTTCATTGATCTGTTCTACTGTTCTTCTGGTTTCTATTTCATTGATTTCTGCTCTAATATTCATTCTCTTCTCCTCCTGGATTTAGGCTTTATTTGCTGTTCTTTCTCCAGCTCTTTTAGGTGTAAGGTTAGGTTGTGTATTTGGGACTTTTCTTGTTTCTTGAGAAAGGCTTGTATTGCTCTATACTTCCCTCTTAGGACTGCCTTTGCTGCATCCCAGAGGTTTTGAACAGCTGTGTTTTCATTTTCATTTGTTTCCATAAATTTTTTAAATTCTTCTTTAATTTCCTGATTGACCCATTCATTCTTTAGTAGGATGCTCTTTAACCTCCATGCATTTGTTTTCCTTCCAGATTTCCTCCCGTGATTAAGTTCAACTTTTAAAGCATTGTGATATGAAAATATGCAGGAAATAATTGCAGTCGTTTGGTACTGGTTGAGACCTGATTTGTGACCCAGTATGTGATCTATTCTGGGGAATGTTCCATGTGCACTCAAGAAGAATGTGTATTCTGTTGCTTTAGGATAGAATGCTCTGACTATATCTGTGAAGTCCATCTGGTCTAGTGTGTCATTCAAAGCCCTTGTTTCCTTGTTGATCTTCTGCTTGGATGATATGTTCATGGCTGTGAGTGGGGTGTTAAAGTCCCCTACTATTATTGTATTATTATCAATGTGTTTGATTTAGTTATTAATTGGTTTATATAATTGGCTGCTCCCATGTTAGGGGCATAAATATTTACAGTTGTTAGATCTTCTTTTTTTTTTTTTTTTTTTTTTTTTAGTTGTTAGATCTTCTTGTTGGATAAACCCCTTAAGTATGATATAGTGTCCCTCTTCATCCCTTACTACAGTCTTTGTTTTAAAATCTAATTTGTCTGATATAAGGATTACTACCCCAGCTTTCTTTTTTTAAATTATTATTATGTTCAGTTAGCCAACATATAGTACATCATTACCCAGCTTTCTTTTGATGTCCATTAGCACAAAAAGTTGTTCTCCACCCCTTCACTTTCAATCGGGATGTGTCTTTAGGTCTAAAATGAGTCTCTTTAGACAACATATGGTTGGGTCTTGCTTTTTTATCCAATCTGATACCTTGTGTCTTTTGATTGGCGCATTTAGCCCATTTACATTTAGAGGAACTATTGAAAGATATGAATTTAGTGCCATTGTATTACCTGTAAAGTCCCTGTTTCTGTATATTGTCTCTGTTCCTTTCTGGTCTATGTTACTTTTGGGCTCTCTTTTTGCTTAAAGGATCCCCTTTAATATTTCTTGCAGGGCTGGTTTAGTGATCACAAATTCTTTTAGTTTCTGTCCTGGAAGCTCTTTATCTCTCTTGCTCTTTATCTCTCCTGCTATTCTGAATGACAGCCTTGCTGGGTAAAGTATTCTTGGCTTCATATTTTTCTCATTTATTACCCTGAGTATGTCATGCCAGTCCTTTCTGGCCTGCCAGGTCTCTGTGGATAGGTCTGCTGTCAATCTAATGTTTCTACCCTTGTAGGTTAAGGACGTCTTATCCTGAGCTGCTTTCAGGATTTTCTCTTTGTCTCTGAAATTTGCAAGCTTCACTATATTTGATGAGGTGTTGACCTATTTTTACTGATTTTAAGGGGGATTCTCTGCCTCCTGGACTTGAATGCTTGTT
Organism: Halichoerus grypus; assembly: GCF_964656455.1. Taxonomy (NCBI): domain Eukaryota; kingdom Metazoa; phylum Chordata; class Mammalia; order Carnivora; family Phocidae; genus Halichoerus; species Halichoerus grypus. The sequence goes on from NC_135717.1 coordinate 93,694,367, forward strand.
TCCTTCCCCAGATTAGGAAAGTTCTCAGCTATAATTTGTTCCAAGGCACCTTCTGCCCCTCAGTCTCTTTCCTCTTTCTCTGGGACCCAAATTAATCTAATATTGTTTTGCTTTAAGTGATAAAAGAGGTATCACCTCTCCACTTCTCCCCTCGTGATCCAGTAGTTGTTTATCTCTCTTTTTCTCAGTTTCTTTATTCTCCATCATTTTGTCTTTTATATAAACAAGTCTCTCTTCTGCCTCATTTATCCTTGCAGTTAGAGCCCCCATTTTTGATTGCCTCTCAGTAATAGCCTTTTTTATTTCGGTCTGATTATATTTTAGTTCTTTTATTTCTTCAGTAAGGGATTCTCTAGTGTCTTCTATGCTTTTTTCAAGCCCAGCTAGTATCTTTATAATCATTGTTTAAATCTAGTTCTGACATCTTACCTATTTCCATATTGATTAAATCCCTGGCAGTGGGTACTGCCTCTTGTTCTCTTTTTTGGGGTGAATTCTTTCATCTGTTTTCTCTGGACATAATGACAAGATGGAAGAGAGAACAAAATACAAAAATAGCAACAACGACATCAGAAAAAGATACACTAAACAAATCAGAAGAGATCAAAAACCAAAAAAGAAAAAAAAAAGAATAAAATTAAACAAGGTGAACAAAACAAGAAACTAGATCCTGTGTGTATTTTGGCCTGTTTGTTAAAAGAAACTAGATCCCAAAATTGTAAAGAAAGAAAAAATATATATAAAAATAAAACTGAATATAATGAAAGGAAGCCAAAAATGAAAAAAAAAAAAAAAGTAAATGTAAAAACAAAAATTAAGAAAGACTTAAAAAAAGAGTAGCTAAAATAAGAAACTAGCTGAAAAGGAAAAAAAAAAAACTGAGACTAGGGGTGCCTGGGTGGCTCAGTCGTTAAGTGTCTGCCTTCGGCTCAGGTCATGATCCCAGGGTCCTGGGATCGAGCCCCGCATTGGGCTCCCTGCTCAGCGGGAAGCCGGTTTCTCCCTCTCCTACTCGCCCTGCTTGTGTTCCCTCTCTCACTGTGTCTCTCTCTGTCAAATAAATAAATAAAATCTTTAAAACAAAAGAAAACAAAAAACTGAAAGACTATGAATCATGAGAAAAAATCCACAAATTCTATGTACTATTTTCCCCTAGTGCTGGAGTTTTGCAGTTCTGTATGATCAGTAAACTTGGTATTATCTGGATGTTCCTGGTGATCTTCTGGGAGAGGGGCCTCTTGGGCTGATTTTCAGGTGTCTTTGCCTAGACGGAATTGCAGCCCCCTTGCCAGGGAGCCGGGCTCAGTATAAGTGGCTCCGGATTGTTTTACGTGGCTTCTGTTCCCTGAAGGCTCTCAATACCGGTGTGGGGGATGAAAATGGCAGTGCCCCGATCTCCAGTCCCAGAGCTGAAAGTTCGTGCCCCCCACTCTTCAGTGCGCCCGCACAGAAAAGCAGTCAATCACTCTTGTCTCCCTGGTTTCCGTCCTCACTCTGTGTTCACGCAGCCTGTGACCAAGCGTTTTATCTCATGCACGTGACCCTGTTTTGAGTTTTCAAGCTTTACAGATTCCTGGGGCATGCACCTGTGCCCTCCCTGCAGAGGGAGTGGCATCTCACCCCAGTTCTGCCGCTTGCTGGGTCCTGGCTTGGAGACTGGTTGCCTGACCATGCAGCAGTTCAGGGTTTATGACAACACGGAGCAAAAAGCTGGTGCCTAGCCACTGTTTGCAGCTGGCTTCCCTGCTCTGATGCTTGGGAGCTCTGCCGCACTCAGTCACCTGGTTCTTTCTGTGACCCTCAGGATCCTGAGACCACACTGTCCCACCTGGGATTCCGCTCCACTTTGCCACCTGAGCGCCTTTCAGGCTAGGACGTCCCTCAGCGGAGCAGGCTTCTAAAAGTTCTGATTTTGCGCTCTGCTGTTTATGCCACTTGCGGGTAGCTGCTTATGGAAGCTCCCTCCCGCTGTGGTTTGTCTTCTGATATATCACCCTGGGATTCACTTCTCTGCACCTCCTTGTAAAAAGTGGTCGATTTTCTTTTTGTAGAATTGCAGCAATTCTTTTCTTAGAGCTCCGGTTGAGTTCGCAGGTGTTCAGAATGATTTGATAGCTATCTAGCTGAATTCTTGGGACCAGACGAAATTAGGGGCCCCTACTCTTCTGCCATCTTACCTCTCTCTGGAAAACTTTTTTTTTTTTGGTAAATTTATTTTGAAATTATTTTCTGCTTACAGGCTAGAATACTTTTATAAAAAGGAATGGTTCCTTGGCAATTTTTTGGTTATCCTGAGGTGTAATTTTACAACAAAGGTAGAATACATGGTTGCTTCTTTTTATCGACTGAATGCTTTAATGATTGTAGGACCATTCATGTTTTCTATAAATCTTCTTCCAAGTAATATTCTAGTTTATGCCAAATTTTATTTCTCTGTTAATTTTTAATCACATAAGCTAGTCACTAGAAATATTATTTATATTTTGTATTAAATACTAATTTTTAAAAATTTTTTTAACTAAAATATTTTTCATATGAACTGTAAATGGCTGATTTTGTCATTTAATAGAATAGCTAATTCTCTTTATACTAACTGTAATTACTAATATATTTGAATTCATTTTTACCATCTTATTTTGGGCTTTTTATTTAGCTTACTTTTTAAACTTTTTTTCTTCTCTGTTCTTGTCTACTCTAGTTTGCTTTTCTTCCTTCTTATTTACCCCTTTCTAATAAGGATATATACACTTTAATCTTTTAGCAGTTACCTTCATAAAGACAGAAGGCTCAAATTTTGATCCGTACTTTAGTTCTATTTTAATATTTTAACCACCACATTAGATGTTATTATTGATTTATGCAATGCTTTTTCTAGTCCATTTCATGTTTACCATTTGCTTTGGTTGCTGGCATGTCTTGCCTCTTAGTACCTCCCTAGGAATTTATTATTTTTCTTGAAGTACTTTACACGTCTCTAGTGATGGCTGTTGGTAATAAACATTTTGAATTTTTGTTATTTTGTAAATGTCCTTATTTCAAATTTATTCTCGAAGGACAGTCGATGAGATTACAATTCTATCTGAAAATCACTTACCATTTTGAAGATACTCCACAACTTTTCTAGCTTCCATTGTTGCTTTTGAGAGATGAGTCATCAGTCTGCCATTCTGTTGTGGGGAATCTGTTTTTTCTCCCTGGTGGCTTGTAAGATCTTTTTGTCTTTAGTCTTCTGTAATTTCACAACAGTGTATTTTTTTTAAATTTTTTATTGTTATGTTAATCACCATACATTACATCATTAGTTTTTGATGTAGTGTTCCATGATTCATTGTTTGTGCATAACACCCAGTGCTCCATACAGAACGTGCCCTCTTTAATACCCATCACCAGGCTAACCCATCCTCCCACCCCCCTTCCCTCTAGAACCCTCAGTTTGTTTTTTAGAGTCCATAGTCTCTCATGGTTCATCTCCCCCTCCAATTTCCCCCCCTTCATTCTTCCCTTCCTGCTATCTTCTTCTTTTTTTTTCTCTTAACATATATTACATTATTTGTTTCAGAGGTACAGATCTGAGATTCAACAGTCTTGCACAATTCACAGCACTTACCAGAGCACATACCCTCCCCGGTGTCTATCACCCAGTCACCCCATCCCTCCCACCCCACTCCCCACTCCAGCAACCCTCAGTTTGTTTCCTGAGATTAAGAATTCCTCATATCAGTGAGGTCATATGATACATGTCTTTCTCTGTTTGACTTATTTCGCTCAGCATAATACCCTCCAGTTCCATCCACGTCGTTGCAAATGGCAAGATCTCATTCCTTTTGATGGCTGCATAGTATTCCATTCACAACAGTGTATTTGAATGTGTATTTCCTTTTATATACTCTCCTTGGGTTTGTTGCCTCCTAATTGTGAGGATTTATGTCATTTTTTAAAAAAGATGTTATTTTTTTTGACAGAGACACAGTGAGAGAGGGAACACAAGCGGGGGAGTGGGAGAGGGAGAAGCAGGCCTCCCACGGAGCAGGGAGCCCAACGCAGGGCTCGATCCCAGGACCCTGGGATCATGACCTGAGCTGAAGGCAGACGCTTAATGACTGAGCCACCCAGGCGCCCCTATGTCTTTTTTTTTTAACTTAAAAAATAAATTCTAGGGATGCCTGGGTGGCTCAGTTGGTAAATGAATCGTCTGTCTTCGGTTCAAGTCATGATCCCAGGGTCCTGGGATTGAGTCCCACCCTGGGCTCCTTGCTCAGCGGGGCGACTGCTTCTCCCTACCCCCTGCAGCTCTCTCTGATAAATAAATAAAATCTTAAAAAAAAAAAAACCCAAATTCTAGAAAATTATCAGCTCTTATCTATTTAAATATTGCTTTTCCTGTTCTCTCTAGTCACTCTTAAAACTCTATATCATCGTATATGATGATAAGAGAGCCTCTTCAGCTCTCTTTTATTTTCTATCTCATGGTCTCTGTTGTGATACATCCTATGTATTCTTTCATTCTGTTTTGTTAGTTTCTTAATCATTTTTTTCATATTTTCTGAGGAATTTCTTTTGAATAATTTCTTCAAGAATATTTTCTGGCCCTCTAATTCTCTCTTTAACTTTATTTATTTATTTATTTATTTATTTATTTATTTATAGAAGACTTATTTATTAGAGAGAGAGTGCATGCAAGTGGGGGGGAAGGGCAGAGGAGAGAGAAAATCTCTAGCAGACTCCCCGCTGAGTACAGAGCTTGTCATGGGGCTTGATCCCGTGATCCTCAGATCACAACCTGAGCTGAAATCAAGAGTCGGACACCTAACTGACTGAGCCACCCAGGCACCTCTCAACTTTGTATATTTAAGTCAACATTATGTTTCTAATTTCAATTATATTTTCATATTTAGAAGTTTTTTTTTTTGATTTTATCTTCAAATCTGCATGGTCAGTTTTGATAGTCTCTTATTTCTCATTTGTACTTTTAGTACAGTATTTTATTATTTATATTATAGTAATATATCAATATGTTATTTATACTTATTTATATTCTCATTATATATTTATTCAGTATCTGATTATTTTAATATATGCAATTGTTGTGTGTGTGATCCTTTATCTTCTTGATTTTGCTGATTTTTGCTCCTAGGTGCATGTTCTCTCTCTCTCTCTCTTTTTTTTTTTTATTGTTTTCATTGTTGAGCTCCTGAACTTGGAGTTTTAGTTTTGGAAATTATTTGAGAAGTGGGTTTAAATGTGTTTTTCCAGGTATTAACATGTGTTTACTTTTGACAGGTATGTGTGAGCACTACTCATCTAGGACTACTTTATGGTTATACCTAGGACTACTTTCACTGTGGAGATTTTCCAGTGACAGCTATAATATGAATTTCATTAGTGATCCAACCCAGGGAAAGGCCTGAAATCATGAGTTCTGGGAGAATTTCTGTCCCCCTTCTCTCAGATCCAAGGCTACAAGAATATAGCTGTTATATCTTCCTGTAATGCTCTTCCCCTGCTTCACTCACTTACACCATTATGCAGGATTCTTTGGTCTGATTCTCAACTTTGTAAAGAATCCAGGCTTTGTGTTCTTTCACTTGTGTGTGAGTCCCATTAAAATCTAGTCTTCAGGCTACCAGGGAGTAATCCAGATGGATTCCAACTTTCATGTGAATTTTGGCTTCTTAGGATTTCTTTCTTTCTTTTTTTTTTTGGTTTAGCTCAGTCATGTATTTTATTTTTTTAAATTTTTAAATTTTTATTTATTTTTAAAAAAGATTTTATTTATTTGATAAAGAGCAAGAGAGAGAGAGAGAGCACAGGGTGAAGGGCCAGAGGGAGAGGGAGAAGCAGGCTCCCCGCTGAGCAGGGAGCCCGACGCAGGGCTCAATCCCAGAACCCTGAGATCATGACCTGAGCCGAAGGCAGACACTTAACTGACTGAGCCACCCAGGCACCCCTCAGTCATGTGTTTTAAAACATGATTTGGGGGCACCTGGGCGGCTCAGTTCGTTAAACGTCCAACTCATGATCTCAACTCAGATCTTGATCCTCAGGGTTGTGAATTTGAGCCCTGCATTAAAAAAACAAAAGATGGTTTGCATTCTTTTTTTTTTTTTTTAAGACTTATTTATTTGAGAGAGAGGGGGGTGAGTGTGAGCAGAGGGAGGGACCGAGAGAGAGGGAGAGAATGTCAAGCAGACTCCCTGCTGAGTATGGAGCCCCATGTGGGGCTCCATCCCAGGACCCTAAGATCATGACCTGAGCTGAAACCAAGAGTCAGATGATTAATTGACTGAGCTCCCCAAGCTCCCCAAGATGGTTTGCATTCTATCTAAAGTTGACATGGAAGAAGTAAAAAATCTGAATAGATGAAAAACCATGCAAGAAATGTAATGTTTTAAAGAATACTTTAAAAAATGAGTACTAGACTTAGAAGATTTTATGGGTGAGTACTTGGATCTGTTATGGAACTGATAACTTCTTGTGTTTTAAAAGAATTTCCAGAGCATAGGAAAATAATAGCTCTAACATAAAACCCAATGAAGATAGTTTCAATGAAATTTATAGTTCAGTCTCATTTGTACGTATTGATCTAGGAACCTTAAAATATTATCAAGTAGTATGTTAAAAAAATAACATTTTAGAGTAGGATTTATAAAGATAGTTGACTTTCAGAGAATCTAATAGTATAGTATGTCAAAGGATAAAATCTATATGATCATCTCAATAATCCTGAAAAGGTATTGATTATATTCAACACATTTAACATAAATGCTTAGTCAAACTGGTAATAGACACATTGACAACATAATAAATTATAGTTGTCATTACATCAGTAATTAATATATTGTTTCATTGTAAAAACAGGTTTAGAGCTGAAGAGAGAGTGCTAAATGGTGATTTTTTTAAAAATTCAAGTATAGTTAACAGTGTTATATTAGTTTAGGTGTACAGCATAATGATTCAACAATTGTATATATTTCTCTGCGCTCATCAAGATAAGTGTATTCTTAATCCCCTTTATTTATTTCATCTATCCCCCCATCCACCTCCCCTCTGGCAACCATTAATTCCCTGTATTTAAGAGTTTGTTTTTTTGTTGTATTTTTGTTCATTTGTCTCTTAAATTTCACATGAGTAAAATCATATGGTATTTGTATTTCTCTGACTTATTTCACTTAACATTATACCCTCTAGTTCCATCCATGTTGTTACAAATGGCAAGATCTTGTTCCTTTTTATGGTCGAGTAATATTCCGTTGTATTTATATACCACCTCTTTTTTATCTATTCATCTATAGATGGACATTTGGGTTGCTTCCATATCTTGAGTATTATAAATAATGCTACAGTAAACAGAGGTGCATGTAGCTTTTCAGATGAGTGTTTTTGATTTCTTTGGGTACATACCCAGTATGGAATTACTGGATTATATGGTAATTTTTATTTATTATTTTTTAATTTTTTTAAAAGATTTTATTTATTTGACAGAGAGACAGCAAGAGAGGGAACACAAGCAGGGGGAGTGGGAGAGGGAGAAGCAGGCTTCCCGCCAAGCAGGGAGCCAATGTGGGGCTCGATCCCAGGACCCTGGGATCATGACCTGAGCCGAAGGCAGACGCTTAATGACTGAGCCACCCAGGCACCCCTGTATGGTAATTTTTAATTTTTAGAGGAACCTCCATACTGTTTTCCACAGTGGTTATGCCAATTTGCATTCCTTCCATCAGTGCATGAGGATTTCTTCTCCATATCCTTGCCAACACTTGTTATTTCTTGTGTTTTTGATACTAGCCATTTGACAGGTATAAAGTGATATCTCTTTGTGGTTTTAATTTGCATTTCCCTAGTGATTACTGATGAGCATCTTTTCATGTGTCTGTTGGCCACTTGTATGTCTTCTTTGGAAAAATGTCTATTTAGGTCTTCTGCCCATTTTTAATTTTTAATTTTATTTTAATTAATTTTTTAGAGCGATCGCAAGCAGTGGGTGGAGGGGTTGGGGGTGGTGGGGGAGAGAATCTTAAGCAGTCTCCATGCCCAGTGTGGAACCTGACATGGGGCTCAGTCTCACGGGCCTGAGACCATGACCTGAGCTGAAATCAAGAGTCAGACACAACCGACTGAGCCACCCAGGCGCCCCTTTTGTAGTGTGTTTTTAATTTTAGTTATTGCATTCTTCATCCATGATTGGTTCTTTTTTTGTATTCTTTCTCTTTGTTGAAAGTCTTACAGAGATCTTCCACTCTTTACTCAAGTCCAGTAAGTATCTTTATGACTCTTTGAATTCTCAGTCAGGCACATTGCTTATTTTCATTTCATTTAGCTCTTTTGCTGTGGTTTTGTCCTATTCTTTCATTTGAGACATATTCCTGTGAGAAATGTGAGAGTGTTCACACTCGTTCCCATTTTCCGGCTATCTAGTTGGGGTGGGGGAGAGAAATGGAGGCCTCCATGTCTTCTGTTCTTAGGGAAGTCTCCTAAGGATCCCTGCCCCTCCAGCACATGCTCTGAGATTAGTAAATAAATCTTCATGTATACCCTAGGCACTTTTCAAACTGGTGCTTCTGTGCTGGGTTTTTTGTTCTGTAGTCTCTTTAAAGAGTGGGGATTCAGTTTCCCATTGCCCTCCAGCTCTCCCAGAGCTAAGCCCACGGGTTTTTAAAGTACCTGGAGTTAAGCCCTGCTGGTTATAAAAACTGAAAAAGTTAAGCCCCAGTGGTTTCCAAAGCCAAATGTTACAGGGACTGGTCTTTCCAGTGCAGGGTCCCTGTGTCTGAGGTGCCTGCCTGGTGTGGGATCTGTACGTCTCCCCTCTCTGTGCTTGTGGTGTCCCTCCTGTTTGCGGTTAGTCTCACCAAGAATTTGGTTCCCAACTGACCAAGTCTCTGCCCTCCTACCCTATTTGATTTGGCCTCCATTCTATGATTAACTGTTCTGCCAGTCTTCAGGTTGTTTTTTGGATTAGTTGCACTAATGTGGCTGTTATCTAGATGGGTCCATGAGATGAGGTAAGCTTAGGGTTCTCCTACTCTGCCATCTTTCCAGCCTCTCCTGGTGATTTCATTTTCAGAATCATAATCTTTATAGTCCAAGGTGGGGAAAAATAGGATCACTGAAAGAGAGCAGGATCAGATTTGGAAGAGAAAAGAACCAAAATAGAACTTTGGGAATGCCTGTAATGGGTGGGTAGAAACTGAGAACATGTGGTTAAAGAGTTTGATTGAGAACCTGGACATTACAGCTTCTTGGAAAATGTAATGAGGAAAGAATTTTAAGAATAGGACAAGACCAAATGATTTAAATATCAGAGCATGGTTGAAAAAGAAAAAGAGTAAGGAAAAGTCATTGGATTTAACTATGAGGAAATCGTTGGTGACTTTTCAGAGGTGTTTCAGTAGGGAGTTATGGATAGAATTATAGATTATTGTTTATTAAGTATGGACTCAAAATGAGGATAGATATGGTGAGTATACATTTCTCCACCTTGTTTGTTGGTAAAGGAGAGGAACAAGATGGCACATTAAAGAAAAAAATACTTTGAGGTTTTGTTTTTGTTTTTTAAGAAAGCAATGGTATTTATAGACAAAAAGGAAAGAGACTTTTGTATAGAGAGATTAAAGACTTTGATGGAATAATGTTTTGGATATTAATAAAAGCAAAGGAAGGAAACTTTCAGATGGAGAGATTAAAGACTTTGATGAAAGAAATACTGTTTTGTGGAAGTCACAAAATCATAAAGAATTAAGTAGTAAAAATGAACCTTGATATAGAAAGAGACACTTTATTATTTGAGAAAGGAAGAAAAATATGTGTGAGCACACAAATTTAGGAGTGGGAGGAAGGAGGTAAAAGGAAATAATGTTTAGTCTTGATTTCAGTGAAGTAAGATCATTATTGACACTAAAGATAGTTAGGTACACTTTTGGAGGCTTGAAAAATGTAGGAAAAGTTATTGAACTTTCTTTGGGGATGTTTGATAATAAGTTAATCAGGAATGATTAAAAGGTAAGTTAACAGAATTAAGAGATGAGCTGAAAGAACATTATAGATTAGAAGCTTAAAGTGCAGTGTTTTCTGAACTTTATTTCCATTATTGTGTAATTATAAATATTGCAGGTCAGGTTGCCCAGAAAGCAAACTCTGAGATAGAAATTTGTAAACAGGAAGTTTATTGGGGGAATGCTCTGGGGATCAAGACCTATGGGCAAAGGGAAGGAAGCAGGATTGGGCAAAAAGAGCTAATAGGCTCTGATACAATCTCAACAAGGCCATTGATAACTCTACAGGGTGGTTGCCCTGCAGAGCTGATCTGTCTGTTGATCTGTCACTGATGCAGGAAGCCCGTGGTAAGGGAGTGTGACCTTGGGTAAGGAGGCTCTCTTTAGCTGAGGGCAATTTCTAGAAGTCCTGACAGCTGAGGGCTTTTAGCTGACGGTACTTCTGTAGCAGGGGAGGTAAGTCTTCAGTCCTGAAAGGACTGGACTCCACATCATAGCATCTAGTTCAGTCTACCCCTTCTGCTACTTAAATCTGCTTTTTCATATAGCTTCTGGGAGTGAGTTCTTCAGGATTCTTTTGGACCACTTTATATGAGGGAGTTTCATAAGAGGACAGTAGGTGGGAAAAATCATGGTCCCTAGTACTAAACTAGGCTTAATATAGTCATCAACTCCCTCCTCTTTATCCATTATGTGTCCCCCTCATCCTCGGCTTGTGTCTCTTCTGATCTAGGTGGCTTATCTTTTGAGGTACCCAGATCTTCATCTCTGAGATATTTGAGCCCCTGTTCACCATTTCAGGCTATGGCTACTGCACTCATCAATTTACCTTGATACTTGGGGAAAAGAATACCCAAAGATGACCAGGTGAATCACCTGGTTGCCAAATATATTCCTCCCTACCCTACCTCTTCCTGATGATCAGGGTGAATTATTGTTGACAGGATGATAACTGTTCTTGCATCCTTTCTTGGCAAAGGAAGCCATAGTGCTTGAGCATCAACCATAGATTGAAAATTGCTGGGTCTCCTTTGGGAGCCAGGACCTCTAAATTGCCAGAAACCAGAGCTGCAGGGATAGGAAGTGCAAATTCTATAAGTAGGTCACTGGAAGTAGGGATAAGTGGAGACACTCCTGCTTGAGACCTGTGGGTTTTTCCTTTTGGAGACCAGCACCATATAATGGTCATTGACTTGAAATGTCCTCACACATGGCATCCCATCCTTATAGGGTATTGTCTCTGAACTGGAAGCTCAGTTATAACTTTGACAGCCTATTTGGTTGCTTTATTGGGCTGGCATCTTCTGGGTGGTGTGGTATGTGGTGGTGTGATGGATCCCACTGCCACACCTTGTTTGCTAAAAAATAGGTCTCTTGGTCTGCTGCGGTTTATGTAGGATTCTATGTTGGGGTTGGTGGGGGGGGTGGTCAAATACTCTGAAGATCTTCATATGCTAGTACTGGCTGATGCCTCTTAGGCAGAGCAGTCAAACCCACACTCTTGTTATGTGCCTATTCCAGTCAAGATAGATCACTGCTCCTTCCAAAGTAGAAGGGGTTCAATATAGTCAACTTGCTATCAAATGCTTGGTTGGTTTCTTTGAGGAATGGGGTTCAGTATTGGTGGAAGTTTGCACCTTCTGCAGTGCCAATAAGTAGGAAAGCCTTGGGGAATGTCAGTCATCTATTGGGACCTTCATAGTTTACATCCTAGCCACCATGGCCACTTCATTCATAATTCACCCATAATTCAGCACTGGGCTGACCAGTGACAGAGGCTGGTTGACTAATTTTTTTTACTTAGCTGTTGAACAGTCTCTTCTATGTTGTATATTCTCTGGAGGCCATTACATAAAATGGAAATATATCATAGTTCTTGCCCATTCCCATAGGTTTAGCCATATGCATTTCCCCCTGACCTCCTGGTCCCTGACTGTTCAGTTTCTCTGCCATTTTACCAACTGGCCAAGCCATTTGCCACTGCCCACTTTTCTTTCCGCATAAAGTGTGTGACCAGGCCTGGTCTCTGCAGCTCTGCTCTTTGGGAGGATTTCTTTACACTGTTGTATTTCAGGATCACCTTGTTGTGCAGCTGCATTCTATTTTTTTTTTTTTTTAACCTGCTCCCACATAATGAACTGATCACCTGAGAATCAAGCTCAAGTTTTATTTCTCCATCAGTGGTTATAAGGGACAACCACACAGCCATAGGGTGAACTGAAGCTTCAGTAAATAGGTAAGCAATAGGAGGAGTGGGCGCTTAAGCACTGTGTCCACTGGTCCTGCTGGGCCCAATCCTGGGTGTATCATTTCCATCGAGCTCTGGGACAAGACAGTAAATGTTTACTGTTGTTCATTCTGAGCAAATGAAAATAACTTCTTATTCTTTTTCCAGTAAAGATAAAGAGAACACATTCACCATATCCATGGCTGCAAAGCAGGTACCTGAGGCATGTTAATCTGCTTCAGCAGAAATCCCATCTGCCATAGCAGCTGCAATTAAGGCTATGATGCAGTCTCCATGCAGCCTCAGCCAAATCACAGGGAGCTCAGAAGCTAGGACGCATTTCCCAGTTTTCCTGAGTCCTGAAGGGGAATCTGAGTGCTTTTCCCAGAGCCCACGGAAATAATCAGTCTACAAACGAACATAATTTCAAGGATATGTCCAAGACAGTTACAGGCTCTTGGCATCATTTTATTTTCCCATTGATGTGAAAGGAGTCAGAGCAGGACAGCACTAGGCACTGAAGGTAGTACAGGACTGTGTCTGATGGCATTACAGGGAAAGGTAAAGCTGCCGAGGGAGAAGAAACACTTCTCCAATTCCACGAGTGCATCTTGGTTTTGCTTCTGTTTCATTGTGAAGAAATGGAAGCAGAAGGCTATGTTAGTATTATTGTTGTTGTTGTTATCGTTCGTGTTTTTGTCATTTAGGAGCTTAGCAGAGATCTTGTCTAACCTTCCAACACTGGTGTGGACTGCCTGGTTTGTGAAGATTTCTAAACCTAAATAGTGGAACTTTATTTTCAGAAGATTTTTGAGGATTCATTTTGCTGGAGTCCACTAATAGTATCAATGACAGGTCTTTATTGGTGTTGTGTGTTTGGTTCTCTGGGATGCACATTCCTTGAGATAGTGTTTCTTGTGAGGGATGTGCATTAGGGAGTTCCCTTGGGGTCAGACCTGTGAAAGAGAAGTGGGAGAAGCAGGGTTGGGTGGAGTGTAACTGTGATGCAGGCCTAACCTGTCAGCCTCCACTGGCCCATGGGGAGCTCTAGCCTGTCAGGATGTCTCACGCTGGGCCAAGATTTCCAGTCCCTTATGCCTTGATCCATCATTGTATGCAGACTCCTCCTGGAAGAGTGGGACTTTGGGTGGAAGGAGCTCTCTGTGGCTGAGGCAGAGGCAGTCCCTGAGGAGGCTGACAATGAAGGCTGCACACTCTATAGCTGGGGCCAAAAGAGCTTCCTCGTGACTTTCTCAACATCACATCACTTATAAGTAGTAAGGAATCTAGGTTTTCTGATTCCTACTTAGGAGGTTTTTCCTTCTTTACGTGCTGCCTCTCACCCCACATGACAATAGTGAGACTAGCACCAAGCTTTCCAGTGTGCTCTCTAGGCCTTAGTCTTGGCTACGGTGGCTGAGCTGTGTGGACTTCATGTGAAAGTAATATTTTTGAAAAACCTCAGGTGGCCTAGGTTTAGCAGAGTCAGCTCCAGTATTGGCTAAGGCACAGCATTCCTGGCATGGAGTCATTGCTAATTCACCAAGGTTTCTCAGACAATTTATTATAAATCTGAAGGGACACTGAACCAGCCAGCCTTGCTTCCCATTTTTGTTCATTTCCAGGGTGGTTGCTGAGTTTGGCGTCTCACTGGCTCTTTTTGCTGCCTGAACATGTCAGTCTTGCTCTAAAAATAGCCTGAATCCTACTAGGGTCATTGTGCATTGACTAGGGCTCCAGTTCTCTGCAACTCTGAGGAGGTTGGAGAGGAAGATGAAGGGGATCATTACAGAAAAGAGATTTTATTTAGAGGTTAACATAGAAAACATAAAGCTTTGCCTGAGCTTTAGAAACCAAGAGTGATTGCTTTCATGAAGTCTAGGTTAACATGAAAGAGATTATCTAATTAACCTTAAGAGAGCAAGGGATTGTTAGGCAGTTGTGTAGGCACAGTAGGAGAGAGAGAATGATTGATGGCTGAAGAGACAGCGTGAAGGTAAAACCAAGAACATGGTGTAGGAGTCAAAAGCTCTGGATTCTAGTTCTGACTCTGCTACTTACTAGCACATACCTTTGGGTAAAAGTCTTACTCTCTTTTGGTTTAATTTCTTCATCTTTAAAATGAGTCTGATTACAGACAATTTGCCTTATTTCTTTGCTTGCTACTGGGAGCAAATAATAGAAATAAATGTGTGAAATTCCATGTGAAAAAGAATACATTTCTGGGGCCCTGTCACATGAATTTCAAGGCTTTGGGCAATTCTTGAGACTCTGGGATGCATATGAGATGGATGGTAGGATCTGGAAGATCATGGGTCCTGGAGGTCCTAATTATTTTGGGAAGTGTGGTTTAGAGGAGGGGATCCAGTTTCATTCCTTTTTTGTAGCTTCTAGGAGTCTTGGCTCATCTCTTCTTTTGGAAGTTCTCTGGAAATTGAGAATTCACTGGGCCCTTATAGATGGCTTTAGTCTGTTTGGCCCTGTCTCACATCTCTTGGACAGAATGAGGTTCCCTTGGAATAACTGAAAGTTCAGGAAATGAGTCAGAATGATTGAGAGTAGCTAGTGGTGTAACATGATACGGATCCAACAAAAATATATTCTTGATGTAGAAATTTGTTAAGGTTTGAGAACAAACACATCTTTTGTGAGAAGTGAGTCAAGTAATAATGATATTTTGGAATGCATTTTCTCTACAAATTCTTGATGAAGATACATTAAGTGAGGAGGCATTATATTTCATGGAAGACAGAGCAGAAGCAGGCCTCATCTGGGCTGTTGAAGTAGCCTTCTAACTCCTCTTAACTGTGTCTAGTTTGTTTTGTTCCAGTCCATTCTTTACACTGTCAGAAGAATTACCTTTCTAAATCTGCTTGTGCTGCTTTTCCTGCTTAGCTCTGATGCTTGTAGACTAAAGTCCAAATTCCTTAGCCTGGTATATTAGAATCTGGGACAGGGATCTTGTGTGCCATGTTCACTGCTGTGCCACATTGCCTGGGATAATTTCTAACACATAGTTAAGCCCCCAAAATATTTGTTTATGAATTAATAGACATTTATGATTTGGCTTGATTTTTTTTTTAAATAATTTACCTTTCCAGTTACCTGTCTCACCTAGCTCCCACCTGTTGAGGACAGGTTGCTCACTGTTCCCAAAATTAGTTGGCTTATTCCAATCGATGTCTTTGAAATACTTTCTTTGCTGACTGTTGAGCTGAATATTAAAGAATCAATTGACTGTTTCTCAGACACAGCTCAGTTGTCACTCCTTTTGTGATTTCTTTCCTTCCCTCGTGTCTCTATTTCCATCCTACTTTGTTCTACAGTGACCGTACTTTGAATGCTGGAGATGAGTTGTTTTCACATCTGTGTCTCGCAAGATCTTATCTTATTCATCCTTGTACTATTCTAGTTCCTGGACATAATTGGTAGTTAATTAATGTGTGTTGAATGATCAAATGGCTGTGTTTTATGATGAACCAGATAGCTTTGGTTTGTGTACCAGGTTCTCTCTATGGGCTGTAATTAAAGAACTAGAAGGAAGACTGAAAGGTCAAACAGTAGGTATTACGCCAAAATATGTTCCTTCTGTTCTCAGTTTTCAAGATGAAAACTAGCAACATGTCTCAAAGTCGTAAATCTTACGTGCTCAACCACTATTCACAAGTTTAAACTCTGGTGCTTAATGAGGTTTTTTCTTCCCATGAAATACCGTTTGTCATCTGGGGAGAAAACTCTCTTCTGAGGGCACTGACTGCACCGCCAACCCCTGATTCGGTATTTTACACGTTCACAAAGTGGACCAGTGGAAAGAAGGTAATATCTCAGTACAATTTTTTTACTCCTGTTGGAGAAAGAATTTAAAATATATATTAGAGGGAGGGACTTTGTTTAAAGGACTAGATTATGTAAGGTAGTGACTCAAACAAAATAACATGATTTATTTTATGACATAGTACCTAATAAAATAGCATATTCACTAACTATTAAATTGCCTTGAAAATGAATTCTTACTTGCATGGATCTTTATTGGAGAGGGATACTTATGGCATATGGTAACAACAGAGACATACTTCAAAGTTAGTCAAAGCCCTAGAGAACCATTTTCATTTCATTTCTGTTTTTCATGTTTCACATTTACTAGTCTCAAATAACTCTTTAGTTTATTAGAACTGCTTTAATGATAACCAGGACACAGAATTGATTAATGAATTGTTAGTGTTGTGAGAGCTGGGGACAAAACAGTGTTGTGGGTCCTCAGGAACACTGTATTATCAAATACCACATGTCATACTGAATTACCATAATGGGATTGTGGTGGGATATCTGGAGTTTAAGACCAAGTCCTTTACTTTCTTACCACCTCCCTGGTTAGCTAGATGAGAATATAGTTAATTCGTAGTTCTCTCAGAGCAGATTGTTCCAAATCTGCTTTTCCACTCCCAGTTTTTCTAACATAGTCAATGTACTTACCTGGGGTCCACATTATCTATTTGTTGTACAAGCTCTTTGTGCCATGGAACTCACCTCTGTTATGAATGCTTGAGGGTTGACTCTGTTCTCCCTCCGTTACGTCTTCTGTTTTTGTAATCGCAGTCTACCTAATGACAAAAGTCAGAGGTACTTACTGTTTCCTGAAGGTTTGTTAGGAGCTTTCTACATGTCATTTAATCTACACACAAGTCTTATGAAGTGGATATTGTCATTCTTATTTTGTAGAAGGGAAATGAACTAAAAGAGTTTGTTATTCAGATGAATGGATAAAGAAGATGGGGTTCATATATACAATGGAATATTACTGAGCCATTAGAAAGGATGAATACCCACCATTTGCATTGACATGGATGGAACTGGAGGGGATTATGCTAAGTGAAATAAGTCAAGCAGAGAAAGACAATTACCATATGGTTTCACTCATATGTGGAACATAAGGAATAGTGCGGAGGACCATAGGGGAAGGGAGGGAAAACTGAATGTGAAGAAATCATAGAGGGAGACAAACCATGAGAGACTCTTGACTCCAGGAAACAAACTGAGGGTTAGAGAAGAGAGGGGGATGGGGGGATGGGGTAGCCGGGTGATGGGTATTAAGGAGGGCATGTGTTATGATGAGCACTGCGTGTTATACGCAACTAATGAATCACTGAACACTACATCAAAAACTAATCATGTACTATATGTTGGCTAACTGAACGTAATAATGAGTTTATTATTTGCCAGACTTTAGTACTAGTATTCATTCATCCACCAAATCTTTACTGAGTTCAGTGTTAGACACTGAGTTTACAGTTGTCAAAAAGAGATTCTTGTTCTAATGGAGCTTCTGTTGTAGAGGAAGTAAGTTATAGAGCCTTTGACTTCAAAACTGACTTGTAACCAGGCACCTCAGACTGTAAGATCCTTAAAAGTAGAGACCATATTCAGGGACTATGACAATTAAATTACTGCATTGAATGGATTTCTGACAACCAGGATTTATTTTTATTCGTCATCCCTTATTTTCTCCTTAGTGAACGTTTGAAAAGGTGACTATGTACGTGTGGGTAGAATAGATGGATAACCAACTCCAAAGCTGACTTACCCCAGTGACTTTTCTCTTCTCCAAATTCCCACCAGCTGTTACTTTGCTGAAGACACTTATTTCTCGCTCCCCCTAATAAGCTTCAAATGTTTATAGTATGGGAAACACATAATCTAATAACCTGTCATTATTATCTCAGTACAAATTAGTTTAGCAGGTGAACAGCCATGGCTAGAGGGGCCCAGGTCTAAAACATATACCAAGAAAGTAGAGTCCAGGCAGGTAGGTTGTTTTGACTGAGGCTATTTCTTTTTTCTGCAAGGATAGGCGGCTAAGGCCTGGGGTAGTGGGATTGAAGACGTAGACAAAGTGCTAAGGAGCTTCAGCTGATATATGAGAACTGCATGTGCGTGTGTGCGCGCGCGCACCTGTGTGTATTTCACAGCTTTGCCTAAAGCACAATTCGTATCTAATAATTGTCATTTGTAACTACAGAGACAGTAGCACCTGAGTGAAACTTGTGTTTTGTCTTTGGATTTGGCTGCTAAAAGACTGCAATTTATGTAGCACTTTCATTTCCTGGGACACCAGATAGGTTCTGCTGTGAGGTTGGGCCGGAAATACATTAGAAGGCCAGTACTGTGCATTATTCATTATCTAAGAGGATGCTCCCAATCATGTATCACCATAAAAGTACCTACTTCTCCACAGTGCCTCTCTTTCACTTAAAGAGGAATTAAGGAAGAAATGGAGCAAATGATGTTTTATGGATGCTGTTGCTTCATCTAAGCTGTCAGTATAGCTTTGTGGTCTTAATTTAAAACCTGTTATAAAGAAGAGATCTTGGAGGTGGGAAGTAAGGGGTGTTCCACACAGCTAGCTAAACTAAATGAGAATGTGATTCTTAATGACTCTTGAGACAATGCTGAGGACAGTAAGGCTTGTAAAATTTTTGAAAAGCAGCCTGCAAATCCAATAAAGGAGGAGAAAAGATTTCTCATTTTCTTATTTTGGGAACCAGCAGGATTTCCAGCTGCATGTAATTTCAGGAAGTGGTGTGACTAGTCAATAATACTTTCCCCTTTTGCTGGGAAATGGTGGAATAATTCCACCATTGGTGAAATAAAAGTGGCTACTGAAATATATGTCATACTATTTGCCAACGGTTATTTCTTGTCCATTTAACCATATTCATTTTAATGTGAAAATAAATTCTTAGTAAATACCTTATTTAGGCATATTTTCTGGGAGTAAAAAATGTGTTGTCAAAATTTAGATCACCAAAGCCAACCAAATTAAATAAATATTTATTGCGTGCCTGATGTGTGCCAAAACATGAAGCTGGGTATTGGAAAAAACCAAAGGAAACTTGTCTTTTTTTGCACTCATGGAGCTTAGCGTCTGGTAGAAGAGGCAGGCCTTGAAACAGAACTCATAGACATAATGAAATCACCACATTGATAAGTGCTCTGCAGGGAAGGCACATGGTGCTGTGATGCCATCTGGGCATTCATGGAAGGATTACTGGAAGTGGAAATGGCATTAAACCTGAGACCTAGAAGATGAGTAGGAGTTTGCGAGATAAAGGCTAATGGCAAGTGTACTCAAGGATGGCAGACAGCATCTGCAAAAGCCAGTGGTAGAGGGGTGCAAGAATATGGTTGGTGGGGGTGGGAGGAGGCTCATGGTACAAAATAAGCTGGAGAATCAGGGGTTGACCCATGAGGTTTGCAGACTATGTGAAAAATCTTGGTCTCTATTTTAAGAGCAATGAGATGCTGTCATGGGGGTTTAATAGCAGGGATGAAGGTGGAGATGATACAGTCGTATCTCTGCTTTGGAAATACTACTCTGGCTGCAGTGCAGAGGCTGGGTTATAGAGGGGCAAAAATTCAGGTGGCAAAGCAGTTATCAAGGTCCTGTGGAAGTCCAGAGGAGAAAGGTTAGCTAAGACTATGGATGTGGACATGCCTTACAGTTTGGTTTAAGATGAATTTACGGTCTTTTCACACAGACTTTTGTCTGTATTTACACCAGCACACATCCATGAAGCTGATGGTTTGTAAGATGTAGGAGAACCTGTTCTTCAGAGTCCAGTCCTTGCTGTCCTCTCTTGCTCTACATCAGGGAAGACAAATGGATTTTTAATTCAGGTACCAACTCTGGTTGATTGGAAGTGGATGCTGGGAGAGCAATACTGAGGAGGTTTCTAAGGTCACATTTGGGCTTATCAGGAAAGAGGGCTCCAGTAGCTTTGCGATGCCTTCCCTGGGCACAGAGCTCAGTGGTGGTGTGTGTTTGCCTCCTCTGTATGTTCTCATTTCCTACCAAGTCTTCATTATTCATGTGGTGCTGAATCTCAGATCTGTACTCTAGATGAGTTTGCTTTCCTGAGTTGTAGGTAATGTTTCCATCTCTAGGAAGAGATGATCTAGAGTAACTTAGACTTATTGTGTCTCAGAACCGACTGTACTGTTTTCCTTTGTCAAAGCTGTTCTTTCTTTCTTTCTTTTTTTTTTTTTAAAGATTTTATTTATTCATTTGAGACTGAGAGATACAGAGAAAGAGAGAGCATGAGCAGGGGATAGGCAGAGGGAGAGGGAGAAGCAGGCTCCCCGCTGAGCCAGGAGCCAGACGTGGGGCTCGATCCCAGGACCCTGGCATCATGACCTGAGCTGAAGGCAGATGCTTAACTGACTGAGCCACCCAGGCGCCCCTCAAAGCAATTATTTCTGTAATGTTCCCTACTTTAGTTATTGTGCCACCATCATTACTAGGCTAGAAACCTAAGCTTTATCCTTGCCTCCTTCCCTTTCCCCCTTACATCCATTTGATAAAAATATTCCATCAATCCTACCTTATAAACGTCTCTGGAATCCTGACTTTCCTCTATTCCATTACCATCGCCTTACTTCAGTCTCTTGTTTTTCTCATAGAGATAAGAAAATCTCAGCTGGAATCTAGCTGGATTTTCATTCCTGTATTTTACTTCAATCCTGGTTCTCATTTATACCACAACCAGATTTGTCTTTCTAAATCTGACCATGTCATTCTCTAGTGGAAACTCCCTTCTTGTATATAATTGGCAATGCAGTCTCTCTAACATATGAGGCCTTTAATGGGTGGACCTTGAACTTCTCCCCAGTGTGATTTTTCACCCTTCTCCAGCTGGTGCACGCCATTTGTTAAACGTACTGAGCTTCTTGCCACCCCTCAGACTTGCCAGTTTCCTTCTTTTTTTTTTTTTTTAAAAGATTTTATTTTATTTATTTGAGAGAGAGAGGGCACAAGCAAGGGGGAGGAGTAGAGGGAGAAGAAGAAGCAGACTCCCTGCGGAGCAGGGAGCCCTATGTGGGGCTCGATCCCAGGACCCTGAGATCATGACCTGAGCTGAAGGCAGACG
This sequence comes from Halichoerus grypus, assembly GCF_964656455.1. NCBI lineage: Eukaryota > Metazoa > Chordata > Mammalia > Carnivora > Phocidae > Halichoerus > Halichoerus grypus. The sequence goes on from NC_135717.1 coordinate 93,715,510, forward strand.
CTTAACCGACTGAGCCACCCAGGCGCCCCGCCAGTTTCCTTCTTGAGTACATATCTGCACAAGCTATACCTTCTGCCTGGGATGTCCTGTTCATGCTACTCAAAGATGTACTAGTCTTTTAGTACTCATTGTAAACATCAGATCCTTCTTGGTCCAGTTAATTTCTCCAAAAGGGAGTCCTTTCATCTTGTGTTTGGGAGTATAACTCATCCCTTTGTTTGTAGTATGGTACTTCTCTCTCTGCTGTGCCTTTTCAGAGCCTTTTTGGTTTACATTCTCCATAGTAGGTTTCCCTTCTTTTTCCAAGATGCACGAGTAGCACTTGCTGCAGCCCTTATACCCACTTTCTTAGCTATTCTTTGCCTCTAATCCCTGTTTTTCTTGGATTCTGCAGTACAAGTGGTCATGGGTCATCTTTCTTTATCCTCTGAATGCTATCAGCTTTCTCATATCTGTTAAGTCAGTTTACCATCCATCCATTTGCTTTCCATCTTCTTAAGTTTTGTTAACATCTCTCATTTGGTGTTGTATCCATTTGATTCTTGTCTTAAGGATCGCTCTTGTTTATTAACTATTCTAGGGGGTTTCATTTATTCAGCCTTCTATTTGTTCCGTCTAGCTGTTTAGTCAGAACCTGTGCAATGGTTTTCTAATTATGCTCTTTGGTATATACTTATTTGTCTTTGAGGGGATATGCAAGGATCAGAGAATATCAGTGAATAAGTCACATCATATATTTTTCAGGACAAGTGGCTTTTGGAATTTTTTCAGTTCTATCACTCACTATACCTCCACATGCACACTGTCATTCAGTCACCTCAACCTACTTGTACTTTGCTGTTTTGATACAGTTTTCTCTGGGCTTGGAATTCCCTTCACCTTAGCTAAAATCTCATGCTTTAAAATTTGGTTCCAGTGCCCTTTATTTTGGAAATGTTTCCCTGTCCAACCCCAGGGAGCACATCATTTAGTATCTCTTTATACTCCATTTAAATGCCTCTGCTGGGCTCTCATAATGTCTTTTGCTTTCTTGTTTATAATATTTATCAGTGTATCATATTTGATTTTCTTGCCTAGTCTATAAACTAGACTGAGGTCTTTGAGGACGGGGTCTCCATTCATACTGTGTCTCCATTCCCTGTACTACAAAGTAGGCACTCAATACCCATTTGTTAAATTAATGATGACAAGGAACGCCACTCTTGGAAGTGATCAGTTTTCCTTATTTCAGGAAGTTTGTCTTACTGGAGGTACTTTCTTCACAGTTGTAGCTGCTCTCTGGACTCTAGTGATCAGGAAACAATCTGCAGAGAATACATGTATTATGTGAAACATGGTGGTTATTGAGGGTCAAGTGTGTGTGCACGTGCATATTATTGTGGCACAGGGCAGCTTGATGAGCCTTGCAAGCACAATTTAGAGAGTCTCAATTCTATATACTGCAGGTGAAATACATTTTATGTTGAAGCAAATGGCTAATTGAGATGTGGTTGATTATTAAAGCAATGGCCTCTTGTTCAGTGTCTGTTGATGATGCAAATGGAAAACACAGCTAAAAATATCACAAATGATCTGAACAAGCGAGTCCAAAAAAAAAAAAGCAATTAGCTTGAACAGCTGGAAGCATATTTTGCCACGATATGTATTTACCAATATTTGAGTAATATTGCTTCACAATTTTTTTTAATTGAGGGTAATAACATCACTCAAATCCTAGAGGAAGAAAATTTCTTTATGCTTGAGATTTTTTCTAAGCATTTCCTCCCTTCTTCTTCCTCCCAACATCTTTTTTTTTTTTTTTTTTTAAGTAGGCTCCACACCCACTGCTGGGCTTGAACTTTCGACCCTGAGATCAAGACCTGAGATTGAGAGTCAGACACTCCACCAACTGAGCCATCCAGGTGTTCCTCTCCCCACATCTTTAATCACACACTTAGAAATCTACAGTATGGAGTGTCAAATAATTTCAAGGACCTAGGAGAGAAAATAGGGTGGCAATATAGTAAATCATATAAGGTAGAAGCTCTGGGCTTAGATTGCCTAAGTTTGAATCCCAAATTCAGTAGTACTGTGTGACCTTGGGAAAGTTACTTAACCTCTATGTACCTCATTTGTGAAATGGGATGTAACAGTATATCTTAGTGTTGTTGTAGGAGTAAATGAGATAATACCTGTAAATTTCTTGAGAATGCTTTACATGTCATAAGCAGTCAATTATTGCTATTATTCTTTTATACTCTTGAGACCAAATAGCAGTGTTGATCTTTTTTCCAGGCATGTTGCTAAACTTCATTTTCCCCCCCGTACAGCAGAAATCATACTGACCTATATTCATATCAGTAACATAAAGAACTAGTGCAAAGATCCCCCATGTGTGTTTGATTAATGCTTTTTAGTATTTGTAATCCCTATGTCCATTCTAGAATACAATCTTTAGCTCTCATTGAAGAAAGGGAGTATTTATGGCCAATATAGAGTATGTCCTTTTATCAATATCCTGCTTAATTCCTATATTACATGAATTTTTTTCTAGGTTTCATTTTTAAAATTTGCACTTAAAACAATTTCAAACAGGAAAACAAATTTTATTAGGTCAGCCTACAAGATATTTTGACCAAATATCCATGAAGTAATGCCTGTATTATAAAACCTAATACAAAATGTCAGAATGGATTCCTACAATCCCATGTGCACTCTTGATGTGGTTTGAGATGTTATAGGCTTGAGCTGATAAGTATTTTATACGTGAATAGCAGCTGTTTAAGGGCTTCAGAATAATTTGCTTTTTTAATTTGTATGACCCCCTTCCTCCATTTTGTTTATACTACACTTGGTCAGTAACACCGTCTTTCATATATTTCATGAAAGCAAATTTCAGCCCTGTCTTGATGAATTTGATAAATTCCCAGAGTCCAGAGTAAATATTAGTGTATATGTACGCTTCTGCCTATGCATACTGATACTTGTTAAAAAGTGGCAGTCTGTGGCGACGTCTTTGTAGATGAAAACACTAAACTCCTATTATTTTTTAAAAGTATACTGTACAAAAACAAGCCATTAAAGTTAGTATTCCAGAAGGAACCAATTGGATGTCAGGTAGGCTGGTAGAATCTATATTAGTGGATAGACTCAATGAATAAACACTTCAACAGGATAAGGCTATTAGGGAAATGTGATATGAGTTCCCTATGAGAATTTCTTTTCTGAATGAAATTACCAGGGATATTAATAGGTACAGGGGAAGTTTGTATTCCTTATGAAGACTTCCAAAAAGAATTTGAAAATATTTTAGAATGTAGCTATCACAATAGCCACTATAGAACTGGAAAAAATGTTTTATAATGTAGAGAGAACTGGCTTACTGGTCGAAGGTACATAGTAGGGAGAAACAGATGACTTCTTTAGGTAAAGAAAATTAATAGTGTTGTGTGCTAAGATTTGAAGGAAGGGAGCGAAAGGGTGTACATACCAAGAAGCAAAGAAATGTAGTCTGTTTCCAAAAACTGACTCTGGTTGTTGAGCTACGTGTAAGTAGGACAGCAAACTGCCAAGGGAGTTTGCAACTACTCATGCATCATCTGTATTCTTGAGGGCTAGGAAGTGGAGCACTCCAAGGATATTGCTCTGTGATCATTAGGGAAGCTTAGAATCTGATATCCTTCATGGGAAGGCTCCCTCCATAATCAGTAGCCATTGGAAGTGTGTCATGGTTCCAAACAATAAAATCCACCTTAGCTTAACTGTGCAGGAAAGAAACTTATTAAAATATATTTGGCCAATCAAAGAATCTCCAATAGACTTGAGATGTCTGGCTCAGCCACTAAACTATAGAAACAGTGCCCCCAACAGATCTTCATGGCTACTCTAGCAAAGGCCCCACTGCTGCCACCACTTAGTTCTGATGTTGCAGTTGGTCCTGGATGTTGTGACTTCACTGATGATACTGGACTGGACCCCAGAAGTTCTGGGACTTCTGACCCTGGACAGCCAGATACATCTGCTGCCATGCTTACTGAAAGATGGATTACATCTGCATCTGCTTTCTCACGTTACCAACTTCCCAGACTGAAGTCCTGTGTGGGTGTATCACCTGCTTTTACCCAGCTGCAAGCTAGATTGGAGTTCTTGCTTCTCTGTTGAAGAGACGGGACTCAGAATGTGTGAAAATGTTCAGACAGAAAAGAAGAGTGTAGGGGCACCTGGGTGGCTCAGTCGGTGAAGCATCTGCCTTCGGCTCCGGTTGTGTTCCTGGGGTCCTGGGATCGAGTCCCACATTGGGCTCCCTGCTTAGCGGGGAGCCTGCTTCTCCCTCTCCCTCTGCCTGCCACTCTCTCTCTCTGTCAAATAAATAAAATTAAAAAAAAAAAGTGTACTAAAGATGCTGGATTGCCACAAACATGACAAATATTCACCGGACCCCCAAACGTGGTAGAGGAGTGTTAGCACCTTTGTATACCAATTATTTAATGCTGTTTTGTATCATTAACTGTATTAATAAAATACTGCAATAGGAATATGTGCTCTGTGTTTTAGGTTTTATTGAGAGTGCTGAGAGTGGAACAGAAGGTGCTCAAAGCTAGAAAAATTGTCAGACTGTTGACTTGCTCCTTAAATCCCAGTATATTAGAATAACAGCACTTCAGAAACACTTTGAAGGTCATTAAAAGATGAATACGAACACATATTTTACAGAATTGAAACTGCAACTCTTATTTGGATAAACTTGACAGTTTTCTCCTTTGCTCTTCATTGAACCGTATGCATAATGCTACCATAGCAGTTATAACACTGTATTCCACATAGTTCCCCACCTATCTGTATCATATACTATCTAGGGCTAAGACATGGTAAAAAAATAGAATGTTTGCTGAATAAAATAATGGCATCAAGTTGCAAACAGGGACCTCTGGGTGTGCTCATAACTTTTTAGAGGCAGATATAATTATAACCAATGTTCTTCCCAAACATGTCTTTTGGTGTTATAGTTGGTGGGAGACAGTGAATTGGCCATGGGTAGGGGCAAGGCAAAGTGAGGGAACTACACTGTATGACAGGATTTAGGTGAAGGAGAGGTTGGCATATGTAGGCTGGCCAAGAGGAAGACTCAGTGCTTGGTTTTGTTTTGTTTTGATTTGGATGACTGGTGGAATGGTTATTGAAGGCTAGGGTAAAGTTGACATGATTACCTCAATCTTCTAGACAATTTTATATATGGCATTTCTAAGAATGTAGTCAAATACTTTATATAAGACATTTTCAAATTTGTAGTAAAAGGGTTTTGATGTGATTCAGAGCATATTACATGTTCCAATATGTAACACATAAAAACATATTGACTACCTGTTATCCTTTTGGGAAATGATTGAAGTGTTTGTTTTAAGTTAATTTATTGGGATATTAAGGACTTTCTTTTTATTTATTTTTATTTTTTATTAAAGATTTTATTTATTAGAGGGAGAGAGAGAGAATGAGAAGGGGGGAGGAGCAGTGGGAGCGGGAGAAGCAGACTCCCCACTGAGCAGGGAGCCCGATGCGGGGCTCGATCCCAGGAACCCGGGATCATGACCTGAACTGAAGGTACGCACTTAACCAACTGAGCCACCCAGGTGCCCCAAGGACATTCTTTTTAAATAAAAGGAAGCATTCTGCTTCTAACTCAGACTTTGTCACAACCAGTGACATGAATCCTCCAGATTAGAGCATTATAGGATAAATTATTATGGTATTATTAAAAACACTTGATACCAAAATGCACTGTTATAACCATGTCTTGCCAGAGATTACACAGATCTCAAACTTAATTATATTTATATTTAATTTTATGTAGTGGGATATGATTTATCATAGGGTCAATGACTGAAAGCTGCCAAAAGAAAGCTGCTGAGTTTTAAGATCACAGTTGAAGTTCCGGCTCAATATACTACTTCATGAGGTCTTTTATATAAGAATTTTACTGATGCTGAATTCCTGTTTAGCTGTAGTTCCAGGAAAAAAGAACTGTGAATAATGTGTTTTCTGTTCATAGAAATCGGAACTTCCTACTCTGTTTTTGCCTTAACTTCCAGAAAATTAAGAGCCAGATGAATCGCCCAATCCTTGACCAGCTGAGGTGCCTGGAAGCCCTGCAGCTGCCGATCCAGCCAGAGCATAAGTCCTGCTTTATTCCTGTGTCTCCACTGGCATTGTGTCAGTTTAAATACAATTATTATTATTATTTTTTTTGTGAAAGACCAGATATGTATTCACTGCAGAAAATATGGAAAAGCATAAGATGAAAAAATCAATATTTAATCCAAGGATACCTACTGTTATTACATGATCTTCAGTGTCTTTTTGTATGTGTGTTATTGATTGTATATTTGCTAAATATGCTTATTCACAAATGTTGCCTTAATTAGGATCATACTTATCATTATCATTTATAAATACATTTATTATCAAAATATATCAAAAACGTACATTAATATGTCAAAATGTACCTAAAGCATTTTCCCAACTCACGAACTATTTTTCTAAAACATGATTTTTCTTGGCTACATAGTATTCCATTGTAATGAGAAACAAACATTAATTTTAATTTTATCAGTATAGGTAGACATTTATATTATTTCCATTATTTGTCTGTTGCAATTAACTTTGAGAGAAACAGCCTTGTAAATAATTCTGCATTCATCTTCGAAATGGGATTCTTGGATGAAAGGGTATGGATATTTATATATTTTTAAGGATATATCTCTGTATCACCTATCTCTAAGTCTTTATAGCTAAAGTTAAATGTTGGATCACTTTACTTTCCCATCACCTGCTGATGTAAGTAGTGTGTTTCCTCATGCTATTAATAATTAGATTCTCAACAGCACTAGATGGTGAATTACAGTATCTTGTTTAAATTGAAACTTCTTTGACTACTGATGTATTGGCCACATGTATTTTTATTTTTACCATTTCGATGAATTATCCTGTATTCTTTCACATTGTCTCAGTTTGCAATCCTAACTTCTGGACTCAAGTTTACAACCAAGTTCCAGTCTTGACTCTGCTAACTAACTGTGGGGACTTGATAGAACACAACCTTTTGGGGTCTCTGTTTTCTCATCTAGATAATATCAAATATATTTTTGTGCTGATCAATCAGTTTGATATATTCAGAAACAAAGATTTGGTTGGTGTCACTCAATTTTTGTCACTCCTTGCCCACATCTTCCAGTCTAGAGGGAGATAGCTACTTTGGGCACCTGTTCATTGGCGTTTCTTGCTGTGTGCGGCAGCATCAGCCCTTTGGCGGATAGAGGAATTCCATCAGCAGAGTGTGTGATCGTTCTAGCAGACACCAGCATTATGCTTCACTGGGTTATGTCAATCTCTAGTTTATGGTTTAGTGTTTACTACTCTATCGTTGACAAGCTCTACTGGGTTTTTAGTCTTATAGTAAACATTACTCAAGTGGAGAAACCTTGTAGCCATTTACTAATGAAAAATTGAATAAGTGATTTCAGGTGATTTATAAAATAGCCTGCCTATCTCAGAGGGTGTCTTGAAAAACAAATGAAATAATACATGAGAAAATATTTTATTATGAAGTGTGAGACAAATATAGGTTGTTCCTGGTCTGATCTTATCACTGCAGTTGATCTGTGGTGGCTTTCAACATTGAGTAAGTATGAGGAGTGGCATGTCTTACACGAAGTGATATCCTCCAGGTTGTCTTTTGTCATTAACTTGGTGTAAACTCATGATTGGTTTCTTGCATTCTTGTGGATGTGGTTTCAGAGCTCTGTCATTAGGACTTTGGCAAGTTTGGTAAAGACTCGCAAACTGATCTAAAGACATTCTCAGGCAACTGCATTCTTACATCCTGGTACCAATGATGAAAAACGTGTGAAGATAGGTCATCAACACTAACTTCGATCCTGAAATCATTTTAATCCAAAATACAGACTGTGAGTAACTGTAGTGTAGCTTATGCTCATTCATATTCATACACGGAGGAAACAACACGATTAATATCATCTTTCAACAAAAGAACAGTGAGTATATTGTTTCTTTTTCCATACAGATTTTATGTCCATGACTAAATTCATTTAAAATATACCAGTTACTTGATTTAGTATTTTAATAATTGGTCTTCTCCAAACAACCTCACAACATGGCATCATGAGAAAATAAAAACACCTTTAATGCCAAAAATCAGTGAATTGTTATGAGATAATCTTTACCATACAGGTAAGGCAGAAAATTAAGAGGACTGCTAAGGATGCTAGTTCATCTCCTGGCTTCTTGGTAATACTGAATCTCATTTATTTAGAATGATTGTTTTCTTCTGGTTAAATGCTTTGTGCATAGTAAGTTTGGTGTACCTTTTTGAATAAAAAGTATTCCAGTCACCTCATACAACTCCTTAGATGATTTCAGGATTGTGCTAAGCAGTTATCCAACATCAGGCAATGGAGTAAGTTTTCCCGGGATCTTATACCATTATTGGTAAGAATAATTGGAATGTTTCATTTTTATGTGTAACATTCTCTGAGCAGCTCCATTGCTGTAAGGAGTTGCCTTAAAAGAGAATATGTTCTGAAGGAGATTTTGGTGGGATTAAGATGAGTAAGAGTGAATTTGGTGGCCCTGATGTTATCACAGCACTTCATAAAGGAGAGAGTCGGTAGGTGCTTCATTCTGGCTTTCATCTGCCCACTGATACTAGTGTGGAAGCATGAAGTGATGGTTATATCTGATAGATGACTTTTCAACGTAACTGTTGTTTTCTTTTTTCTTTATTTGAGCCTGTTAATAGAGCTAACCCCCACCCCTTTAGTTTGTTGCTGTCAAATTGATGAAACTTTTGACAATTGACACTCTGTCCTACTGTATAAACATTCCAGATATTCTAGCTTTCTTAAAAGCCTTTAAAGAAAGACACTATCTACTTACTTTCGAACTTAAGTTTATAGCTTTTTGATGTGGTGAATATTGTAGGATATGATTAAAATTAAGTACTTAATGTAATTCAGGAGTAATACTTTGTTCATATGTTTTGTGTATTTTGGACTTCAGGACAAATAATTTTTCTCTTTTGGGCTCTTTACATCACATTATAGAAAGTTCAGAGTTTTCATGAAGCAGGATGTAGATTCTAGTTTTAACAGTTATCTCTGGAGTAACTTTTATTCTATCAAGTCAGAAAGACACGATTAGACAATTTAAGCCAGCAGATGGCACTCTTACCTTTGTGTGTATATGAAGAGCTGTTTGGGCTCAGAGATTTCACACAGCTAGATCTCAGAAACTGTTGAGGATTGCATTTCCCTGTTTTTATTTGAACACAGTTTTATAACAAAGCAATAAAATTATTTTTACTGTTATAGAGAAAAGTGGATGAATGGACAAAATCATTTCTATAGATAGTCTGTTCAATTATTTGTTAGCACGTGAAATAATTAAGATCCATATAGATGAAAAATGTACTTCCTGCAAATGCAAGTTCTATATTGTATCAGTGTCTTTTCTTCCTTTATTTATAACTCACAATCTTAATCTGATAAATCCAGCTGTGTGGACAATAGAATGAGAACAATGTCTCTCTCTTCCTTTGTTTTTGGGATTTCATAATATCCTAGAATCAAAAAGTTTTAATGCTGCAAGGAATCTTAGGGATCATCTCATTGAATACACAAACTTTTAGATGAAGAAAGCCATGGCCCACAGAGGTTAAATAATTTGTCCAATAGGAAAGTAGAGATACTCACTTTCGAGTAAAAGCAGAAAATGGGCCTCACTTTTCTCCTCGCCAAATATAACCTAATGCTCTGTAATTGTGTATTCGTCTGCTGTTCTCTGATGGCATGGAAGACAAGGAAGCTTTGGCCCCTGGACTTACTGGTAGAGATGGATGGGTTTGTCATGCTTTGTCTGCTTTTGCTTTGCTTCACAAGATTTCTGCACAAAGTAGCTAAGATTCTAGAAATGTACCTCAGATATATCTATGTCCAAATCAGGCAAAAAGGTATGGCAGGAACAATCTTTGCTCTTGGCTATTACTAAATTAAAGAGGGCTGCATATGTCTTTAATCAAATTTAATCTAATCAAAGAGGGGCATCCCAAGACCTAGGGTAACCTACATGTTTCAGGTATAAAAATGTTAAGGCCCTGAACCAGGGAAGTAAGCTTAACTTCAGTTAGTTCATTTGCATTGGAGATATTTGTGGAACCAGGGAGCATTCATAGAAAAGGAGTACAGGATTAATAGGGTAGGGCTTCCAGTTAGCCTGAGGCAAGGGGGGACTGTAAAAAGCCCTTCCTGCCACAGTAAGGGAACTTCAAAATTTTCAGTATGGCAGTGAGATGCAAAAAGCGGCTCGCTTCTCTATTCTGAATCAAATCAAATATGGATGGCTCCATTCACCTCCCTAGCAGGACAACCAAACTCAAGTGTTTTTTTTCAGGAGACCTTCTCCTCCTCACCCCCCTCACTCAGAACAGCACAAGAGCCGAGGGGGTTGAAATCAACCGGAAAAATTGGACAAGGGGCCTCTCTTCTCTGTCCTGGTTGATAGTTGCTGAGGTGTTTGCTGTTGAAGCTTGTGTGACCCATTTGAGAGTGGCTCCCCATTACTGTTCACTTGCGCCATGGGACGTGAACTTGGGCCCCTGAGCTGTGCGAAGTGCCACATGCAGACCATCACACGGAGGCGCTGCTGCTTCTCAGGTGCTTGAGAAGCCAGCGTGCAGGTGTCTTCTCCTCCCAGCCTCCTACCTGCACTCAACACCATCACCCCCAGCCTCCAGTCCGGGGGCACCCAGATCTCTTCAGGATCTTTTGGCGCAAAACCCTCCAAGCCCTCCACCTCTGAGACCATACAGCTTAATCTACCCCAATGGGTCTGAACTGAAGCTGGTTACTTTCCTTCTCAGGGCATTGAGAATACAAAGGCAGATCTGGGAGAGGAGCAAAACATTTTTATTTTTTTGGCCAATAAAGGGTTCAGCAAGGAGAAGACAGATTTTAATTTCTCAGTAATACGGCATATTTCATAAGGCAACACTTTATTCTAGCCAAACATTTTTAGGATTGGTGACACTATCTGAGGAGGCGAAAGAGAAAATTCAAATTCACAGAGGCTATGGCTTCTAGTTTATACTAACCAGGTCCTCAAGCACCTGCTGGGTAAAAAATAGGTTGAGTGTAAGTGGAGCAACTGAATTAAGACTGGAATGTATGGGGGGAATAAATATTAGGTTTTTTTTTTTCCCCCAGAGGAATGGACCTCTTCTAGTCTGCAGCTGAAACGGATTACTGCTGCTTAATGGTTCTGTTGCCCAGCTTGATTTCTTATCTTCTCAGAAACTCTGAGCTTCCTATAAAATGGAATTCACACTTAATGCCTACTTAACTCCTCAGGGATCCTTGAGAATTCCCAGGATTAATTTATGCTAAGTGCTTTTTTCCCCCCTAGTCAATAATAATACTAATAAGGCCTATTAAGATGTCATGTGGACCACTGAGCACCTCCCACCCTCTTTTTAAAGTTGTTCTTGATAAATCTCCTAGACCAGGATCTGAGATAAAATGTCAACTACTAGAAAACTTCCCAGTGAGGCAGAGGGAAAAAAAAAAACAAAACCGTTTTGGGTACCCGCGTGCCTTCCCAAATGTTGGTATAACAGCTGAACCTTGGCGATGTGCTTCATCTTCTCCGTCAGTCTTGGTGGCTGTGTTTGGGTGTATTGGAGTGTTGGAGTGGGTTCATCTGAGCTTCTGAGAGCCAACTGTGTGCATTGCTTTCCAACACCGTGGTGGGGGCATCATGATGGTAACTTGAAGTCAGCCACTGTGGGAGTATTTAGAAGGAGAGGTGAAGACTACAAATGATAGCTGATTGAGAACATTTATCAACACATTGCTGCCTAAAACCCACATTTGAGCCCTTTTATAAAATAATTTATTAAAAAAAAAGTGCCTGGGAAGACAGGGTTTTTCACTTCAACCTTATGTGAAAAGAGTATCTCCAGAGAGATTGTGGGTGATTCATAATGGGAGGACTATTCATTGCCTCCTCTTCAGCATACATTGATTATAATTTAAAATGCCATCACTGTATTTGTTTAATAAAAGTTAATTGTGTGCCAATGACAACATATCTTTAGAGTGTACCACAATTTCACTCTCTAAAAAGAAAAACAGAAGAAAGCAAACAAGAAAATCTTTTGAATCCATGTTTTAAAAAGGTGTATGGAGAGAAAATAAGGAAGGTCATTTGAATTTTATTGCAGGTAACCTCTGTTTTTATGAAGAGCTATTTGTACCTTAATACTTATCATCCCCGCCCCCAGCTTTTCTCCCCCTCAGCTCTGTCGAGGTATATCCCATTAAACCTAAATTACTTTGACAGTTACCACAGATTTTAAAGAATCTTGTGCTAAGCCTCAGGGGACCCAAGGTGGATTAAATAGAATGATGAATTAGTGGCTGCAAAGTATCTTGCTTTTGAAAAAAAATTCCCTTCTTCTAAATACCACCACCTCCACAAACAAAAACAATCCTGTGCTTGACTCAGTGCTATATCATCATCATGTGTGTCTTTATTTTCATTAGAACCATGGTGAAGGACAAAGAAATGATTTTCTGTATATTGCTATCATATTTCATAGCAGGTTTTGTTGAGAATTCTGTTAAGTCTCCAAGAAGCTCAGGTATCAGAGATTATTGTTTGGAAAACAAACAAACAAAAGTCTTCCATGGGAAGTTAAGTAAAACGGTAGAAGGCCTTTCCTGAGATGTGGAACCCTGTATCATTGCCGATGCGGTTGTCCTTGTATTTGCTGATGTTCACACTTCAGGGACTCTCAGCTACAGAGCCAAGCAATGTCCCTAAAACCCTGAAGTCATCCATATAGTTTTCTGACTTTAGAAATATCTTATGTTGGCTTTATTCAAATATCTCAGGATCCAGTGTGAACCACAGATACACTGGAGCCCTGAGCCTCCAGCCAGAGCCCTGGGGAGCTCTACAGATGTGTACCTCTACACATGTGGCTGGCTCCCCTCCTCTGTCCCTCCAGGGACAGAGTCTGATTAGAGTACCAGAAACTTACCATGTAGCTTATACTTTATAGTCTTCTTATGTCTTCTCTCCCTAAAATCGTTATCAAGAAGTTATCCTTCATTTTTTGTATCTTATTAGGAGTGAAATTGTGGATGTTTGATGGTTAGAGTCACATTGGTGCCTGGGTTTTCCTGTGAGCCTGAGTATGTCAGATCTTAAAGTTCATGGATTGAGGCACACGTGATCCTTAAGCCAGTGTAATTCTCTAATCTTACTAACCCAGCAAAATATAAGAGATATGCTCAGAAGTTCTGATACATTATAAGAATAATGCTCTGAATTTCTGACATCTGGTCTTTTAAGTTAAGATATTTAGGTTCGATCTATGTATTTTCATGCATTGGAATTTACTTATGAAGGCAGTTATTTAACAGACATTTATTGAGACCAAAAATACATATATGAAATGAATCAAGACAAATCTGAAACAACAAAGAAACTATGAATAATAATACCTAATATTTCCTGCCCATTTTCCCTGTGCCAGGAACCGTGACAAGGGCTTTTTAAGAAATTATTCATGGAGAAAACCTAGGATCACACAGCTTGTAGGTTTTTGAGCCAGGATATGAGCACAACTGGTTTGAGTATATGGGCTTAACCCTCTGCAATACATCTATCACATTGTACAAAATAGTACAAATGGGCACCAAGGGGATAGCTGCAGAGTGATTGGAGAAGGGAAGGCTTCTTGAAAGACCTAAATTTGGAGCCAGTTTTTGACATATGTTCCTGTGGCTTAATGCCGTTGGATATAATAACAACTTTAAAGTACATAGATTTACAAATTTGAAGATCATTTAAAATTTTGGGAGGAGCAAAAGGTACATGTGTTAGCTTAAATTTGCGGGCACAAATAATTTCTCACTGTTTCGCATTCCTTCATTTCTCCAATCCATCATAACACCACTGCTAGCATTTTCATGCACTGTTACTTAGCTCAAATACCTTCCCACTATCACTGTCCCAAGCTTTGGTCCACAAATTCATATTCATCACCTCTTTTGCTGTTGGTCAACAGAATACTTTCATGATCTTAGCCCTTATCATGGTGTCTGGCTTATCATAGGTTCTTAGAGATACTGGTTGAATGAATTCTAATGAAAGATTATCTCATTTTTTGTCTTAAATTCTTTCTTGTTTTCAAAGCTGTATTATTTTTATTAATCTAACTTTCTCATTGCAAATTCATTCTACTCCTCCCCTTGTAAAGAGGAAAGAGACGTAACACTGAGCTCTTAATGAGAATGAGAAGGGTAGGAGGCATTACTGACAGCCCTCCCAAAACTTATGTGAAATGCAATTCTGAGACAGGAGACCCACCCTCGTGAAAGCTAAAAAGTTCAATTCAGACAGAAAGGCTTCCTGATGCTCATTTGTGTTTAAGTGGTGTATGTTAGAAGGTTGTTCTATCAGTGGCTGCCAGAAAGAATCTGTTGATGATTTGACTCTGAAACTGTTCAGTGGAGTGCCTGCCTGTACAAGTGGTCAGGAGTAAGCTAACTGCTTCTTTAGACATTTTTTTTTTGGACTACACTCATGCCTTTCCCAAAGGGACATTGTCACATACTGTTTGCACAAGGGCTTCCTATTTGTAACTTTGCCAGGACCGTGTCCAGTGTGATTCTGCTCGCATACCCAAGACTCCCCGAGTTGCCAATATTCAAACATTGTTAATGACCTTACTAAGGCCATTTGATAAAACATTTACATCATTGCTTGTCTTATATCTTATTCTTGACACATACTGGAATGTCTGTACTACATTTCCCCACATCCTTCATTTACCACATATTTGTTTGATGGGGTGGTTTTGAGTTGTTAGTGTTCTGGTACTTTTAATTCCTTTTTGGCTAGAACCTAAGTGTTTGGTTTGCCAGGTCATGAGCCTTGCACCTTGGCAAGAAAAACACTGCAAAGGCACAATAATAAGGAGTATTGCTTATTAAGAGGTCTCAAGTAGTTCATCTGCCTGCCTCACTGTTACTTTGGGAAGAGTTCCTTTACTTCTCTCTGATTCTATGAAACGAAGAGCCAGTTTGACCCCAAAGGGTATCTGCAACTGTTGTCCTGTCTTGTACCATTTCTAGGTAATTGCATTTCTCTTCCATGAGTTGTGAGTTGCCTATTCGCTGGAATCACTTTTTAAAAAAAATTTTATTTTATTATGTTAATCACCATACATTACATCATTAGTTTTTGATGTAGTGTTCCATGATTCACTGTTTGCATATAACACCCAGTGCTTCATTCAATACATGCCCTCTTTAATACCTATCACCCGGCTAACTCATCTCCCCACCCCCTCCCCTCTAGAGCCCTCAGTTTGTTTCTCAGAGTCCATAGTCTCTCATGGTTTGTCTCCCCCTCCGATTTCCCACCCTTCATTTTTCCTTTCCTATCTTTTTTTTTTAAACATATAATGTATTACTTGTTTCAGAGGTACGGGTCTGTGATTCATGTCTTACACAATTCACAGTGCTCACCATAACACATAGCTTCCCCAATGTCTATCAGCCAGCCACCCCATCCCTCCCACCCCCCACCACTCCAGCAACCTTCAGTTTGTTTCCTGAGATTAAGAATTCCTCATACCATGGAATCACTTACTTTCTTAATAGAAGTAGCTTCTGCCTCAGATCATTGTCACCTCATGGTCCCTTGATACTTTAAAAAATCTGTTTAGATTCCCAAATGGCAACTTTCTCTTGACCTCTGGGCTATATGGCCCTTAACTTTGAACTTATTGAACCTCTTGTTTTATCTTGGTGTAGTTCATTTCTGTCTGGTCTATCTTAGAAATTCCTATGAGAATATTGGTCTGAGTCTAGTAAAGGGGATTTTGTCCTTAATGCGTCACTCAGCGGTTAGGCTCTTCTTTTTATTCTGTTTGCTGTGATCTTTATGATGTAACCAGCAAAAACAACATGAATTCACTTTTTTTTTACTGTTGAATGTTTAATATGAACATATACACTTAGGACATTTAAGGATATCTATACTTGAAGCTGTATCCACTACAGTATGCACTTCTTGGTTATCTTCTAAAAGTCCCCATCCTCAGCTTTATGGCTGCATCCTAATTACTCTAAAGTTGTGTTTCTCATCCTTGGCTACATTTCTGAATCATCTGAGGTGCTCCTAAAAAAAAAAAAAAATGTTCCAGTCCCACCCCAGATATACTGAATCAGAGTCTCTGAAGTGTGGGAACTGGGAGTTTTAAAAATTACTTTCTAGCTGATTCTAAAGTACAGTTGTGATAGAGAACCATAGTTTCAGCCAATCAGTGTTTTAGGACAATTTCCCTGGTGGCTATTATTGGTGAACTTCTTATGGTAAGGAAGCATATTTGAACTCAAAGTCCAAGTGAATGAGGAAATGTGTGGCCCCAGTTGCTACTGGCTGTCATCTCATGACCAGCCTTAGGATGAAGGTGATGCTTTGGACAGTAAAGCAGAGAAAGTGGTCTCTGGTGACATCTTTGGGTGATTGAATCAATTAACTCCGAAACTTGCCCTACCTTTGGACTCCTGTTACATGAGAAAAAAACTTCTAAGTCAAAGAAATTGGGATCAGAGAGATTAAATGGTTCATGGAAGAAATGAAAAGCCAGGTCTAACAGTTCAGTTTTCTTCCTGCACGCTCTATGAAGTTACCTCTCAAGAAATTGGTGAGTTTAGAAGAGGTGAGAAAACAGTACCCGCTCCCAGGAAAGTCATAATATCTTTGAGGAAGATAAACCACAGTTGTTAGGAATCATGCCAAATGATCTTGTAACAAACTCTGGCAGCATGTTTGAGTTTACAAAGAGTATTGACATCTATTACCTCTTTTAATCCTCTCAAGAAACTCTTAGGTAAGGATATTATTAATACCTACTTTACAGCTGAGGAGATTGAGGCTCAGAGAAGATTTACTATTTGCCCAAGATGATCTAGTCGGTAACTGAGCTAGGAACTGAACCCAGGTATTGAGATTCAAAATCCAGTGCCCTTTTGGCTATGCCCCTTGCTGTGAATGCTCTCTGTGTTTTGGAATTCCATTATCATAAGGATTCAGGAGAAAGTGATGCTGTACTATCCCCAGGTGTAATAGAGACTTGGCATACACATGAATTTATTCTACATGGGGAGTTGTGTATTTCTGTTGTTAAATATGGAAGGTGGATGAAGTTCATAGAAATTGTTGAGTTCAAGGGAGGGAAGTGTTATCTTGGGAGATTAGAGAGTAGGGTTTCTGTGGAGGATTTAATTTGGTTGAATGGCTCAAGATTGCCTATCAATGGGAGTTGGTACGCCTATTTTATTTCTTTGTTTTATTGTCTCATCTTGTGCACTTTTGCTCGTCCTTTTCTGGATACAATAGCCACATTCTTGATAAACACAGAATATGTGGAAGTTCCTGCCATCTGTGTTCTAGATAGAGCTTTCTTCTCTTTTCCCCCAGTCCCACCAAATTCATGGTAAACCAGTTGCCTCTGTCTCTAAACTAAGCTGCTTCTGCAACTAGTTTTTCCCCTAACTTCCCACAGGATAAAAAGAACAGCCTAGCAATCTTCCCTTTGTATTGCTCATAATTCTGGGAAGATAGTAAACCAATTATATAGTGCAGCTGTACAAACATCCCAACTATAATCTATGAAGTTCAGATTGTGAACACATTTTCATTGTCTTCTCTCCCCATATGGAATCTCATTGTTTCTTTTAATTATATTTTAAAAATGTGTTTATGTAAGATAGAATGTTCTTTAGCTAAAGTAAATTTAAGCTACATTGAAATGTTGAAATGAATTTTTTGAGGGAAAAACGTTTTTGGGAGAAAACTTACTTAGAATGAATAATAGTATTTGGGAATGGGAACGATTGAATTTTTGAGTCTAGTTTAGACTATGTCAGCATAAGATTCCCCTTTCATGTTTCTCAGCAGTTACTTAACTGGGACCACCTCTTGGGATAGGTACCTAGCTTCGAAACCCAAGTCACTCTGTTAAAGGTATAATCATTGCACTGAATATTTATGAGCACTTACTGTAAAGCAGAGCCTACTTCAAGCGCTTTATGTGAATTAGGCTATTTAATTTTCAAAATGACCTGATGATGTGCTTATAGTTACTATCCCCATTTTGCAGACAAGGAAACAAAGGTAGAGAGAGGTGAGTAAATTGCTCTTTGTCATCTACCAAGCCAGTGTTTAAGCCCAGGCATCTTTAATCAGATCAACACTTTCAATCAAAATGCTTAAATAGCTTCCGTCAAAAGGAAGTAACCTATTTAATTGGTTTTCCTTTAAGTGACCTCTTTCTTTCTGCAGCCACTAACTGGTTGACCAGTTAACTAGTCAACCAGTCTTAAAGTGACAGTGACACAGTTTTCTGTATCTCATTACCAAAAGGCAACTGGGAGAAATAATTTTCTGGAAGCAATTAGAGAAAGAGAAATAAGTTTTGCAGCTCTATTTTAAACATGTGGGCAAAATTACCTGTTAAATTTTATTTCTTTCACTTCTTGATTCTTGAGATGGTTTCACTTTGCCTGTAATAAAAAATATAACCATCTGTTGAATATTCCATATTCTGTACTTTTGACTTTACTGCATCCTCCTAGAAAATACTTCATTGAGTCTCAAGGACAAATTCATTCATTCTTTTTTTTTTTTTCTTCAGTCCATACTTGTAATTCTCTAGGAAGTGACAAATTTTCAAATGAATTGTTTCAATTGGTTGCCCATTGTTCACATGCTCTGCTGTGTTAGGAATGTAGCTTTGCTCCTCCTTAGAAGACAAGTAGTGGATTAGTGCTGGCTAATGATGAAAGGAATACACTTCCTCTAGTTCTCGATGTTTCTTTCTGTAAATCTGACTTTTCCCATAGCATATTTTAGATACTTTAAGGATGGGGCGCAGAAGAAAAATGACTTTTCAAAGCTCATGTGTTTAGAGAGCCAGACCTGGAGTCACTATCTTAGCCTAGACTACTTTCAGCTAAATTTCACCTCCTCTCTCATCTTGATTGCTCTTTAATCTTTTTAGATTCCAGTCAAGCACACTTTTTGAAGGGCTTGTCATTTCTCTTTGTTTTTGGAAATGTACCAAATACAAGACCTGCCATGTTCTGAGGACCTGAGGAACTCCTGCTCTGGCTTCTGTCTAGTTCTGGTGATCAGGATAACCAGGGATGATAAAGCTTTAAACAGCTGAGTCACACTAGTAACACAGAAAAGAGAAAGCTTGACAAATGGAGATGCTAATTAGCTAATTTGTCCACCTTGACTTTTGTTAAGTACTGCTCCATTGAACTGTTATTCTTCCATTTCTTGGAAGAATGCTGCAAGAAACATCCTTATGAAATCTGATACTACATTTGCATGTTATTAAGGGGGATGTTATTAAGGAAGTTGCCTATAACATGGCTCAGTGCCCCATTAGGTAAGTCCCATGTGAGAATTCCCATTTAGTTCTAAGTGCAAAGAAAAGTTCTGCTTTCTCTGACAAACCATTGCATCTTTAGTTCTCCCTTCTTTTTTTTTTTTCGCTTGAGACACTGATTGTATTTGTGGGGGGTTAGGGAAACAGTGGAATGAGAAATACAAAACTAGGGAGAGAGCAGACGTCACAGATGCCAGGACCCCTAGAACTCCTAGCTCTCATCCTCGCTGTCCATTGACTCTGTTCCCACTTCTTCATAATCCTTCTCCAGGGCAGCCAGGTCCTCTCTGGCCTCTGAGAACTCCCTTCCTCCATGCCTTCGCCCATGTCCCAGTGCACAAAGGCCCGTTTGGCATACATCAGGTCAAACTTGTGGTCGAGGTGGGCCCAGGCCTCGGCAATGGCTGTGGTATTGCTTAGCATGCAGACTGCCCGCTGCACCTTGGCCAGGTCGCCCCCAGGCCCCACTGTGGGGGGCTGGTAGTTAATGACAACCTTGAAACCTGTGGGACACCAGTCCACAAACTGGATGGTATGCTTGGTCTTGATAGTGGCAATGGCGGCATTCACATCCTTGGGCACCACTTTTCTGTGGTAGAGCATGCAGCAGGCCATGTATTTGCCATGACGGGGGTCACACTTGACCATCTGGTTGGAGGGCTCAAAGCAGGCGTTGGTGATCTCTGCCACTGACAGCTGCTCATGGTAGGCCTTCTCAGCTGAGATGATGGGGGAGTAGGTCACCAGGGGGAAGTGGATGCGGGGGTAGGGCACCAGGTTCGTCTGGAACTCTTTGAGGTCCACGTTGAGGACCCCGTCGAAGTGCAGGGAGGCCGTGATGGAGGACACAATCTGGTCGATGAGCCGGTTGAGGTTGGTCTAGGTGGGGCGCTCGATGTCCAGGTTGCGGTGGCAGATGTCATAGATGGCGTCGTCCACCATGAAGGCACAGTCCGAGTGCTCCAGGGTGGTGTGGGTGGTCAGGATGGAGTTGTAGGGTTCCACAACCACTGTGGATACTTGGGGGGTGGGGTAGATGGCAAATTCCAACTTGGACTTGGTGCCATAGTCAATAGAAAGCTGCTCCATCAACAGGGAGGTGAAGCCTGAGCCAGTGCCACCCCCAAAGCTATGGAAGATCAGGAAATCCTGAAGCCCGGTGCACCGGTCTGTCAGTTTTTGGATTTGGTCCAGCACAAGATTGATGATCTCCTTCCCCACAGTGTAGTGGCCTTGGGCATAGTTGTTGGCAGCATCTTCCTTGCCAGATATCAGCTGCTCAAGGTGGAAGAGCTGCCTATAAATGCCAGTTCTTACCCCATCTATGACAGCAGGCTCCAGGTCCACAAAGACAGCCCAGGGCACATGCTTGCCAGCCCTGGTCTCACTGAAGAATGTGTTGAAGGAGTCATCGCTGCCACCCAGCACCTTATCACTGGGCATGGTGCCATTGGGCTGGATGTTGTGCTCCAAGCAGTAGAGCTTCCAGCAGGCATTGCCCATCTGCACGCTCACCTGGCCCACATGGATGGAGATACACTCATGCATGGTTGTTCCGACAGGTGACGTTTGCCGAGGGTAGTTGACTGCAGACGCGTTACGAATCTCCAGCAACACCACCAATCCCCTTTAGTTCTCCCTTCTTAACAAAAATCAATCAGAATTTTCTTATCTCTTTGGCTAACTTAGAAAAATGAATTATATAAACACTTATGATCTCAATACTCTCTTTACTCCCTCCCTACACATCTTAAATTTTCCCAGGAATGATTTATTATTATTATTATTATTATTATAGTTTACTATTTTATTAGATGTGTTTTTGTGTGTTACTTGAAATTCTTTGCAAAATCTAGTTGATGTATAAAATATCTATTAAAAAGTTATAAATTGTGAGAATAACAACTGGGTGAGGAATGGGTTTTGTCCTTTATCTGGGAGACCAGATTTTTTCTTATAAAAGAAATTCTTTTTATTCTTTCTATTAGCGACAAAAAATATTTCCTCTACCCTCTCAGGTTGCTGAGTGGAGTCCTGCTAATTAAACTGATGAAAGACAGATTAGCAAGAGAAAAGCCAGATTTTTACTTGTGAATGTATATTGGTGTTTACAGAAAATGTGACTCAGGAGGCACTTAGAATTTGGGGCTTATATCCATCTTAATGAAGAAGGGTACTCATGGGAAAACAACTGACTTTTAGGAAAGATAAATGGACCCATAGAATAGATGGGAGATATGATAGTTTTGTGAGAATGTTTGTTTAGGCAATTCCTTATCCTGGTGCCAACTTCTTTTCTTTGGTGATAGGAGTCATTCTTCCCTGGTTATGAAAGTCCTGGGGAGGGATTAATTCTTTTGGAAGGCTCTGCTTTTAGGCAGGTAAAGGGAGTTCAGAAAAAAACAAAAACAAAGAACTCTTCACAGTGGTATGTTCTGGATCTATGTACTTTGAAAGATCACTGCCCTCAGGAGGAGAAGTTAATCTGGTTAGACCATTTGACATTGCAAAGTTCTTTCAAAAACCAGGACTTTTATTTAGCACGTCTCACATAAGGGTAGAACAGCTATTTTATTGAAAGAAGCACATATTGAAAGAAGTTGTTTCTTTCTGTGCTTTTATTTTGCCCTGTTATTTGTTTTGTTTTTAGTCTAACTAGGCTCACAGGTTCCTAATTACTTTATTCATGCCAGAATTAGAGAGTTAAGTACTGGATTAGGCAAAAGTTATTTCAAATACATAGGATTTGCTCAACCAGAAATAGTATCTTATAAAATTATGTTGTAGTATCAAGTCCAAGGTACATTCCCAGTCTGTCTACTCGTTTTTGTCTCAACTGTTTACCCTATTTGTTTGTTTCTTTAACTAAATCAATTCCCATTTATACTGTAATAATTTACTAAATTATCACTTTGTTACTTTTCTTGCATCCCTGCAACCAATCCATTTGTCCTACAATGTGGACAGTGTGATCTTTTAAAGGTAAGAGAGATTATTGAAAGTTGGAAACCTTTCATGGTTATCTACTGTCCTTAGAACAAAACCCTAACTTCTCAGCATGGCCCACAAAGCCCAGAATGACTTTGGTCCTGCAACTCATCTTGGGGCTCATTTCATATCATCTCCCCTTGCTCATTGCTTTCTGGACACAGTGGCTGTCGTTCTCTTCCTGCAGTTGTTGCCTAGGGCCTTTGTGCAAAGTGTTTCCCTTGCTTGGGCTATCTTTGTCCAGATTTTCTCATGATTGGTTCTCATCATTTGAGTATCACTTTTCCAGGGAAACTCTCTCTGACCTGTAGTCACCCTCTTACCCTATCCACTTTCTCTCACATCGCCTTGTTTTATTTTCTTCTGATCACCATTCCTATTGGAAATTGTTTACTTGTTTATTGTCCATCTCCTCCACAGAATGTAAATGTAAACTCAGTAAGACTAAGACGCTGTCTACTTTATTCTTTACTGTGATTTTATTACCTTCCTTAATATGTACTTACGGGTGATTGATTGAGTGAATCATGTCAAATAGAGAACAAAAATGATTGTACCACCTTCTAAAATAGAGTGATGTTTCCCATTCAGACAGTAAATTAATGGGACAGATGTGGAAATTGAATTTTGAATTTATTTTATATGAATATTTTAAAAATAATTTTACTCAAATGCGTGGGAAGACTTTCATATATATAATGCTTAAAATTTTGACATAAGCATAAACTGTTTTAAAAAAGATTTACTTATTTAGAGAGGAAGAGAGAGCATGAACAGGAGGGGCAGAGGGAAAGGGAGAGAGATAATCTCAAGCAGACTCTGTGCTGAGCTGACAGCAGGGCTGATCTCACCACCCTGAGATCACAACCTGAGTCAAAACCAAGAGTTGGATGCTTAACCTACTGTGCCACCCGGATGCCCCATGAAATAAGATAAACTTTCAGAAAGTTAGAAGTACGATACCAGAACCATTTTTTTTCCTGAACCATTTGGTAGTGTGTTACTTACTCCTGAATATTTTTATGTGTATTTCATGCTAAAGGATATTCTCCTGTTTAACCAAATTCAACCACCAAATGAGGAAATGTACATTGATTCATTAATCTGGTATATTTTTCGGGATCCATTAAAGTTTCATCAGTTGTTCCAATAATGCCAAAAAAAAAAAAAAAAAAAAAAAAATCCAGTAGACTAACTTGTTGCATGTAGTTGTCATTTCCCTTTAGCTTTTTTTACTTTGGAACAGTTCTTAGTCTTCTTAACTTTCACAGTCTGGACACTTCCTTTGTAATAAGGAAGTATTTTATGGGAAGGTACATTATAAAATATATAAAATATCTCTTTTTTTATCATACTATCAATTTATCCATTTAATTATATTTGTTTCTCATTTTATTCAATGTGTTATATTCCATTGCTATCTTTATTTAAAATGATCAAATTGCCCTCAATTTAACCAGTAGAAATTTGTTCAAGCTAGTTTCTGTGTCCTTTTGATGTATCTTCTTCATTCTTGCACATACACCTTTGCTCTCTGACATAACAAGATGTTCCAGGCTCATCTTGTATTTTCCTTGCTTTAATTTTGTCTATAATTAGCCATGTCCCCAAGGACCCTTAATTTCCTTTAGTGGAGAATGGTAATTAGAAACCAAGATCTGGACACCAAGTGTATTCCTTGTGACTGATATGTCATTGCTTCCAGGCCCTCACAGTGGGCTGACCTAAGGAATAAAAATACATGTAATATACATATTTATATTTATTTGTCTCTCTGTATCAATATCAATCTGTGTGTCAAAACTATAAATTCACACAATTCCTTCAATTCCAGTCTTCCTTAATCATATCCTAATCTGTCTCTTTGGGTGAGTTTACGTGTGATGACTTTATCAGCCTAACTGTCCCCTAAGTCTGGTCTAATCTTCAATTAAAAAAAAAAAATTCCATGATCATTGTATCTGTTGTCTGAGAAAAGCTGTGGGCAGGATTCTGGGGCAAGGCATAGGGGAATATGTTAAGAAGTGTATACTAAATATTAAATGATTGTATAATAAGTTTTCATAACTATCATACTTTTTGTTAAAATTCATAATAATGTAGCACCTTTTCCTATTTCTACAATCTGAATTCAGGGAATCACTGTTTATGTTTTTGCTGCTTTTTTAAAGCTAAGGATAAGCTTCTCAATACTCTTGAAGTTTGACTACTTCGCTTATTTTATATATATATATATATATTTATCATGTTTATATGATATAGGACATAGTTGTGTAAAAATAGGATCAACTTATGATCTGGGAGTAGGTAAAATGAGATGTTTAGCAATTTTAGGATTCCTCAATAAACATCAATGCCAAATCATCTTATACCCGGTAAATGCCAAGCAGTTGAGAAGGAAGACAGCAAGTATTTGGGCAGTCGGAAATAAGGTGCCCGGGGGGAAGAGCAAGATGGCGGAGGAGTAGGAGACCTAAATTTCGTCTGGTCCCAGGAATTCAGCTAGATAGGGATCAAACCATTCTGAACACCTACCAACTCAACAGGAGATCGAAGAAAAGAATAGCAGCAACTCTTGGAACAGAAAAGCGACCACTTTCTGGAAGGTAGGATGTGCGAAGTGAATCCGAGGCGATATTCGGGAAGATAGATGGTGGGGGAGGGGGCCTCTGTCAGCCGCTACTGGCAAGAGAGCAGCAGAGCACAAAGTCGGAACTTTTAGAAGTCGGCTCCGCTGAGGGACGTCACTCCAGTGGCTAAGCGGGGGGTGGAACCCTCGCTGGGACAGTGTGGTCTCGGGACCCTCAGGGTCACAGAAAGACCGGGGGTGCCTGAGTGCGGCAGAGCTCCCAGGTATCAGAGCAGGGAAGCTGGCTGCAGAGACAGAGCAGAGGAGTGGGCTCTCAGCTCGGCGTTGCCATAAACCGTGATCCGTGGCACAGTCGGGCCACTGCTCCTCCAGCAGGGACCCAACAAGCAGCAGATCTGGAGAGACTCCCCTTCCTTCCCCAGGAGGAGTGGGGCGGGAGCGCACCACAGGGATCTGCTGGGTTTGGAGACTCCACACGGGTTCGGGTGCCAGAGATAGAAACGCTCGGTCACAGGCTGGTGAGCACAGAGTGCAGCCGGAGACCGGGGAGATGGGAGTGATTGATGCTTTTCTCTGGGGACTCACTGAGGAGTGGGGCCCCGAGTTCTTGCCTCTTCCGGGGCAGAGATTGGGAAGCCGCCATTTTCACTCTTGTCCTCCAAAGCTGTACAGAAAGCTTGCAGGGAACAAAAGCTCCCGAGACCAAACCTGAGCAGATTACTTAGCCCCGACCCGGCAAGGGCGGGCAATTCTGCCTCCGGCAAAGACATTTGGGAACCACGGCAACAGGCCCCTCCTCCAGAAGATCAGCAAGAACAGCCAGCCAGGACCAAGTTTACCAATCAATGAGAACAGCAGAACTCCAGCACTAGGGGAATATTGCACATAGAAATCATGGCTTTTTTACCATGATTCTTTAGTCTTTCACAGTTAATTTTTTTTTAACTTTTTTTTTTTTGAATTTTTCTTTTTCCCTTTTTCAACCAACATCTTATCAATCCCTTTTTAAAAAAATCTTTTTTATTTTTCATTTTTAGAGTCATATTCTATCCCTTCATAGTAGTTAACCTTATTTTTGGTATATATATATATAAGTTCTCTCTTTAAAATTTTGGGATACAGTTTCTTCTAACAGACCAAAATATACCCTAAATCTCTAGTGTATGGCTTTATTCTAGTCTCCTGCCTGATCAAATTCTCTCTCCCCCCCTTTTTTTTAAATCCTCTTCTTTCTTTATTCAGCCAACTTCTTATCAATTCCTTTTATAAAATCTTTTATAATTTTCATCTTGACAGTCATATTCCATCACTTCATTGTATTTACCCTTATTTTTGTACATATATAAGTTTTTCTTTCTTTAAAATTTTGGGAGCCACATTCTTCTAACAGACCAAAATACACACAAAATCTAGTGTGCGGCATTGATCTATGCACCAGCCTGATCATATTTGATCATATTCTGGTTTTTTGTTTGTTTTTATCTTTTTCTTTTTCTTTTTTTTCTTTTTTCTTTCTTTTCCTTTCTTTTCCCCCGGTTTCAGGTCTCTTCTGATTTGTTTAGTGTATGTCTTTCTGGGGTTGTTGTTACCCTGTTAGCATTTTGTTCTCTTATTCATCTATTCTCCTCTGGACAAAATGATAAGATGGAAAAAATCAGCCCCCAAAAAAGAACAAGAGGCAGTACTGACTGCTAGGAATCTAATCAATACGGACATTAGTAAGATGTCGGAACTAGAGTTCAGAATGACGATTTTAAAGATACTAGCTGGGCTTGAAAAAAGCATGGAAGATACTAGAGAAACCCTTTCTGGAGAACTAAAAGAACTAAAATCTAGCCAAATCGAAATCAAAAAGGCTATTAATGAGGTGCAATCAAAACTGGAGGCTCTTAACTGCTAGGATAAATGAGGCAGAAGAGAGAATTAGGGATCTAGAAGACCAAATGATGGAAAATAAAGAAGCTGAGAAAAAGAGAGATAAACAACTACTGGATCACGAGGGCAGAATTCGAGAGATAAGTGATAACATAAGACGAAACAATATTAGAATAATTGGGATCCCAGAAGAAGAAGAAGAGAGAGAGGGGCAGAATATTGGAGCAAATTATAGCAGAGAACTTCCCTAATTTGGGGAAGGAAACAGTCATCAAAATCCAGGAGGCACAGAGAACCCCCCTCAAAATCAATAAAAAAGGTCAACACCCCGACATCTAATAGTAAAACTTATGAATCTCAGAGACAAAGAGAAAATCCTGAGCAGCTCGGGAGAAGAGATCTGTAACCTACAATGGTAGAAACTTTAGATTGGCCACAGACCTATCCACAGAGACCTGGCAGGCCAGAAGGGACTGGCATGATATCTCCAGAGCACTAAATGAGAAAAATATGCAGCCAAGAGTACTATATCCAGCTAGGCTGTCATTGAAAATAGAAGGAGAGATAAAAAGCTTCCAGGACAAAGAAAAACTAAAGGAATTTGCAAACACGAAACCAGCCCTACAAGAAATACTGAAAGGGGTGCTCTAAACAGAGAGCCTAAAAGTAACATAGACCAGAAAGGAACACAGACAATATACAGTAACAGTCACCTTACAGGCAATACAATGGCACTAAATTCATATCTTTCCATAGTTACCCTGAATATAAATGGGCTAAATGCCCCAATCAAAAGACACAGGCTATCAGATTGGATAAAAAAACAAGACCCATTGATATACTTTTTGCAAGAGACTCATTTTAGACCCAAAGACACCTCCAGATTGAAAGTGAGGGGGTGGAAAACCATTTACCATGCTAATGGACACCAAAAGAAAGCTGGGGTGGCAATCCTTATATCAGACAAATTAGATTTTATTTTATTTTTTATTTTTTTTTAAAGATTTTTATTTATTTGACAGAGAGAGATACAGCGAGAGAGGGAACACAAGCAGGGGGAGCGGGAGAGGGAGAAGCAGGCTTCCCGCAGAGCAGGGAGCCCCACGTGGGGCTCGATCCCAGGACCCTGGGATCATGACCTGAGCCGAAGGCAGACGCTTAACGACTGAGCCACCCAGGCGCCCCAGACAAATTAGATTTTAAACCAAAGACTATAATAAGAGATGAGGAAGGACACTATATCCTACTTAAAGGGTCTATCCAACAAGAAGATCTAACAATTGTAAATATCTATGCCCCTAACATGGGAGCAGCCAATTATATAAGCCAATTAATAACAAAAGCAAAGAAACACATCGACAACAATACAGTAATAGTGGGGGACGTTAACACCCCCCTCACTGAAATGGACAGATCATCTAAGCAAAAGATCAACAAGGAAATAAAGACTTTAAATGACACACTGGACCAAATGGACTTCACAGATATATTCAGAACATTCCATCCCAAAGCAACAGAATACACATTCTCCTCTAGTGCCCATGGAACATTCTCCAGAATAGATCACATCCTAGGTCATAAATCAGGTCTCAACCGGTACTAAAAGATTGGGATCATTCCCTGCCTATTTTCAGACCACAATGCTTTGAAATTAGAACTCAGTCACAAGAGGAAAGTTGGAAAGAACTCAAATACATGGAGGCTAAAGAGCATCCTTTAAAAGAATGAATGGGTCAACCAGGAAATTAAGAATTAAAAAAATTCATGGAAACCGATGAAAATGAAAACACAACTGTTCAAAATCCTTGGGATGCAGCAAAGGCAGTACTAAGACAATAGCAATACAAGCCTTTCTCAAGAAACAAGAAAGGTGTCAAATACACAACCTAACCCTACACCTAAAGGAGCTGGAGAAAGAACAGCAAATAAAGCCTAAACCCAGCAGGAGAAGAGAAATAATAAAGATCAGAGCAGAAATCAATGAAATAGAAACCAAAAGAACAGTAGAACAGATCAACGAGACTAGGAGCTGGTTCTTTAAAAGAATTAACAAGATTGATAAACCCCTGGCCAGACTTATCAAAAAGAAAAGAGAAATGACCCAAATCAACAAAATCATGAATGAAAGAGGAGAGATCACAACCAACACCAAAGAAATACAAATAATTATAAGAACATATTATGAGCAACTCTATGCCAGCAAATTAGATAATCTGGAAGAAATGGATGCATTCCTAGAAATGTATCAACTACCAAAACTGAACCAGGAAGAAATAAAAAACCTGAACAGACCTATATCCACTAAGGAAATTGAAGCAGTCATCAACAGTCTCCCAACAAACAAAAGCCCAGGGCCAGATGGCTTCCCAGGGGAATTCTACCAAACATTTCAAGAAGAATTAATACCTATTCTTCTGAAACTGTTCCAAAAAATAGAAATGGAAGGAAAACTTCCAAACTCGTTTTATGAGGCAACCATTACCTTGATCCCCAAACCAGACAAAGATGCCATCAAAAAGGAGAATTACAGACCAATATCCTTGATGAACATGGATGCCAAAATTCTCACCAAAATACTAGGCAATAGGATGCAACAGTACATTAAAAGGATTATTCACCATGACCAAGTGGGATTTATCCCTGGGCTGCAAGGTTGATTCAACATCCGCAAATCAATCAATGTGATACAATACATTAATAAAAGAAAGGACAAGAATCATATGATCCTCTCAATAGATGCAGAAAAAGCATTTGACAAAGTACAGCATCCTTTCTTGATCAAAACTCTTCAGAGTATAGGGATAGAGGGTACATACCTCAATATCATAAAAGCCATCTATGAAAAACCTACAGCGAATATCATTCTCAATGGGGAAAAACTGAGAGCTTTCCCCCTAAGGTTAGGAACACGGCAGGGATGTCCACTATCACCACTGCTATTCAACATAGTATTAGAAGTCCTAGCCACAGCAATCAGGCAACAAAAAGAAATAAAAGGCATCCAAATCGGCAAAGAAGAAGTCAAACTCTCACTCTTTGCAGATGACATGATACTTTATGTGGAAAACCCAAAAGACTCCACCCCAAAACTGCTAGAACTCATACAGGAATTCAGTAAAGTGGCAGGATAGAAAATCAATGCACAGAAATCAGTGGCATTCCTATACACCAGCAACAAGACAGAAGAAAGAGAAATTAAGGAGTCGATCCCATTTACAATTGCACCCAAAACCATAAGATACCTAGGGATAAATCTAACCCAAGAGGCAAAGAATCTGTACTCAGAAAACTATAGAATACTCATGAAAGAAATTGAGGAAGACACAAAAAAATGGAAAAACGTTCCATGCTCATGGATTGGAAGAACAAATATTGTGAAGATGTCAATGCTACCTAGACCAATCTACACATTTAATGCAATCCCCATCAAAATACCATCCACTTTTTTCAAAGAAATGGAACAAATAATCCTAAAATTTGTATGGAACCAGAAAAGACTCCGAATAGCCAGAGGAATGTTGAAAAAGAAAAGCAAAGCTGGCGGCATCACAATTCCGGACTTCAAGCTCTATTACAAGGCTGTCATCATCAAGACAGTATGGTAGTGGCACAAAAACAGACACATAGATCAATGGAACAGAAGAGAGAGCCCAGAAATGGACCCTCAACTCTATGGTCAACTATTCTTCCACAAAGCAGGAAAGAATGTTCAATGGAAAAAAGACAGCCTCTTCAACAAATGGTGTTGGGAAAATTGGACAGCCACATGCAGAAGAATGAACTGGACTATTTCCTTACACCACACACAAAAATAGACTCAAAATGGATGAAAGACCTAAATGTGAGACAGGAATCCATCAAAATCCTAAAGGAGAACACAGGCAGCAACCTCTCCGACCTCAGCCGCAGCAACTTCTTCCTAGAAACATCGCCAAAGGCAAGGGAAGCAAGGGTCAAAATGAGCTATTGGGACTTCATCAAGATAAGAAGCTTTTGCACAGCAAAGGAAACAGTCAACAAAACCAAAAGACAACTGACAGAATGGGAGAAGATATTTGCAAATGACATATCAGATAAAGGGCCAGTATCCAAAATGTATAAAGAACTTATCAAACTCAACACCCAAAGAACAAAGAATCCAATCAAGAAATGGGCAGAAGACATGAACAGACATTTTTCCAAAGAAGACATCCAAATGGCCAACAGACACATGAAAAAGTGCTCAACATCGCTCGGCATCAGGGAAATCCAAATCAAAAGCTCAATGAGATACCACCTCACACCAGTCAGAATGGCTAAAATTAACAAGTCAGGAAAGGACAGATGTTGGCGGGGATGCGGAGAAAGGGGAACCCTCCTACACTGCTGGTGGGAATGCAAGCTGGTGCAGCCACTCTGGAAAACAGTATGGAGGTTCCTCAAAAAGTTGAAAATAGAGCTACCATACGATCCAGCAATTGCACTACCGGGTATTTACCCCAAAGGTACAAATTGAGTGATCCAAAGGGGCACATGCACCCCGAAGTTTATAGCAGCAATGTCCACAATAGCCAAACTATGGAAAGAGGCTAGATGCCCATTGACAAATGAATGGACAAAGAAGATGTGGCATACACACATACACACACACACACACACACACACACACACACACACACGCACACTGGAATATTATGCAGCCATCAAAAGGAATGAAATCTTGCCATTTGCAATGACGTGCATGGAACTAAAGGGTATTATGGTGAGCGAAATAAGTCAATCAGAGAAAGACATGTATCATATTGATCTCACTGATATGAGGAATTCTTTTTATTTTTTTTATTATTTTTTATTTTTATTTTTTAAAGATTTTATTTATTTATTTGACAGAGAGAGACACAGTGAGAGAGGGAACACAAGCAGGGGGAGTGGGAGAGGGAGAAACAGGCTTCCCTCAGAGCAGGGAGCCCGATGTGGGGCTGGGCTCAATCCCAGGACCCTGGGATCATGACCTGAGCCGAAGGCAGACGCTTAACGACTGAGCCACCCAGGCGCCCCATGATATGAGGAATTCTTAATCTCAGGAAACAAACTGAGGGTTGCTGGAGTGGTGGGGGGTCGGAGGGATGGGGTGGCTGGGTGATAGACATTGGGGAGGGTATGTGTTATGGTGAGCGCTGTGAATTATGTAAGACTGTTGAATCACAGACCTGTACCTCTGAAACAAATAATACATTATATGTTTAAGAAAAAAAAAAACAACAGGAGGGGAAAAATGAAGGAGGGCAAATCGGAGGGGGAGACTAACCATGAGAGACTATGTACTCTGAGAAACAAACTGAGGGTTCTAGAGGGGAGAGAGGGGATGGGTTAGCCTGGTGATGGGTATTAAAGAGGGCACATATTGAATGGAGCCCTGGGTGTTATACGCAAACAATGAATCATGGATCACTACATCAAAAACTAATGATGTAATGTATGGTGATTAAGATAAGATAATAATAATAATAATAATAATAATAAAGTAACAACAAAAAAACAAATAAGGTGCCCAGATCAGTGAAAATATCAGCTCTGCCTAATGACTGCATAACAATTCCAAATACAACCTTAATATTTTCATAAACTTACGTGAATGAGAATTGGCCATTAAAATATGAAAGTCCACTCTTCTATCAGTGCAAAGGGGATAGTGATGGTAATCATGAAGAACAAAAGGACTGGCATCGGTAGTAGAAGAGTGAGCACACGGAGGAGCTGGTGGTGCTCAGGCCACTTTCCCTGAAAGTGGAAGGTAATTCACGTGGGAGGCAAGGTGAACACAAAACATCTTGCCAATTCAATGCCCATTTTCAAGTTCAGCCTTAGTAAGATTCCAAGTTGGTCAAAGAAATGAAGGTCAGTATTAATTTAAAATCAAAACATTGTGCCTGGAGTCCTTACTAACACATTCCTTTTGAGACCCAGATCTAAATGCTCACCCCCATCCCCCTTTTTTTGTTTGTTGGCTATAAAGCTCTCCAGGAGTACCTGAAAAGCAGTTGCTTTTCCTGTTTATCAGGAAAGAAAGCTAATGGGAAAAATAGTATTTGCATTGAAATAGTTTTTACCTAATTTTTAATCTCGTTTTTTAAAAAAGAAGCAAAAAGATGTTTGTAAAAGAGGCACATTAAGAAAATATCTTAAGGATACTGAATAGTTTAAGATTTGCTGTTACTTTATTTTCATGATTTTAATTGTGATATAGGTTGTTAGTTTTCTATTAGTTTTTTTATTACAGTCATTATTGCTTTATAAAATAATGCTATTAAACTAATGATCTACAACACAAAGGGGAATTGGTTTATTCTGGCTTTCAATGCTTCTGGAAAGATTAATTTTGGTAAAACCATTCTTTACTTCTTAACAGTACTATGGCTTGAAAAAATAGAGGAACCTGGCGGGAACAAATCCATCTGGACTATAAGCTTAGTTTCATTATCATGAAAAAAAGAAGATTCGGTTCAAATTCTTTGATTTTTCAATTTCCTTGTTGTTGTTAAAATGCTATTATTAGTGCTGTAAATGGCCATTATCTAGAGCTCAGGAATTTATTCCTTTTGATGTATGAAGATGGAGCAAAGGTAAAGTTCCAATACTGTCATGGACCCAATACTGTATTGATTCCTCTTTGCCACTAGATGTCCCTGTATAGATGTTCCTTCTACCTGAGAGGCTTTAAAAAGAAGCCAACAAAATCAGAGGGATGTTTGCTCCTCCTAAGCCCTTTTCACTTACTCTGTTTTAGCACCCTGGTACTGACCAGATGCTTTGTCCTTTTTTTTTTTTTTTCTGGAGGATTAATATCAGAGGACAAGACAGAACTTGAACTACACAAAAAGTGACCAAAGTTAGGCTTGCACATTGGTCTGAACATATACATATTAACCACTCATCCTGGAAAGTATGAGAATCCCAACAGATACAATTTAAATTTACAGATAGATTTCAATTAAGCATGTTAAAATGTGGAGGGGCTTAGGTTTGAATTAGATAACCAAAATGGAAGATAATTTAAAATTACTTAGTAATAAAATAGGTTTGTATATGTTTAGTATATGAGAGTGGTGTCCTGGGAATTTAACAAATTTCAATAATAGAAATACAGGTTAATATTAATCCCCAAGGGAACTTGGAGCTTATCTCATAATTCTTTGTTTTTCATACTTAACAAAGATCAACCATGCTAGCTACCAGAACAATGTGACATGATAGTTAAACCTGAGTTCATTTCTTTACAAGTTTGTTTAATGTTTGGTTCTCTGTTTACTTGGAAAGGAAGGGAGTAACTCAGTGTTCTGATTCCAAATGTCTTTGCAGTTTTGGGTTGTATGAAATCATAAGACTGGATTAGAATAATAATGAAATTTCTTGTTATACTCTGTTTTGAAATGATCAGAATCATTCAATAAGCTTTTGGTAGTAAAATACAATGTTAATAATTTTTCTATTTAAAACCTGAATTTGATTAAAAACTTCTGGGGAAATAATTATTTATTTGAACCAATGGATTATTTCAAAAGGGTTATATCCTGCATTTATTTTTTTAAATTTTTTATTACCATAATATATTATTTTTTCAGGGGTACAGGTCTGTTATTCATCAGTCTTACACAATTCATAGCGCTCACCATAGTACATACCCTCCCCAAAGTCCATCACCCAGCCACCCCATCCCCCTCCTCCCCATCCCCCTACACTCCAGCAGCCCTCAGTTTGTTTCCTGAGAGAGAAACCCTCTCTGGTTTCATCTTGTTTCATTTTTCCCTCCCTTCCCTTATGATCCTCTGTCTTGTTTCTCAAATTCCTCTTATCAGTGAGATCATATGATACTTTTCTTTCTCTGATTGACTTATTTTGCTTAGCATAATACCCTCTAGTTCCATCCATGTCATTGCAAATAGCAAGATTTCATTTTTGATGGCTGTATAATATTCCAGTGTGCGTGCGTGTGTGTGTGTGTGTGTGTGTGTGTGTGTGTGTGTGTGTGTATGCCACATCTTCTTTGTCCATTCATTTGTCAATGGGCATCTAGCCTCTTTCCATAGTTTGGCTATTGTGGACATTGCTGCTATAAACTTCGGGGTGCATGTGCCCCTTTGGATCACTCAATTTGTACCTTTGGGGTAAATACCCGGTAGTGCAATTGCTGGATCGTATGGTAGCTCTATTTTCAACTTTTTGAGGAACCTCCATACTGTTTTCCAGAGTGGCTGCACCAGCTTGCATTCCCACCAGCAGTGTAGGAGGGTTCCCCTTTCTCCGCATCCCCGCCAACATCTGTCCTTTCCTGACTTGTTAATTTTAGCCATTCTGACTGGTGTGAGGTGGTATCTCATTGAGCTTTTGATTTGGATTTCCCTGATGCCGAGCGATGTTGAGCACTTTTTCATGTGTCTGTTGGCCATTTGGATGTCTTCTTTGGAAAAATGTCTGTTCATGTCTTCTGCCCATTTCTTGATTGGATTCTTTGTTCTTTGGGTGTTGAGTTTGATAAGTTCTTTATACATTTTGGATACTGGCCCTTTATCTGATATGTCATTTGCAAATATCTTCTCCCATTCTGTCAGTTGTCTTTTGGTTTTGTTGACTGTTTCCTTTGCTGTGCAAAAGCTTCTTATCTTGATGAAGTCCCAATAGCTCATTTTGACCCTTGCTTCCCTTGCCTTTGGCAATGTTTCTAGGAAGAAGTTGCTGCGGCTGAGGTCGGAGAGGTTGCTGCCTGTGTTCTCCTTTAGGATTTTGATGGATTCCTGTCTCACATTTAGGTCTTTCATCCATTTTGAGTCTATTTTTGTGTGTGGTGTAAGGAAATAGTCCAGTTCATTCTTCTGCATGTGGCTGTCCAATTTTCCCAACACCATTTGTTGAAGAGGCTGTCTTTTTTCCATTGAACATTCTTTCCTGCTTTGTGGAAGAATAGTTGACCATAGAGTTGATGGTCCATTTCTGGGCTCTCTCTTCTGTTCCATTGATCTATGTGTCTGTTTTTGTGCCACTACCATACTGTCTTGATGATGACAGCCTTGTAATAGAGCTTGAAGTCCGGAATTGTGATGCCGCCAGCTTTGCTTTTCTTTTTCAACATTCCTCTGGCTATTCGGAGTCTTTTCTGGTTCCATACAAATTTTAGGATTATTTGTTCCATTTCTTTGAAAAAAGTGGATGGTATTTTGATGGGGATTGCATTAAATGTGTAGATTGGTCTAGGTAGCATTGACATCTTCACAATATTTGTTCTTCCAATCCATGAGCATGGAACGTTTTTCCATTTTTTTGTGTCTTCCTCAATTTCTTTCATGAGTATTCTATAGTTTTCTGAGTACAGATTCTTTGCCTCTTGGGTTAGATTTATCCCTAGGTATCTTATGGTTTTGGGTGCAATTGTAAATGGGATCGACTCCTTAATTTCTCTTTCTTCTGTCTTGTTGCTGGTGTATAGGAATGCCACTGATTTCTGTGCATTGATTTTCTATCCTGCCACTTTACTGAATTCCTGTATGAGTTCTAGCAGTTTTGGGGTGGAGTCTTTTGGGTTTTCCACATAAAGTATCATGTCATCTGCAAAGAGTGAGAGTTTGACTTCTTCTTTGCCGATTTGGATGCCTTTTATTTCTTTTTGTTGCCTGATTGCTGTGGCTAGGACTTCTAATACTATGTTGAATAGCAGTGGTGATAGTGGACATCCCTGCCGTGTTCCTAACCTTAGGGGGAAAGCTCTCAGTTTTTCCCCATTGAGAATGATATTCGCTGTAGGTTTTTCATAGATGGCTTTTATGATATTGAGGTATGTACCCTCTATCCCTATACTCTGAAGAGTTTTGATCAAGAAAGGATGCTGTACTTTGTCAAATGCTTTTTCTGCATCTATTGAGAGGATCATATGATTCTTGTCCTTTCTTTTATTAATGTATTGTATCACATTGATTGATTTGCGGATGTTGAACCAACCTTGAAGCCCAGGAATAAATCCCACTTGGTCGTGGTGAATAATCCTTTTTTTTTTTTTTTAAGATTTTATTTATTTATTCATTTGACACAGAGCAAGCACAAGTAGGGGAGCAGCAGGCAGAGGGAGAGGGAGAAGCAGGCTTCCCACCGAGCAGAGAGCCCGATGCAGGGCTCGATCCCAGGGCCCTAGGATCATGACCTGAGCCAAAGGCAAGACGCTTAGTGACTGAGCCACCCAGGCACCCTGTTAATAATCCTTTTAATGTACTCTTGGATCCTATTGGCTAGTATTTTGGTGAGAATTTTTGCATCCATGTTCATCAGGGATATTGTTCTGTAGTTCTCCTTTTTGATGGGGTCTTTGGTTTGGGATTAAGGTAATGCTGCCCTCATAAAATGAGTTTGGAAGTTTCCCTTCCATTTCTGTTTTTTGGAACAGATTCAGAAGAATAGGTATTAATTCTCCTTTAAAAGTTTGGTTATATCCTGCATTTAAAATACTATCAAGTATTCATTTATCATTTCAATATATTCTATCTAGTTCTGTGGTTATTATTTAATCTTTTATAATGCTGATTTATATTTCATGACATACTTACTATAATTCAGTATAGGAATAATATAGGGAAATAAAAAATAGTACCAAATAACCAAAATTAATTTAACTTTTTTTCTTTTTTAAAGAAAGCATCTATATTTTGGGATTGTTTTTATGCAAACTTTCTTCTCAGTGTTGAAGAAAAAGATACAAGTGGATACTCAGTCTTCTGTTTCCCTCAGTGCAAAGTGATCTTTGAGAAATGGAGATATTTGAGCAAGCTTCGAAGATGGTAATGAGTGAAGGAGATTGACAAAGGCAATTATTAATACTGTCTCTTAAAAATAGGAAGAAAATTTTTACAACCTAAAACCTCAGCAAAATTCTTGAAATTATTTCTGAATGAAGTTTGCAAGGCCTTTAGAGAAGGAAAAGGTGATTTTTTTTTAATTTAATTTTTTTTTTTTTTAAAGATTTTATTTATTTGAGAGAGAGAATGAGCAGGGAGAGCAGCAGAGGGAGAGGGAGAAGCCGACACTCTGCTGAGCAGGGAGCCTGATGCGTGGCTCTTCCTTGTACTTTGGGATCATGACCTGAGCCGAAGGGAGACGCTTAACTGACTGATCCACCCAGGCGCCCCGGAAAAGGTGATTATTAAAAATAAGCATATAGAAAAAAAAGTCAGGTAAGAGTTGGAGAGGATGTGGAGAATAACCCTGATTCACTGTTGGTAAAAATATAAGGTGGTGCAGCCAATTTGGAAGTCTGGCAGTTCCTCAAATGATTAAATATGGAGTTACCATATGACTCAGCAAATGGTTGGTTAGATGTCCAAGAGAAATGAAAACATATGTTCCCACGAAAACATGTACCGAAATGTTCCAGCAGCATCATTCATAATAGCCAAAAGGTGGAAACAACCCAAATGGCTGTCAGTGGACAAATGGATAAACACAATGTGGTATGTGCATTCAGTGAAATACTGTTCAACCATAGAGAGGAATGAAGTACTGACACATGATGCAACATGGAATAAGCTTGAAAACGTTATATTAAGTGAAAGAAGCCAGTTACCAAAGACCACATAATAATATGATTCCATTCACAGGTAAGTCCAGAATAGGTGAACTCATGTAGACAAAGTAGATTAGTGGTTGCCTAGGGCTGGAGGAGATGGACAGATTGGAGGGTGACAGTTAAAGGATACAGGGTCTCTACAATACTAAAAACTAATGAATTGTACACTTAATTTAATTTTTAAAATTTGAGTATAGTTGATATAATGTTACATTGGTTTCAGGTATACAACATAGTGACTCAACATCTCTGTAAGTGATGCTCTGTTCACCACAAGTGTAGCTACCAACATGTAGCTACCATGTAGCACCGTACAACGCTATTAAAATATCATTGACTCTCTTCTCTATGCTGTGCCTTTTATTCCCTGAATTGTACTCTCCAAGTGAGTTAATTGCACGTTATGTGAATTGTATCTCAATAAACCTGTTAAAAAAGTGAAATGCTGATACATTGCTACAACATGGATGAACCCTTGAAAATATTAGGCTGAGTGAAAGAAGTTAGGCCCTACAGATGAGATCCCAAAGAGATATTTATCGTTCTTCCAGCCAGATGCAGGCTACCAGTCAGAGATCATTTTTACTATAAGCAAAGTTGCCTTGTAAAATATGCCCAATGCTAGCTTTTCCTGGGCTTCGAAGGGAACAGAGCTAGAAAGTTAACTTAAGGTCAGATTATCACGTAGAAGGTGAAAAGGGTAGCTCTTTGCCCTCAGACATGTACTGAACTCCTTACACTAACTTATTACCCATTAGATTCTATTCATCTTGGCTTCTGTGATTTCCATCTTACTCTTGGAAAAATCAGTATAATTTATTAAATTTTTTTACATACAACATTTAAAATGTTATTTTATTGTTTTCCCTTATCTCGACTAAATAAAATCCCTTAATGTAGCCATTTTTACACAGGATAATTTCTTCATATTTTTAATATAAACTCTTCTTCCATTAGCAATCTATGCTACCACATTGTTCTGTAGAAATTCGGCATAACAGACTATAACTTAGACCACAGCTAAGCATAGAAAATTGGTATTAAATACCAGAGACCCAAGAATCAGTACAATTTATACCAAAATATTGCATTTCTGTTGTTATTGTTTTCCTATTCATTAACTACCCATCATCTTTTTTCAGTTAACTAAAAAGCCAATTGTGAGGATACATGATGGTCAGTGAGAAGGAGTGAACATGGCAGGAAACTTTAGGCATTGCCAGAGCATAGATTTTTCTTGGTTGGTATTAGAGTTCCTTCTGTGCAACTAGAATGATTGGGGGTAGATATATCTGAGTAAAGGTATGCTGGGACACACAGTTTCTAAAAAATGACAGGATTTTTGAAATGATGACTACAGCTAACATCCCTAATATAACTTGCCTGCTTTTTGTGGAAATGCCTGAAGTACACATATTGGTCTTTTTACCATCTCACATGGAGTCCTGTTCTAAAGGTATTTTCCATGAGTGGATTACTTCTGTGAAATGAAACAAAGAGACAATATATGATGTAGCTAAAACCAGTTATTCAGTCAAGGTCCAACTAATGGCCAATTAGTGATTTATTTGCAAGTTAACACTTTTGGGGGAGGGGAATGTCAATCTAAAGGCTGTTTAATTGATATTTGTTGTTTTTTAAGGGCCAGTAGCAATTCAAGTTTACCTTGTAGAGTACAGCAAAATGATAAATTATGCTTACAGTTATTCTTTTGATTCACAGGGCATTTCTTTTTTTTTTTTTTTTTTTGAAAATAGGTTTACTGATGTTCATAGAAAGCAAATGATTTTCAAATTACTTTAGCCAAATGTGTTCCTCAAGTAAAATCTAACATGGAAGCCAATATATGAAACAAATTACAGTGAAGTTGCTTAGTTTGCAATGGGGAAAGGATAATGGAGTCTGGTGTCTGCAGCAAATTGCTAACAGTCTTCTCGAGATCCCAAAGGTGGTGGAAAACAGAGTTGGAAAATCTCCTGTATAATGCAGTGGATATTAGTTGGAGTTCTAGACTCATCTTTATAACTAATTACTTAGGCAATTCTGGACAAGTCACTTTATCCCTCTGGGTTGTTGTTTTCCCTGTGTGGAAAATGGGGTATGGAATAAAATGATTTTTAAGGTTTTTTACAATTCTGATACTTTTGGATTGTAGACTAAGGCCCCTTAATGAAGATAGGTACACAGAATATTAGGTCAAAACTAGAATTTGGCTAAAGGCTCATAGCTATGGCAAAATTAAATTTTAATTCAGTCAATATGCAAAGATCTAGGGAATGATTTTCTTAATTCTGTTTTTAAGTTCTAGAACTGTAAAACTCTATTAAATATAAACCAGGTTACCAGCTTTGATATTTAAGAACTGGATTTTAATCTGCTTCTGCTTATGGGAGTTAACTGACAGCATATTTCTGGGGTTTGATATTTTAACCTTCTTTTATAATCATTGAGTTTTAAATTTTATGTCACAGGCTATAAACAGAGAAAGTTACATTTTTGATTATTTTTGAATGACTTTTCATTTAGGCTGACAGCCCTGCTTTTTTGACGAGATGCAGTGCCCTAAGGGTCACTATGACAAGTGCAAGCAATATCAGAGCGCAGGAGAGACACTTTCTTGGATAAACCTTTCCATCGTGTGCTTTATTTGGGTTGTACAGTGAAATAGTCTGGCAGCACCCTAAAGCAAGGAGCAAATGGATGTGCTGTGGGTCTGAGCAGTAACCTAGAGACGTGGTCCACAGGTGTTCTTCCACATTATTGCTATACATATGCCCTGCAGTTCAGGTGGGGGACATGGAAGGATACGATTTTTCTACATCAAAATAGACAATGTTGATTTTAAAGACACTTAAAGAAACTGTATTCAGGGTCAGCTACTTCACCAGGGCAGATATTCTTGTGTAATTGTATATCCTGCTGGTGGGCCTGGAGGTCTAACTTATGCCAATATTGGGTAAGATGTGGCTGTTTCCTACACCTGTCACAAAGCCTGCCATGACAATAAGAATGATAAACCCAGTGTATTAGACTTGAATGATAGAGTCGGAAAAGGAATTTCTTTTTTTAATTTCATTGTTCCTTTATGGCTCTTTTCTTGACCCTGAAAATATATGCAATTTGATGAATTTTCTGGACAATCTTAAGAATACAAAGAGTCTAAATCCAAAAAGCAAAATGTCCAGTCCCATGTAAGAGCCATTGGTTTTCATTAAAAGTCACAAATTGATTTAAAGTTGAAGATTCTCCTTGTCTTGAAAACTTGTGTCCCCAGATTGGTGGCATACCAATAGTAGCTACATGATGGGCTCTTGCTCTCATGCTTGCCTAGCTTTTAATTCCTCCTCTGCTTGCTAACTTGTTTCTGATCTTTCTCATGTTGGTGGGTGGAGAGGTAGGAGAGGACAGGGGGCATTTTGCTTGACAGGTACTGTGGAGGTGATGGTGACATGGTATGGATATGGCAGACATTAAAGCTGATTCTTGCTTGCATGGGCACACATGGGTTTTTCAGAGATGATCCTGTGTTCTAATTCCTGCAGTTTTTCTGACATGGGCAAATGCATTTTTATTTAGTCTAGTTGCTCATTTGCTCCATTGCCTCTAGAAATGAAAACCCTTTCTTATTTCTGTTGATGGTTGTTCATTGTCCTGCAGGCACTCTTAGTGTCTAAAATTCCCCATATGATTCTGTCTCCTGTATGAGACCCAGATTTGGTCCAAGAGAAACAGTCATACATTCTTTGCACTGATAAATTCCCAGAAAACAGTTAAGTCTCCTGCATAGGCTACTTCAGTCAGCTTCTTGCCCCTAAGTTCCTAACAGCTGGAGACATTGCCTCCTGTAGCTACTGTCTTGGCTTGAGGTGAAGGTTGACAATTTGCTGAAAATATTTCTTTAAAAATCCCTCTCTTAGGTTTCTGCAGTGCTAGCAATGATCTATTTCTTGACCTGTTGTGTTGGGTGTTATATGGCTGCTTAATGAAAATTCATTGTGCATTATGTTTACATTTTGTACTTTTCTGTGTGTTGGACTCAAGTAATACTAATTAAGAAAAAAAATAGTCCAAATAATATTATCCAGGTACTGAAAATATACAATAAACCTCCTCTTTACTAATCTCCAACTCCCAGTCTTTATATCCTATCAATGCAGGGTCTTCTCTCTGGTTCTTAGATTCTTTGAGCAGTTTTGGACCTGCTCCAGTTCCTCATTTTAGGAAGTGTTCCAATTGAAATTTTTATTTTAGCACCTGTACATTTATTTTAACTACAACTTCATGAATATTGATATCAAATGCTGTGTTAAACCTTCTACCTATATAAAGAAATCTTCCTACAAACTCAAAAAAGTTAAGAATTGTTACCATTATTTTACACATGAAGACATTAAGGCTCTAGGGGTCAAATAAATTGCCCAAAGTTACAGGACAAGTAAATGTGCCAAGATTTGGACCAAATGTTTTCTGATTTCAAAGCCCATGCTTTTCCCTCTGAGATTATTTTCAGTCTCAGAATAAGGATGGTCAGATGTGTGACTTGAGGTTGACCACAAAACATGCCGTGAGATGTAACTGCTCACATGTCAGGTTTTCCATGTATCTCCCATTTGCTGAGGTCAGAGTGCAAGCGGTTATTCACTTCAGGTCTGATGAACAAAGGCTGCCTGAAACCAGAGGAAATTTTCTGGGAGGTTTATGGCTCGTGTGATGGGCAAAACTGTGCCTGTCCCAAACTAAACAAAGTAAAAGAATGAAAAAGGAGAACAGGTGGTCCTCAGAAAGTTAACTCAGCCACTGTGGTTGGTTGTCACAGTTTTATCCTCAAATAAATTATTAGTAGTCTCAGGACTAAGATAATCTACATGTATATTTTAGAAGGGTAAATAATTTAGCTCTCTGTCATGGAGGTGGGCAGTAATTGCCCATTAGGCCAATTTTGGTAAACAGAGCTTGTGCTCCAGATGAACCAGATATCTGGTCTAGTGATAGCAATGAAATGAACAGTGGAGCTGGGGTGTACTAAGTGACTAAGTGCTGTTTTGCAGAGTTTATTTTTTGGTACTAGAACATGGGACCTCACAGTACTGAGGCCCACCAGTTGATTAATTTTACTCCTTATTGAATAAAATGTGTAAGGTGCTGATGAGTCTGCTAGTAGTGTCCATCTCTTGGAAGCAGAGTTTTATGCATTGCTTTGCTTCCCTTTCTTGGTAAACTCAACCCGTTGAATTTAGAATGTGTCCTGAAAGCATTTTGTCTAAAATAGGATTTCCAGTTTTCTCATGATAAACATAATAAAAATTCATGATAGATGATTAGAAAAATTAAAAGGATAGTGATAATTATAACTCAGCCATTCTAAGATATGCGTTGTTAACCTTTTTTCATTTTAATCCTATTTTTGGTATAGCTGAGCTCTATACCAAAGTATATAGCAATGGAGTGTATAAACAATTCCGTTGTCTTTTTTTTCCACTTAACTTTATTTTTATTTATTTATTTTTATTAGGTTTTAAGATTCCCGTACAGTTAACACACATTCATTTATAATGTAAGCCCTCTTCCTTCTTGTTATGAAATTCTTGTTAAAACGTATATATTTCATTGTTTACATGATGTTTCATCATATGGTTAAATCACAATTTATTTAAACATTTCCCCATTATTGGATCATTATCTGTGTTAGGCTACAATAAATATTTTTTGTTTAAATTTTTGTTTTTTTGATATTTTGGCATGTTTCTTAGGCAAAATTTACAGTGGTAGAATATCTGGGCCAAAGGGCAAATATATTTTTAAAAATTTTATTTAAAATCAATTAGCATATAGTATATTATTAGTTTCAGAGGTAGAGTTTAGTGACTCATCAGTTGATTATAACATCCAGTGCTCATTACATCAAGTGCCCTCCTTAATGCCCATCACCCAGTTACCCCATACCCCCACCTACCTCCCCTCCAGCAACCATCAGTTTGTTTCCTACAGTTAAGAGTCTCTCATGGTTTGTCTCCCTCTGATTTCGTCTTAGGGCAAATACATTTTTAAATTTTAAATGCTGTTTCTCAAGAAATGGGAGAAATGTAATATAGAGATATGCATCCAAAATAATCATTTTCTTAAGAGCAAGTAGTTAGAATATATACTATACTTGTCTATATTACTATAGAACTGTAGTAGTTCTATAC
Source organism: Halichoerus grypus (assembly GCF_964656455.1). Classification (NCBI taxonomy): domain Eukaryota; kingdom Metazoa; phylum Chordata; class Mammalia; order Carnivora; family Phocidae; genus Halichoerus; species Halichoerus grypus. The sequence continues at coordinate 93,760,260 of NC_135717.1, forward strand.
TTGTCTATTTTACTATAGAACTCTATTTGTTCCCTTCTTATATTTTCTTTTTAAAATGAGATCTAAAGTTAATGGAACAGTGTGAAACAACATTACTTATTTTTAGAGTGCCTATTTTGAAGGAACTCAAATTATTTTATTGCATTAATTCACACAATTCTTTGAGGCAAGTGGCAAGGTTATTATATCATAATTGAAAAAAAATAGAGCTGAGGCTTTTTTCAAATTCACTCAGCCAGGATTTGACAGAGCCCCAGATAATCTTTGTTTTTTAAATTTTTATGTTACTTTTAAAATTCTCACCTGCTGTGTATTTGTGACCTTTGTACAACTTCACCAGAAAACTATTTATGTAGCAAAGAGAAAAATTATAGGTGCCACAAATACCGTCTTTAATAGAATTTCAGCAAAGAAGAGAAGGACTGAAAGGGCAGGGCATAAAGATGAAATGCTCTCATTTTGTCCTAAAGAATTTTTGTAAAGAACAGATTCATGATGCTGGTTTTCCTCCTTGGGTACATGTAAGCATATTTAAAATGGATCTTTATTCATCAGTGATACAAAACTTTCTACTTGTCTTTGTCCTTCCATATTTTTTTCCTTGAACTATAAATGGATAAGTATATACAGATCTTCCTTGACTTACAATGGGGTTACATCCTGATAAGCACATTGTAGGTTGAAATAATATAAGTCAAAAGTGCATTTAATACACCTAACCCACCAAGCACAATAGCTTAGCCTGGCCTACCTTAAACGTGCTCTCAACACTTATATTAGCCTACAGTTGGGCAAAATCACCTAACACAAGCCTATTTATGATAAAGTGTTGAATATCTTATTAATTTATTGAACGTTGCATTGAAAGTGAAAACTAGAATGGTTGTATGGGCCCACAATGGTTCTTCATTGTATTGTTTTTTTACCCTTGTGATTGTGCAGCTGACTGGGAGCTGTGGGAGAGCGGGAGGGAGAATATCGTACCATATATCGCTAGCTTGGGGGAAAAAAAATCAAAATTTGAAGTACTGCTTCCACTGAATGCATATTGCTTTTACACTATGATAAAGTCAAAAAATCGTAACTCAAACCATCATAAGTCAGGGACCATCTATAGGTATATATACGTTTACAGGTATGTATAGGTTTTTCCAATAAAGTCTTCATTCAACAAACATTTATTTTATTTTTTTAATTTTTATTGTTATGTTAATTAGCATACATTACATCATTAGTTTTTGATGTAGTGTTCCATGATTCATTGTTTGCGTATAACACCCAGGGCTCCATGCAGAATGTGCCCTCTTTAATACCCATCACCAGGCTAACCCATCCTCCCACCCCCCTCCCCTCTAGAAACCTCAGTTTGTTTTTCAGAGTCCATCGTCTCTCATGGTTCATCTCCCCCTCCGATTTCCCCCCCTTCATTCTTCCCCTCCTGCTATCTTCTTCTTCTTTTTTTTTTTAACATATATTGTATTATTTGTTTCAGAGGTACAGATCTGTGATTCAACAGTCTTGCACAATTCACAGTGCTCACCATAGCACATACCCTCCCCAATGTCTATCACCCAGCTGCCCCATCCCTCCCACCCCCCACCACTCCAGCAACCCTCAGTTTGTTTCCTGAGATTAAGAATTCCTCATATCAGTGAGGTCATATGATACATGTCTTTCTCTGATTGACTTATTTCGCTCAGCGTAATACCCTCTAGTTCTATCCACGTTGTTGCAAATGGCAAGATTTCATTCCTTTTGATGGCTCCATAATATTCCATTGTATATATATACCACATCTTCTTTATCCATTCATCTGTCGGTGGACATCTTGGCTCTTTCCACAGTTTGGCTATCGTAGACATTGCTGCTATAAACATCGGGGTGCACGTACCCCTTCGGATCCCTACATTTGTATCTTTGGGGTAAGTACCCAGTAGTGCAATTGCTGGATTGTATGGTAGCTCTATTTTCAACTTTTTGAGGAACCTCCATACTGTTTTCCAGAGTGGCTGCACCAGTTTGCATTCCCACCAGCAGTGTAGGAGGGTTCCCCTTTCTCCGCAGACCCGCCAACATCTGTCGTTTCCTGACTTGTTAATTTTAGCCATTCTGACTGGTGTGAGGTGGTATCTCATTGAGCTTTTGATTTGGATTTCCCTGATGCCGAGCGATGTTGAGCACTTTTTCATGTGTCTGTTGGCCATTTGGATGTCTTCTTTGGAAAAATGTCTGTTCATGTCTTCTGCCCATTTCTTGATTGGATTCTTTGTTCTTTGGGTGTTGAGTTTGATAAGTTCTTTATACATTTTGGATACTAGCCCTTTATCTGATATGTCATTTGCAAATATCTTCTCCCATTCTGTCGGTTGTCTTTTGGTTTTGTTGACTGTTTCTTCACAGAAATCAGTGGCATTCCTATACACGAAGAACAAGACAGAAGACAGAGAAATTAAGGTATCAATCCCATTTACAATTGCACCCAAAACCATAAGATACCTAGGAATAAATCTAACCAAAGAGGCAAAGGATCTGTACTCAGAAAACTGTAAAATACTCATGAAAGAAACTGAGGAAGACACAAAGAAATGGAAAAACGTTCCATGCTCATGGATTGGAAGAACAAATATTGTGAAGATGTCAATACTTACCTAGAGCAATCTACACATTCAATGCAATCCCCATCAAAATACCATCCACTTTTTTCAAAGAAATGGAACAAATAATCCTAAAATTTGTATGGAACCAGAAAAGACTCCGAATAGCCAGAGGAATGTTGAAAAAGAAAAGCAAAGCTGGCGGCATCACAATTCTGGACTTCCAGCTCTATTACAAAGCTGTCATCATCAAGACAGTATGGTAGTGGCACAAAAACAGACACATAGATCAATGGAACAGAATAGAGAGCCCAGAAATGGACCCTCAACTCTTTGGTCAACTAATCTTCGACAAAGCAGGAAAGGATGTCCAATGGAAAAAAGTCTCTTCAACAAATGGTGTTGGGAAAATTGGACAGCCACATGCGGAAGTATGAAACTGGACTATTTCCTTACACCACACACAAATATAGGCTTAAAATGGTTGAAAGACCTAAATGTGAGTCAGGAGTCCATCAAAATCTTAAAGGAGAACACAGGCAGCAACCTCTTCAACCTCAGCTGCAGCAACTTCTTCCTAGAAACATCGCCAAAGGCAAGGGAAGCAAGGGGAAAAACGAACTATTGGGACTTCATCAAGATAAAAAACTTTTGCACAGCAAAAAAAACCCAAAAAAACAAAAACCAACCAAACATTTATTTTAAAAAGCTTTTCTTAACTTTTCTTATTGTAGAAGAAATCACACTCTTGTATTATAAAAAGACCATAGAGATATCAAAACTAATAGTATCACCGTCATTGGTTTGTTATGAGGATTAAATATGTGGTACTGAGTACAAGGCTCTGTGTCTCACAGGTGATAATGAGCCTTAGCTTTGGGAATATTAGGTTGCATATTGATGTAGGAGAGAGTCAAAGAGGTAGGAAGTCTAGATAGCAGGAAAGAAAGTGTGTGGCCATGTGGTCCAGATTTGGTACCTAGAAGAATGGGTGAAATAGTAGCAGGGAAGTATGGTTGGGTATCTTTAATTATGAGTGGAGAGAAGACGTATGAAAAGTGGAGAAAAGTATTCAAAATCTATTCATAGAACTTGATAACAGAAACCTACCTTTTTTCATATTTCCTTTTTTGATTTTTCCATTTTCCTTCTTGAAATGGAAAACAGTTAACAAATAAGGCAAGAGAAAGATTAAGACACTGTTGTTTTTCACAGATGACAACTGTATACATAGAAAATTCAAAACAATCTACAGATAATTATTAAAATTAATAACTGAAATGAACAAAGCCATTTAAACAGGGTCATCATGTTTCTAAATACCAGCAACAATTTGAACATGAAATTTAAAAACAATGCCATTTGTGAAAACAAACAAAAATACCTAGGAGTAAATTTAATGAAAGGAATGTAGGTGCTTTTCATAGAAAACTATAAAACATTTCTAGAGAAAAATTTAAAAATATCTAAGTAGAAGAGTGGTTATAATACGTTCATGGTTTGGAAGACTATTGTCATCATGTTACTTCTACCCCAGTGAATCTTTAGATTCAGTGCAATCTTTTTTTTTAAGATTTTATTTATTTGAGAGAGAGGGAGGGAGTAAGTGGGGGGAGGAGCAGAGGGAGAGGGACAAGCAGACTCTGCATTGAGCACAGAACCTGACAGGGGCCTCAGTCCCACAACCCTGAGATCATGACCTGAGCCAAAATCAAGAGTCTGCTACTTAACCGACTGAGCCGCCCAGGCATCCCAGATCAGTGCAACCTTAATCAGAATTCACACAAAGTTGTATGTATGTTTGTGTGTGTAATTTGACAAGTTGATGTTTAAAATTTATACAGAAAAATAAGACAATGTTGAAGGACAACAAAGTTAGGAGACAGTACTAGATACAAATACTGATTTTAATGCCAAATTAATTAATATGGTGCATTACTTATGCAAAGCTGGGCAAATAGACCAATGGAACAAAACACAAATTCTACCAACTAATCCTTCTATAATTTATGTCAAATGTGACACTGCAGAGCAGTGGGACTATGACAACCTTTTAAATAAATGGTTCTGAATTAGAGAACCATATGGGAAAAATAAAACTTAAGTCCTACTTCACATGCTATGCAAAAGTCAATTCTAGGTAAAATCTGTTCCTAAGTGTAAATGGTAAAACACTAAATCTTCTAGAAGATAGCATTGGAGATTATCTTCATGACCTTGGGGTAGGGAGTGATTTCTGGAAAAGGGACACAAAAAGTGCTTGTTATAAAGGAAAATATTATTAATAAGTTGTTCAACATTAAAATTAAGGTCTTCTGTTCATCATAAGATATAACTTAGTAAGTAAAGTGGGAAAAGATACCAGCAATGCATGGAACTGATAGAGGGCATGTAGCCAGAGCATTAAGAATTACTACAAATTAGTATGGTAAAGATAGATAATTGAATGTAAAAAAAGGGCAATTGGCTTGAACAAGCACTTTAAAAAATAGGATATCCAACCAGTTGGTAAATATAAAAAGGTATATGTGTGTGTATGTGTATTTTACCAAAAGACATATACAAGAATGTTCATAGCAGTTTTATTTGTAATAACCAACAACTGGATATTATTTAAATATCCATTATCATGAGGAAGGAGAAATTGTGTTATAGTCATACATTCACACAATTTAATACTATAAAGAAATGAAAAAGAAGGAACTATATTACATGCAATAACATAGATGAATCTTACAAACCTGATATTAGAGAAAGCAGAGAATAATAGTCTGTATGACTTCACTTATATAACAAGAGGACCAGGCAAGGGTAGTGGTGATAGAAATTGATGATAAAAGTGTTTATTCCTGGGGAGGAAGTTGATAGTGGTTTTGGTACTGGTGGTTTCTTGGGTGCTGGTATTACTTTATTTTTATGTGGGTGGTAGTCACATGGACAAAGTCACTTTGTGATAATTCACTGGATTCTAAGTTATGATTCGTGTATTCTTCTGTATGTATGTTCTGCTTCAGTAAAAAGTTTTTTAAAAAGTCATTTGCATTTCTAAATAACATCAGTTGTGTAATCTAGAAATCTAACAAAAGCATACAAGTTCTGCAGGAAAAAACATTAACTTTATTTGAAGATATTAAAATTATTCAAACATACAGACTTACCATGTTCAGAGGTAGCAAGATTCAATATTGTAAAGATGCCAGGTTCACATTTATAGTTGTCTATAAATTTAATGCAAGTTAAATAGAAGTCCCAAAGGGTTTTGGAAAAGATTCTAAAATTCATGTGTAAGAACAAAGGGCTAATAATACAACACTGATGAAGAAAAAAAAAGGCAAGGTATGGATTTACTTTATGAGATTTCAAGAGATTATTAAAATGGGGAGAAACTGAAATTCTCATAATTATGAAGCTATAGGGATTATGACCATGTGGTATTGGCACAGGAACAGAATAGAGAACTCAGACATTGAAAGGCACTGATATTTCTGTGTACTCTTGATATATGATGTCGTGGTATTGCAGATCAGTGGGGAAAGGATGGACCCTTCTGCAAATTGGGGGACACTAAGTGTTTAATGATGGAAAAAAACAATATTGGATCCCTACATTATCTTCTACACAAACAATACCTAGAGGACTGAAGAATTAAACATGAAAAGCCAAGTTCCTACATTTAACACAATCTTTTACATATGTGATGTATTTCATAGCAAAAATGTAAAAGAGATATAAAAATAGTCTTTACTATTATTAAATTATTATAGTGTTATGAATTATTAAAGGAAAGAAAGTATAATAACCATAACATTATTTCACTTCACTGATAAAGAGAAGAAATTTGAACTTGGGAGATTGGTATCTTGATAAATCTTTGAAATTTCCAGAGGGAAAGTTTCATTTTCATAAAAAGATTTTCCAGTAGCTATTAGAGACAAAAGATGCCATTGCACAGTGAAAAAAGAATCCCCAAAAAAGAAAATTCACAAGAAAGGAGACTACTGGTTGAGCATGTCTTACCAAAATACATTGAGAAAACTTTTAGAGCCAGTGGTCAAAGGTTACACAAAAGGGCAGTGCATTTTTGTATCTTGAGTTCATATAAAAATAGGCTTCGCAGATCATTAGTCTGTCCATGCAAGCGAAGTAGTGTTGCCATTTTAAACAGAGGTGGTAAATCTCATTTGGTGAAAAATTGTGACTGAGTTATCCTAGAGAATTGTTTATGGAAGGAAGTTCAGGAAAAAGGACGTGATTATTTCAGGAGAGAAAAGCTTTGTCTGCAAAGGGTGCGGCAGAGATGTTATTCTCCCATTTGTGATGAGAGAAATTTGAAAGAAAACCCTGTTACGTAAAGGGAAACAAAGGTGATGTTATAGAAAATGAACCTTCTGGAAATAGAAATGTTGATTTCCGTATGTACATACCAGCCCATTTGCAGTGATTCTAGACTTAAAAGCCAACCTGATTAAATAATTTGTTTTTACAAAGTTAAATTTTTTTTTAAATAATTGAAATAGTGATAATCCTGATCAGTGGGGAAGGTTTATTAGAATTTATTTTTCTAGAGCTTTCTCTGAAAAATTTAACCTGACAGATTTATTCTTAATACTAATTTTTATTATTTCTAATGGGTAGTTTTCTTATTCTTTGCCTTAGGACAGTTACTTTTTTTTTTTTTTTTTGAATTTTTTACCAGTGTGCAGGTGAGCTGAATTTGGAATACTAATAGTTAACAGTGGGCAGAAGATAAGGCCAGACAGGTATAGCCACTTGTTGAGAAATGAATTTGGAAAAGATCCTGAAAATGTAAAAGAAGCTGTTGCCTTTGAAAGAGAATATGACTATGAGAATGAGCAGAAATGGCTCGATGCAGGTGTCATGGCACGCGGTTCTCTGTTTTGGTTGAGATCAGTTTAGAGAGTTTGGCTTTCATCATTTTATATGTAGAAAAGCCACAGGAAACATTCTGATAAGGCAAAAATGTGCAACAAGTTATTTTTTGAAATATTGAAGCCAGGTGGTTTTTTGGTTTATACTTAAAGTTTGCTTAGAATTGATATCACTTTAGGAAATGCCAAAAGAAGTGCTCTACCATTGATTGTATGGCTGGTCGACTGCTAAACCCTTTAGCTCATTCATTCATGGAGCAGATATTCAGTGAGGGCTGTGTACATGTCTGTGTGTCCCTGTCCCTGTGTCCCTGGGAAAGAGCCTGGGAATAGAGCAGCAACAAGACAAATACGTAGTCCCTACCCTTATGTGCCCTAGTGTATGACCTCATGCAGCAGAAGGATATTAAATAGCTCTGCAGGAAACATGAAGGGTGTGCTAAGATGATAAAAGAGGGCATCTAGTCAACTCTGGAGATGATATTTTGCTAAGGCTGAGAACATAGTAGTTACACAAGAAATACTTCTTGATTGAATTAATGCCAATAGCATTATTGCAGGCCTAATTTTTGAAAATTCCTTAATTCATAAAGTTTTACTTGTCAAATTTCATCATTTCCTGGCTCCCCCAAAAAGAACCTAAGACAGAATAGGCATCTGCCTCTAACAAAAACCCAAGAAATGCTACACAAGCCCAAATTCAAGGAAAATATAACTAAGTAAAAAAAAGGTGGGGTCAAATGTGATAACTTTTTTTCAACTGCAGCTATATTTTTATTTTACTACCAGTATTTTGGTCTTGAGATGTGTATTGATGAGGTTGTTCTATAGATAATTGGATACTTTAGGAATAATTTTGTCAACCTTAATTCCCCTATACTGGTCAACTGGTTAATATTTGAAATATATTTGGAATGAGAAAGCTAATCTGGAATCCTGAATTTGCAGCGTGGTGTGTGAATTTGGGCCAGTCTCATCTCACCGAGGCTTACTTTTCTCATCTGAAAAATAGGCATTTTTTAAATTACTGCTGTCAGAATTAAATGACATGTGGAAATTGATTATTACAGTGCCTGGGGTATGATAGTTTCTCAGCAAGCGTGAGGCTTCCCACTTGTTTCAGTAGTGTTACATGTCAAGTGCTTAGCCCATAATAGGTGTACAATAAATGTCAATTTGTTTTTTTCTAAATTTTCTTAGTAAAGAATAGTTATTAGTTGAGGCGTTCTTTTGGTAATTTCAGAGAAGGAGGTAATTACTCTACAGAATGGGACAGGAAAAAAAAATCAAGACTACCATCCCGAGGGAAAATATTTTAGGCAGCGGTAAGATGTAAAGTGTTTGGCATGATCACTAGATACCCAGTTTTTATAAAAATAGGTCACCATTTCATAGAAGTTGGACAATTTACAGATTAATTATGAGACGTATGTATATATAAAAAATGGTATACTATGTGCTGGGTCTGGTACTTGACACATATTGTATATATGTGGTTTATGGATTGTAGCTTTTAAGTATTGTACCTTTATCCTGCATTAGAAAGTGCAACTTCTGGGAAAAAATATATATGGATGTTGGAACAGAATGAAGTGGTACTTAAGAGAACATCAAATTGATAATTACTCAAGTAATGATAGTCTATACCTGGTAATTCCTCATATTCTATAATTTTTACACTTTGCAAAAAACTTTCATATAATTAACTTTTTGGCCCTCACAGCAATCCATTAAGGTGTCATACAGATTTCTTCTCTTCCCTTTCTCCCCTCTGCACCTCTTTCTTTTCTTTCTCTTTTTTCTTTTTTCTTCTTTTTATAAGAAAACAGAGCTTTAGGGAAGAATAAAGGACTTGCTCAAGGGCACATGGGCAGGAAATAAAAGAACTGGAGAACTGAACACAAGGTTGTATAGCCCAAGGTCAGTTTGGTCCCCTGCTTGCTGTGTCTAAGGGAAGTCAGTCATGTGCACCCATTCCCCATACATCTTCGTGAAAGAAAACTGTTTAATATTAGTCTCCTTCCACCTTTAAAAGAACTTTACTGTTGCCTTTAGAGCAGTCTTTTGATGGAAAGCACTGAGGATGAAGGCACTTTGGCCATAATGCCCTATAGTTTAATCAGTAGCATGTAGACACCGCAGCAGCAGCTTAGAAAGCCCCACTCACAGGAGCTTTGTTCCTTTCAGTTCCTGTAGTCTTGGGCCCGACTTGGGAGAGGGGCAGTGAGGGCAGTCCTCTGTTTCTGCAAGAGGAACTCCGACATAAATACTTCACTTACCAGGCATTTAATGAGTCTTAAAATTGTTGTCATTTGTAGTGGTCATCAACAAACAATGTTTTATTCCAGCCATTTAATAATTTGCTCCATTACTTGTTGCTAATTATGATCTTGTTGGGGCATGGGGAACTTAAAGTGACCTTGTTTTCCTACACCCTTTGAGAGTTCTGTATCCAGAGTCGTCTTAAAGAAAAAAAAAGTATGGAGCACAGCCCATCACTGTCCTGTAAACTCTGTACTTGATAACCCTGATTTCCAAGGCTGTATTTAGAATAAGTCTTTGGGTCAATTTGCCCTTACTGTTTTATACATGTTCTTTTCCTATTAATTTAGAATGTTGGAGTGGTGATTTGGGTGTGGATTAACCATGCTTAATTGCAGTTTTGTTTTATCTACAATTTAGAATTCAGCCGTTGCCTTTCTCCACCTCATTAACCCATTAATCAAGAGTTGACTGCATAGATTTGTCGGTTGGAAAAGTTAACTGCTTCCAAACCATAGAGATGACTTCTCTCTATGACTTCAAATACTAGTTTCAAGTATCAAAGAGTGTCCAGGCAAGCCAAGATGTCCTTGAACAATAGAGGTCAGTCCACTGTGGTACCTCAGTCTTGTGGTTCTCCTGCCTTGACTGGAAGTTATAAAACTGGAGCCAGAACCAAGACATTATGCCTCCTTCAGAGAAATCCTAAGTAGAAATTAGTCAGAAATTAAATAGATCCCATTTTGGCAAGGGTATGACAAATGTCCTAGAGTCTTGAATGTATTTAAATGCCATAAATGGTGAAATTTGCAGCTCATTAAATATGAGGAAATGATTTAAATAATAAAACCCCAAACTTCAAACTCACTGTTATTTTCTTTTCCCACCTTCAATTTCCAGCCAGGAAATAGTGTCATAGTAAAACAATCTTGTGGTTCAACTCCCTGCTGCAAAAGAAGTATATTTGAATTATCTTAAACTAATTCCTTCAAATGAGTGTCTAACTGATGTTTAAAAACCTCTGAGGGAGAGTCCATAAACTACTTTGGTAAACTCTAGCGATGTTAATGACCTTAAAGTTAAAAGATGGCTCCCGATATTTAAACTGACCTTCCTTGCTGATGTCAGAGTATCATCAATGAGTTTGTTTTTGTGAATATTAGAGATGGAAAAGACCTTGAGACAACATGAGAAACACTTGAAACAACGTTTTTACATTTACTAAGTTATTTCTTGAAAGAAGTTTTTTATTCTCTTATTCTTTCAAGCATGTTGTAGGAATAGCTTCTACATTTGTTCATTTAGGATTCTTATTAAATTATATTTATGATATATAATCTTTATTTATGGTAATATGTTGGTTTAGAAGGGTCTGAGGGCACTTTCTAATTCTGAGATTTTGTGATTTTTTTTTTTTTTAGTTCTGATTGTGAATGATGGGTTATTCAGAAAAGCCCATTTTACCCTAAATGTTCTAGTTCTGTTTCTTGGACTATAAATAGGGCAGATAAGATTTGGGCAAGTCTGTGAACTTTCCATTGACTTTATTAGAACAGTGTTTTCCACTGGTTATTCCTGTGGGGCAAGGTCACATCTGATATGAGATTGGCTCAGCATAAATACTGTGTATACAGAGTAAACATGAAAATGAAAGCCAGAACATGAGAAATAACAGAAATTTGTAGGCTTAAAACAATATTTTTGGATTCATACCATGGTTGCCTGTCTACTTTGTATATGACTAAATTCTGACCAATGGGATGATAAGCCTAAGTGTTTAGGTAGCAGCTTCTGGCAATCTTTTTGATGAGACAGAGCATGTGTGCCCTTTGCTCTCTTCTTTCTCTCTCCCTCCAACCTGCTGCCTGGAATTTAGATGTCACCATCCATGACAAGGCAGTAAGAGATGTTCCTTGGATGAACTTGTCTGTTCTTGAGGTTTTATATATCATTTGCATATTATAGATCTTCAGATTATTTTGTTCTTGCCTAAACTGGTACAGAGGTTTATTTTAGCTGCACGTAAAAATCTGAGTTGGTACTTGCAGATCAGTACGGTGCTCTATAACACGAGGGACAAAGGTTCCTTATCTTACTGCCTTGTCATGGATGGTGACATCTAAATTCCAGGCAGCAGGTTGGAGGGAGAGAGAAAGAAGAGAGCAAAGGGCACACATGCTCTGTCTCATCAAAAACATTTCCAGAAGCTGTTACCTAAACACTTAGGCTTGTCATCCCATTGGTCAGAATTTAGTCCTATACCTAAATGCAAAAGGAAAGTGGAAGCTGCATTCTCTATTCTGGAAAGCTTTGTGCCAAGCCTCAAACTGGAGACTCTACCACCACTGAAAAAGAGGAAAGTGAGTATTGGCAGACAACATTTTGGAGTCCCAAGTATCTTTGAACATACAGCTGTTCATTCATAGGACACCATCAGCTCCTCCATAAGGAAGATAACTCCCAAATTCCATTAAGTTACTCATTCAACTCAAAGTCCTTGATCTCTGGGTACGTCTGGGTCAGATAGATATAGCTTCGTGTGGTTTGATAACCCATAAACTAAAAGGCACTCTGCCCCATAAGCTCTCATAATTTAATAGTAGAGAACAAGTAGAATAACTGCTATAAAGTTTCCCATTCAGAAAAGAGGGAAATGAGAAAGACATAGAAGTCATTATCCATACCAGTTATCAAATTCTGCTGGACAGGACTTAAGGTCTTTCTTCTCTGGTATTAGAAAAGCTCCTTCATTAGGCTCTCTGGTAGTTCTTGGCTTTGCTATCTGAGAGGAATTCTCTAGTGCATGTTCTCTGTGACTCCTGACTTTGTCCTTTGGGAGCTTTTCTCCCCACTTCATTCTCCATGGTTGTGTTGTAGTGCATGCTCCTTGAGGATGTAAAGATTTCATAGTTCCTTTCCTGTTGGTGTAGATTAGGGGGCTCAGGGATGGCTTTGTGGACAGGGTGGGGCAGAGGAAAGATGCATAAAAGTGAATTTTCCTGGAAAGAGCTGTAAAAGTGAGAAAAAAGAGCCAGTGACGGTACTCCTAGGAACATCAACATTTAAGAATTAGATGGAGAAAAGAAAGGAAAGAAAATGATTAGGAATAGAAGGAGAACCATGAAACTATGAAAATACGGTATCGCCTAAGTTACAAGAAGAGAGAATTTCAAAAAAGAGGATGTGTTTCAAAATACGTATGTTTTATGGTTGTCAATAAAAACATGCAAATTGAAATGTCTTTAAGGTTTGGTAATGAGGAGTCATTGAGACCTTGCAATGCAGTTTCACTGGTAGGTTCGGAGTAAAAGGAGGAAACAGATAGCAAGTTGGAACTTGGTTATAAAGAGAATGGGAGGTATGGGGGAAAATCAGGAAGTTGAGATTCACTTAAATTCTCATATTTTTTTAGGAAGGTCAAATTTCAGCTTGCAACACAATAAGGAAGATATGATGCATATTCTATTCTTCCATCTCTTGGCTGTGGGTGCATAGATGTGCTTTCTTACGGTAGGTGGCATTGACTGGGAATTTAGATTTTTTTTTTTCCTTGCAAGTAGTTGGAATTGTTGAAGAGGAGAGCCTTGGCCAAAGCTCAGGTAATTTACAGACTGTGGAGGAAAAAGGAAAGGCTTTGAGAGCCAGAAATATTTATTGAAGAGCATTACTTTGTAACAAGATCAGTTAGACGTGACTGTTCATTACGTGCAAGGCACTGTGCCTGACACCAACACAAGGAGCATTCCTTGAAGAAAGGAACTATCGTAATTCAGATTCTGCTGGCACACGCAGTCAAGTTTAATGAAATGACTCTCATTTAAGTTCCTGATACAATGATCCATGTAGGAAAATTCTCTTAGGATTCGGTACTTGGCATTAACTATGTCTTTCATGAGAAACTGCACTTGTCTTTTCCTTTTAGATAGTAATCCTAGATAACATCCTTATCCATCTCCTGTGCACCAGGCCCCATGCCAAACACTTCACCTACATTTTCACAATGTGTCTTTGAAGAGAGTACTGTCATAAATCCACTGCTGAGGTTAAGTAACAGACCATTATATTTTCCTCTCTTTTCAGCTGCCAGGAAGCTTAGAGCAAGGTTTGAAACCCATTCATAGTAACTACACTGACTTTTTTTTTTTTTTTTTTTTTTTTTTAGTGAAGACACTTGTTTTGTCTTTATGTTCTAATCAGAACTCTTATTCAGATAGGATGGCTCAATTTTAGTTTGAGGTTGCTGACCTTCAAAAAATATATATAGACACACACACACATCATATACGTAATTTGTATATATGTATATAAAACTTTTTCATGTTATTTTCTCTGAATTTTTTCATCCTTAGAAATAGTTGTAGTCATCATTTTTTAGTGGTCAAATATATTTTTGAAGGGAAACAGTACAAAAAATTCTACATTTAATTGCATTCATATAGTACCATTCTATTACAATTATGAATTGAGTTTCAAATTTGGATCGTAGACTTTTGATATTTTCACTAAGTGATGACACAAACATCTATAACTTATACTTCTTTAGGTCAAGTTTGTCTCTGTATACATATAATACCATTTGTAACCATATAAGTCATTTTACATGTATGTTTTTAGGAGAGAACTAGTTAAAAATGGATATTTAAAATATCCATGGAGGAAACAATTGAGAGAAAAAATGATGCTTCCTGTATTAATTTTCCTGGTAGATTTTAGTCTGGGGAAAGCTTTTCTCTGATTTTAGTCTTTGAATAATTTTCTTTGTTGTTAAAATATGGAATCATGAAATAGCCATTAAAATATGCATTTAAAATAACACTTCGGCCTTAATTCTTATGTTCTATAGAATTTACATTCAGAAATTTTAATAAAAGATTGCATGGCATAACCTACAGATGACTTTCAGGCTGTCTATATGCATACAACTATTTGGCCAACTGAACTTGGTCAACTTCAATAAATGTGATTTACTGTCTAAGAGATTAGGATACTAACTTTAATTTCCTCAAGTTTATATTTAATTTGGACAAATGTGATAAGAATAATTTATAATATAGGACACTTCTCATATTAATCATTAGCCATTATAGGATAACTAAGGATGAATAACACTTTCAAGGTTCAGCATTGCATGAATTATTTTTGAGACGTTGAAAATAGAGATAATTGCCTTGAACTTGAAGGTTTTCCCAATTTAAAATAAGTTGGAACATTTTTCTCAATTTACGATAAACTGGAAGACATATGTATTAGATTGCATTGTAAATATTTAACACAACTACATTAGTTAACCACTGGTCTACTAGCAAGAAGACTCATATAGGTCTCCCAGTTGTAATTCCAGAACTAAATGATCCACCACTCAGATCACTCTTCATTAATAAATGTGTAAGCAACTTTTTCTTATACTTACTCTGAAATAGCAGTAAAATACATGAACAAGAGCTCATTCCATTAATATTTACTGAGTACCCTTTATATGCAATGCACAGTGTTTAATATTTTGGGGATAAAAAGCTATATCAAACTTAAATTCTGGGGGCACCTGGGTGGCTCAGTCATTAAGTGTCTGCCTTCAGCTCAGGTCATGATCCCAAGGTCCTGGGATCGAGCCCCGCATTGGGCTTCCTGCTCGGCAGGAAGCCTGCTTCTCCCTCTCCCACTCCCCCTGCTTGTGTTCCCTCTCACTCTGTGTCTCTCTTGGTCAAATAAATAAATAAAATCTTTAAAAAAAAAAACAACACTTAAATTCTGCACTCAAAGAGGTGTCATTTTAATGGGGAAAATTAGGTATGTTCATAAAATATGTAAGGCCCTAATAATAGCAGATAAAGGGCTCTAGGACTTAAGAATTTATATATCTTTGGGGTGCCTGGCTGGCTTTGTTGGAGGAGCAAGTGACTTGATCTTGGTTGTGGGTTCAAGTCCCACATTGGGTATAGAGATTACTTAAAATCTTAAAAAAAAGAATTATATATCCTGAATCCCCCAAAATATTTGATATGACCAGGTTAAAAGTGATTAACCATAGAGTTTGAAAACAGAAACAAATACAAAAACCCCACATGGTGATGATAGCACATTTAAAAACATATAACTAGTTTATTGAACACTGTGAACTTGGTGGGCTACAAATATAAATGGTTTTATTTTCTCCAATTGCTTCTGCTGTGTCATGGTGAACTTCTTTACATTGCTTATCAACACCTTGTACCTATCCCATATTTTCCAGTCACTTTCAGTTAGTAAACACTGTGTATGTCCCAGGGTGAAGCATCAATATCATATTCAATTCCATGAATATCTCCTCCTTTTCCATCAGCACCAGCCAGGTTTAGGCCCCAAAGACTCCTTCCCCCCACCCTCAGTGGGGAGTAGAGCTAGGATGAGGAGGGACATGGTTTGCCTCTGGGTTGCCACCTCTCCTTCCCTTTCTTTGGTTTCTCACTAATCCCTTAGGTATATTGGGTGAGCCAGGAGAAAGTATAGGAGAAATTGCTTTCTTATATGTGTTGTGTTGGAAGGGCAGCCTGGTCTTGCAGTGGCTTAGTCTGGTTCTTTCCCCTGCTAGTCACTTCCATTTGTGTGCTAGTATCTGTAGAGATGTTAAGTACTCTTCTCTTGGGGAGATGTTTGGCTTCAAAGGAGGCCGTGGTACCCACCTCTTCTCCTAGTGGGGAATCTGACAGCTTCGTGGCTCATGTCTCCACATCTGTGCTTCACACGGACTCCTGGGAACCTCTGTGCTGTCCTCTGTGCCTCTTGAGGGTGTGAGAAGACTGGGTGGGGTTGCTGTCCATCTTTTTTTGTGGGAACCAGTGCTCTGGCATGCCCCCTTTCTTTGGAAATACATAATTCAGAAGTGGGCCAAAGTATCTTGTTCGTATATGCCCCCAAATATATCATGCTTTCTCAAGTTTTGCTCCAATGGTAAGATCAGTGTGGGTCCACAGATTCTACGGCCCCATAAACACCCGGACGGTGACTTCCTTTCCTAGGCAATTGATTCTCTGGGAATTCCTTTTCACTTGGCTTCAGGGTCCAGAAACCCCATTCACCTTGAATAATTCAGTCCTGATAACCTGGGTCATTTCTTTATTTCTTTTCCTTTCTTTTGATTATCTGTTTATTTGACTTAGCTAAAATAGTGGTGGGGTGAAGGTTGAATGGCAGAACCTGCTCAGCTTCTGTTTAATCAACCCTGAGGTTGTGTTTGGCCTTATTGTTTTTGACCTGCTTAGGATGTTTTACTTAATACATTTGTCCTCAATTTTGGATCCTGGTTGTTAATTCTAGGGCAAAGGAAAAAATCTTTGTCAACAGTATGTTACATAGACAAGTGAAATGTCACCTATGTTTCGATATCTAACTATGGATATGTTTGTTATTTAAGATTTCTTTTTTTTTTTTAAGATTTTATTTATTTATTTGACAGAGAGAGACACAGCGAGAGAGGGAACACAAGCAGGGGAGTGGGAGAGGAAGAAGCAGGCTCCCCACAGAGCAGGGAGCCCTATGCGGGGCTCGATTCCAGGACCCTGGGATCATGACCTGAGCCAAAGGCAGACGCTCAACGACTGAGCCACCCAGGCGCCCCTAAGATTTCTTTTTTTATCTTCATCATTTTATATACGCTGCTTATTCAATTTTTATCTTGCCCCTTTCCTATTAAAATTGTTGTAAAAAATCATTTCCTCTTGTTATTGTAAACTATTTATAAAAATAATTTTCAGTGTAGAAAATTACTCCATTGTATATTTGACATTGATCATTTACTGATGAATCATTACTTAATCATTTCACAATTTTAGATCATTTAGATGGCTTCATTTAGATAAAAGATACTGCAAATAATGCTGAGAAGAACATCTTTGGGACATACATTTTTTTCCCCTTCTAGGTTGGATTATTCCATTTGTATGAGCAATAAAACCTTTATGAACAGCAGAAGTCACTGAGCTTATGTTTCTCAGAACCTTGGAAGACATTTTATATTAAATATGGGTATAATTTGGTGTTGGTTATACTTTCTAAATGATATCATCTCTGACTCTAGAAGACATCTTCAAATTCTTCCTTTTGATTCTAGCTAGTTTCTGTCTCCAGGTTGATTTTCAGTGGAATATTTTTCTTTAATATTTTATTTTCATGGTTTGGCAGCAAGTGATATATTTATTTCTGCTCTGGGATTTTGGCAGAAGCTTTCTGTAAATCTCAGAATCATGACAATCAATTTACACTCTCTGCCATGCAAGACCATGATCACTTCCCTGAATTGGAACAACTTGGTAAATTTTGGGGAGCTTCAAGAATGTCTTTTCTGGAAACTCTGTTGGAGACCCTGATTAGGCTTCTCTTAATAAGGCTTCTCTTTTAGCAGCATAAACTTAAACATTTATAATTTTCTGTAATGCAGTCATGCCTTTTATTTGATAAATGCTTTCTTGTCAGAGTCTGAGTGAAATGAAACAAAGTATTGGAAAAAGATAATGGCAAAGCTTTCTCCTCCTTATCACAGCACAGGTGGGCCAGCAGGTGTGTACAGCTTATCTGGGAACTGAAAGAATGAGCTAAATGGACGTTTTTCTAGAGTGTGAACTGCACGGCAGGTGATTTCTGAAGTAGACAGCCATCAGAGCGGCCTTTGTAGTACAGATCTATCTGTCCCCTGCATGGCTAGGAAAAACAGGGAGGATCCGAAACACTGAACACAGCAAACGTTTTCCAAAGGTCACGTCTCTTGCAGCAGGTATTTACTGTTAAAATGGATTAGAAAAACTACCCCTTGAAGATACTTGCTGTTGAATTCTTTTGCAGTTTATTTCCTGGGGATTCACATTCACTGGGTGGTACATTAATGATAAGGAAATGTAGACACTAGCATTAATATGCAGCTTAGCATCAGTTAAAGTTGCAGTTGCTGATCAAACAGACCAAATTCATTTATTTTTTAAAGTTTTGAATTTTTTCTTTTTAGAGAGGGGGTGGGAAGAAGGGAAGGAGAGAGTGTGAGAGAGAGAGGAGGGGAGGGGCAGAGGGAGAGGGAGAGATAGCATCCCAAGCAGGCTCCATGCCCAGCATGGAACCTGATGTGGGACTCGATCTCACAACCCTGATATCATCCACCCTGAGCCAAAAATCAAGAGTTGGATACTTAACCACCTGAGCCACCCAGGTGCCCCTGAACAGACCAAATTTAAATGAGCCAAGTTATGACCCAGGTGGACAGACCTTGGAAGATACCTGACCCGAAGGTCCTTCACTAGAGAGTGAGGTGATTGCAGAAGGTTGCCCTAGATGTGTGTGGGTAGTGAATAGAAATGGCTGGATGTTTTGGATCTTCAGTCAGGATATTTGGCCAATGTCCTTTCTTAGGACTGTTGGTGGAGGGTGGATAAAATCATGGGGATTGTGCAACAGCAGGCTGGGTCCACAGGGAAAGGGTCCAAAAAGAATAAACAAGAGGTATAATGGAGAAAACTGCAGGAAATTAGAAAAATCAATGTCATGGCCCAAGCCCATAAAACTAACCAGGTTCTTTTCTCATATATCTTTATGATTCTCTTTGGGGGAGAGACATAGGGAAGGAGGAACCCAAACTGAGCTGTTGTACTGTATCTTGAAACATTTTGTGGATCATATAAGTCCCTTCAGTTGAAGACACATTATCTTTCCATTTAATTTTGATAGGCTAAATAGAACATACCACTTAATGGTTTTAGTGTATGTTTATGATGTTATTCAGTTAAAGCAGAGCTGACTCAAGGCAAAACAAAAAACCCTCCTCTCTCCTACTGTATCAAGGATCTTTTGAACTTCTTTTGTCTCATGATGAGGGAAGATAGCTGAAGAAAGGAATACATTGGAGGGTCCTCCTAGAGGTCTGCGGAGAAGGGCGAAGGTGAAGATAGAAGTAAGTTATCAGGCTGACATAGAAGTGAAGTCAAAAATCTGATTATGGACACTGTACTTTGGCTTCTTTGATAGAAATCTATGGGTGGTTTAGGCACACTCAGTCCAGGCATGTTGATAGATAAAGCAGCCTTCTCTTATTATAATCCCTTGCCCAACTTGGACTTCTTAGATTATGGTCTAACTATGAATTTTAGAATAGGGATCTCCTCCGAAGGGGCACATGCACCCCAATGTTTATAGCAGCAATGTCCATAATAGCCAAACTATGGAAAGAGCCCAGATGTCCATCGACAGATGAATGGATAAAGAAGATGTGGTATATATATACAATGGAATATTATGCAGCCATCAAAAATGAAATCTTGCCATTTGCAATGACATGGATGGAACAGAGGGTATTATGCTAAGCGAAATAAGTCAATCAGAGAAAGACAAGTATCATATGATCTCACTGATACGAGGATTTTGAGAAACAAGACAGAGGATCATAGGGGAAGGGAGGGAAAAATGAAGACGAAACCAGAAAGGGAAACAAACCATAAGAGACTCTTAATCTCAGGAAACAAACTGAGGGTTGCTGGGGTGGACGGGGGTGGGAGGGATGGGGTGGCTGGGTGATGGACATTGGGGAGGGTATGTACTATGGTGAGCGCTGTGAATTGTGTAAGACTGATGAATCACAGACCTGTACCCCTGAAACAAATAATTGTTTTTTTTTCTTTTATGAATTTTTTTTTTGAGGTAGTGTTCCATGATTCATTGTTTGTGTATAACACCCAGTGCTCCATTCAATACATGCCCTCCTTAATACCCATCACCGAGCTAACCCATAATACATTATATGTTAATAAAAAAAAAAAGAATAGGGATCTCCTCACAGAGAGATGAGGCAGTACCTACTCTGTCATGATGACTGTAGAGTAATATATTTAGAAAACAAACATTACAAAAGGAGGCCTTTTGCTAAGTAGGGGTGAAGAGGGTAGTAGAACTGCAGGGGCCATCCAGGGAGAGCTGAAGGGTCCTAGACCTCCAGATTGTCCTAACAGCATGGTGTGTTTGTTTATATTACCACCACTTTGCCTGTGCTGCCAGCCAACCATTATAAAGGCAAATTGTGACATAAAACTGAATTAAAATTTAAGAAAGGAGAAGAGAAAAATTTGATTAAATTTTCCACAAAATGCAAAACAAATAGAGATTATATTAAAAATGAGATAAAAGATTTTACAAACCTAAACAAAGTAAAAGCTAAAAGAAATAAGGATGACATTCTTTCAAGAATTCATTGAATTTCAAAATAAAGTGGATAAAAGACAAAAATAATAAAAGTTAAAGAGAATGACAAAATTTTGTTTTAAAATAATGGTAAATAAAATGAATAGAAAAAAGATGAGGAAGAGGCTGGTAAGCAAAGAAATGAAACTGATTAAACATAAAAATGTGGGATTTAAAATAAAAGCTAAAAGAGAGAAAAGTAGAAGTGGGAAGTAAGAAGATGAGAAAGACAAATCGCAAACATCCAACAGGAAAAATAAATTTAGCATAATTGAGCAACAAGCTAAACCAGTGCTGAGCTGCAAAGTAGAGATGTTTTTCAAAAGACAAAATATAACCTGGAGAAAATGAGACAAGAAATTAACTGACCCACCAGCTGGAAGCCAGCAAGTGGTGGAGTCCTTAGCAGAATTCTCTGAGTTGGGAACAATTTTCCATAGTGTGAGGCCCCATTTAGTAGAATCCCTAATGGGTGGAGAGCAGGGAGAGAGGAGCATGTGCTCCTATTCCTGGCCTTCAGCATACCTTGGGCACCATCACCCACATCAGCATCTCTCAGCAATTAGGAGCGCTGGGGCAGGGCCCCAGGGATCGGCAGTTTCAGCCGTGTGTGTGTGTGGGCTCCTGGGCCCTGCAAATCCACTGCAAATTTAGGTGAAGCAGCTGTAGTTGATCCTTGATTATCCGTCAGTTATGGAAGAAAGGATTCGTTTATGTAATTTAAAATGATTTGTATTTGACCCCTTGGATGTGTGGTTTTTTTAATTAAAAAAACAACAACAAAACAACAACTCGTCCCACATCCCTTCTCTTATCTCTCCCTAGAGGTCACAGCTGCTAACACTTTTCTGTTTCATTCTTGACCTTTTTCTGTGGATTTAAAACACTGGTATGTATAGTTGTATCAGATTTTTGTATGTAAATAATAATCATAACTAACATATAGTAAATGTAATATGCACTACAGATGTATTATACGGTATCATGGTCTTTACTCATTTAATCCCTGCAGCATTATTTTGATTTTACAGATGTGCAAATTGAGGCCAATGAGATTAAATAGCTTGTTCAAGGCCACCCTGAAGATGGGGAGTGGAGCAAGGATGTGCACTTACAGTGCCTGTTCTGAAGCATTATGATTTTCTGCTTTACTAATTGGGATCATGTTGTACCGACTTTATGTAACTTATTTTTACTCTTAGCAATATATCATGGGGCTCTTTCTGTGTGAGTACATAGAGATCTACTTCGTTCTTTAAATTGCTATACAGTGTTTGGCTACATATCAAAATTTATTTCCCATTTATGAACATTTAGGTAGTTTACAATTTTGGCTACTGGGCACATTTATTCTTTTTAATAGATATTTATTGAGTAGCTACTACATACTAGGCATTCTTCTTGGTGCCAGGGAATCAACAGTAAACACAACAGACAAAGCTCTTACTGCCATAGATTTATTTTCTGTAGGGGAAACCAACAATAATCAAATAAATGAATTACCTATATCAAAACATGTGAATCTGTCAGCTTATGATAAGGACAATGAAGTGGAATAGAATAAAGGGATATATGGTGTGGGGGTATCATTTTATACGAGGTGATTGCTCACCTATTTTTTTTCTCATTTAGGAAAAAAAATTCTGAGATAATTATAGATTTACTGAAAGCCACAAAGTAGTACAAATAACACTTTATCCAGCTTGCCCCATGGTAATATCTTGCATTGAGTATAGTATCATATCAAAATGAGGAAACTGACGTTGGTGTAGGCTACAGACCTCATTCAAATTCTCCTGGTTTTTACATTTACTCATTTGTATGTGTATGTGCAGTTCTATGCAGTTTTATTACATGTATAGATTTATGTAACCACCAATTATCTACTCTTAAGTTGCCATTTGAATGACGCCTAAAGGAAGCAGGAGAGATAGGCCAGGGCATATCTGAATGCTTTAGGCAGGGTAGCTTAGTATGTGCAAAGGCCCCGAGGTAGATGGGAAGCAAGTGTGGCTAAGGAAGAGTTTTGATGGGGGAGTGATCAGAAAGATAATGGGCTGGAGGAGGGAAGTCAAAACATCGAGGTCTTTTAGGCCATGGTGAAGACTGGTTTTTACTCTGAGTGGGATGTGTAGCTGTTGGAACGTTTTGAGTAGAGGAGTTACAGAATCAGACTTCTGTTTTAATTGGATCACTCTGGCTGCAGTGTGGAAGCCAGTAGACCAGTTAGGAGTGTGAGTCTATGATTATTCATAGTCAGTTACTTCCTTGTTTCCCTAAACAAGGATTATACATTCCTACTTTCTTGCCATTTGGTATGCGGTGCCACCCTGCAGGAGTATCCCTGTGTCTCGCCTCCCCACCATTACCCATCTACCCAGTTTTCCAGCTTAGACCATGCAACTGGCTTTGGTTCAGTGGAATGTGTGCAGGCATGACCTATTAAAGTCCTTAAATCAGATTGCGTGGTTCTTCTCAGCCTCTGGTTCTTCCTGCCATGAGAGATTCAGGCTGGATCTGGAATGAAAAGACATGTGAAGAAGAGCCACAGCCTGTAGCAAATTTTCAGCCCTCACGTAACCACATGGTGGGAAATACATGTCTGCTACTGTAAGCTTGAAGATATTGGGGTGGTTTGTCATGGCAGCGAAGTGGACTAAGACAGAGGTATATTGCAGTGGGCCAGATGATGGTGCTTTGGACTGAAGTGGTAGCAATACTTTTGTACACACGAGTGAGGGTTTCTGTGGTATAATTGCTGGGCCGAAGGGCATATGTGTTGCTGTCAATTTGTCCTTCTGAATGGTTGTGTCAATCTACACACCTACTGATGGTACAAGAAAATGCTTATTTCCTTACATGTTAGCAAACAGAAGATGGTATCTTTTTCTTTCTAAAAATCTGATGGTTTAAATATGTTATTTTACTATTGTAATAGCATTTCCTTGGTTACTAGAGAGATGGGGCATCTTTGCATATTTCTTTTTAGTTCTTCTAGATTAGATTATTATCTAATCCCAACCTACTAATTCCAGTGCTTTCCCCATTTCTGCCATTATTCTCCTTTTTGATAATATATATAATTGAACAGCCATGTGCCAGGCAGAGCCTTACATTTGTCACATGTATTGCCCAATTTAACTGTCACAATAATTTTATGAGATTGGTATCATGACGGTAGCTATTAGGACCTCTTTCATGCATGAAAACTGGGTAGATGGGTAACGGTGGGGAGGCGAGACACAGGGATACTCCTGCAGGGTGGCACCACATACCAAATGGCAAGAAAGTAGGAATGTATAATCCTTGTTTAGGGAAAAAAGGAAGTAACTGACTATGAATAATCATAGAGGCTGCAGCTGTTACGTGACTTGGTAAGAGCTGCACAACCAGTGTTACAGTGGGACTTGAATCCAGCTCTACCCAGACTCCCATCTTTTTTCCAATTTTCACATTGCTTCTGAGCATTAGCTCCATCTGGGCTACTCATTGTTCCCCGAACAAGTTTTGCTCTCCCTGACTCTGGTTTATTGTACTGTCCTGTCACTGTGGATGGTTTCTGGACTGTCCAGGTTTTTTTCAGTTCGCACTCATCGTCACAGATCCTGCATACTTCTTGCCTAATCATTCAATTCTAACAGGAGTCTGATAGCTGAAAAATGTCTTCAGGAAATCAAACCTAGGTACTTGTGCATGTCCCGAAGGACATTATGCAGCTTACTTACCTGGCACAGAGCAAGGCCCATAGGAGGTACAGAGTATTACCCTTGAACACAACCCTTTTCATATTAGTTTATGGAGATTTTTAGTGCTGTCGTGTGTTGTAAAATTTTTAGTTTCCGTTTTATTCATTTTTTCCATTTTTTTCCCCCACAACCTTGTGTCGGCACCGTTCCTCCGGATGATGTTGTTTGCCGATTGAATGAAGAAGCTTTTCCATGTGGCACGTATTACCTTCTGTTCTATTTTAGGTGTCTCACCCGTCCTGTGGCCTCTCAGGTCCACCATCTGCACTTGTCCTCTCACGGCAAGGAAGGGTACTGGCAGAAAAGACAATGGGTGAGACACCTAAAATAGAACACAGGATAATACATGCGACACTGAGAAAGCTTCCTCGTTCCATTGGTGACATAGACCTCTGCCTCGCGTACCCCTTTCTCACGTGTCCTCTTCCGATGTTATGAAGTGCAAAGGCATACTTGTCACAAGAGATTAATAAGATATTATAGACTTAAAATAATTTCCTTTGCATTTCTCCTACTGAGTCATTTAAATAAAAACTATGTTTCATCCCTCCTACAACTTCGGTCAAAAATGGGCAAATAATAGGCTTCTTAATTTTTTCTTCTGTGGGAGCATGTCCGTAGCAAATTCATATTTCTTTCCCATTCAACGGCAATAGGGTGATTCCTCTCTCCCTCATTTCTTTGTGGTCTCTACATGTCTCTGAAAATATGTGTTCCAACTTAACGTTCCAGTGTGGTGAAACAGACAAGTGTGCTTAACACAAAGTGAACAGGAAATAAGAAAATGTTTTTATGCACAGAGGATGCAAGTGCTGTCCAAAGTCAGTTAATTAAAAAACATCAATCTATGCAAACATAAAGAAATGGTCCAGCTGGGAAATTGGACGAGTTTGGAATTCAGTAAAATCTACTTATTTCCAGTGTGTCTCTAAATTTAGAGAAAACATTTTGGTTGAATGTTTACATCATCGTGTGATGGGCTATTTCTCCAAAAATATTGTCATTAACCCCAAGGTAAGTATTCTTTTGTTTAGAATTTACATAAGGTAGTAAGCTATGCTTTGGAAATCATACATATAGACTGGAACTAGAGGGGCTACATTTTTTTTCTGCATCTAAACTCAATATGGATGAAATCTTGGATTACTATGGTATTCTACTTTTAAGATTAACATGGGAATTTTTTTTTTTTTTTAAATAACAAAGGGTAAAGGTAAGCTCTCAAAGAATTTGGGTGTTTGGGTCTTGTCGCTAAAATGTTTGGTTTTCTTTTTTAAAAGAATTAATTGCAAATCCTTTGGTGATCAGAAGCACAAAGGAAATGTAATTAAGTGTTGGTATATCGCTCTCACTATTGTGAGTCAAATAATGTTCTCACAAACAATGGCAGCTTATTTGTCTAACCTCATTGTTCCTTATAATGACTTTTTGGGATAATTAAGAGAGATTCCATTAATCCTATAAATATTTTTAGGAGAAAACTTTCTAAAATATATGGCGACCTTTCTTATTTGTTAAGCTTCTTGAAGATAAATTAAACTTCCTAATGGTTAAGGGAAATCTCATAAGCATTCATTATTTTGCTGTGCTGGAAGAGTTGGGAGTGCTAAAGATACCAATAGCAATCCTCTTCATAATAGTGAACATTTGTGATCATAGAGGATATTGTGTGCAGGGATACTCTTAAGTGCTTTATTTGTATTAACTCATTGCATTCTTATAAGAACTCCATGAAGTAAGAACCAGTATCGCTTCCAGGTTGCAGATGAATGAACCGAGGCACAGGCACAGAAAGGTTTGGTAACTGGCCCACAGTGGCCCTGCTCAGAGGTGGTAGTGCCAGGATTCACCTTCAGGCAGTCTGTCCCCAGAGCCCAACCCATCAGGCTTTATGGCCTCTATGATAAGCATGGGTTCAGGCTCACGTTCGAATGTTGGCTTGACCACTTGGCAGCTGAGTGAGGAGGTAAGTTGCCTAACTTTTCCAAGTTCTCATTTCCTTATCTTAAAATGAGGAGGATAAAGGCACTGACATTACACGTTGCAAGGAGAGAATGAAACAGTGCAGGCAAAGAACTTGGCACTTAGGAAGACATTGAGAAGTATGAGCTTTTTGTTGTTGTCACTCTTTTTATTTCTCCTCTTATGCAAAAGGGTGAGAACCTACATGTGCTTCTGTGACATGGGAAAATACTGTTCACCTGAAAAATGGCCCTTGCATTGGTCATTTTGTTTTGGTTTATTTTTGAAACTGTGTTTATGTTTTTTGTCCTTGTTGTCTGTCTGCTGTCACTTTTTGATATCTTTGGAGGTCAAGAATGTAGGCTCCAGAAATCCCGGGTCCACTGTTGACTGGTGTGGCTGATTGTAGGCAATTGATGTCACTTCTCTAAGCCACAGTTTTCCTGCTATAAAATGGGGATTGATATTTTTAATAAACCAGCTCTACCAAGTTGAAGAAAATATGGTATTGTTGTTTTGTGCTCTGGATCAGAATCTTAAGGTGCCCTCAATATAACCTTTCTAGTATGTGATGTTTTCCATTACTTTATTTCCAAATTTGTCTCCTTACTTTAGCATTTTAAATTTGGTCAGAACCAACTCATTCATTCCTTCTTATTTTTCTCAAATGCTTGATTGCTTTTGAATGTCTCCTATGTTTGTCTTTCATTTCTTAGTACTGGCAGATTTGGTGTATCTGTTGCCATCAGTTGGGGTGGTTTGGCGGGAAAGGTTTCCCCAAAGGAGAAAGCATTCTCCATCTCTTTTATGGGGAAAGCATGTTGGCTTCAGTTGCCTGTTTTTGACACATTCATATTGTTGAAACTGATTTTATGCATCTTTCTTGAAACAGCTAGAACTCCATTCTCTATTTTCCTGATGCTCTTTGTGCAAGCCTATTTCCTCTGGTTCATTTTTATACTAGCATAAAGCATATTGTTGCTGCTGTATAGATATGGAATGTAAATAATTATAATGTATACTTTTAAAAGGAAAATACTACACAGTTGTGCTTGGGTGAATTGTTAGGCATGAAAACAAGCTGATGTCAGCTTTTAAGTTCCTTCTCTGCCTGTGTGTGGTGAAGGCTTCTGAGTTTATCGATCAGTCTTTTTGCTGACTAGGAGAAGTGGTGTGGAGGATACTTGCAAGGAAAGTGCTATTGTGAAAACAGTCACGTCATAGGGAGAAATCATAAAAGCGTATGAAACACAAAATCTGTCAAGGGCTCTTTGATCTCTATGATATTATTTTTAAGAGCTCTCAGTTTTTTTTAGTTTTTAAAATCTGGTAATTATGAATAAAATAATTATTTTTATTCATCTGTTGGCACTTTAGGCTTTAAGCTTTTTGAATAGATAAAATCTTCATATGGCTCAAAAAAATAAAAAAAACAGTATTTAAGGGGTAAAACATGGAGAAGTATCAATCTTGCCTTTTTTGACCACTTCATTTTTACACATTTGCCTCATCTTCTTTTATTTGTTTCATATCTTTGAAGTATACAAGCAAAGATAAATATATATTTTTATTTTATCCCTTTCTTATACAACTTTCTTCTTCCTCCTTCTCATGTTCCTCTTCTCCTCCCCTTACTCTCCCCCTCCTCCTCCTCCTCTTCCATAACAATTTATCATAGATGTCTTTCTATATCAGTATCTAGAGATAAGTGGATATATTAATGTATGTAACTGGTCTCGTATAGATACACATTTGGGTTATTTTCCTTTTTATTTTTTTTTTTTTGCTGCTACAAATAATGCTATAGTGAATAACATTGTATGTGTGTCAACTAGCACATGGGAAGTTTATCTTGGATAAGTTCCTAGAATTGAGATTGCTGGGTGGAGGGAAAATGCATTTGGAAATTTTAGTTATGGCCAAATGGCTCTCCACAGGGCATCCTGCATGCCAGTCAGCAAAGTAGGCAGTGCCTCTTTGCCCTCAACTTTACCAGCAGAGTATGTTAGCACATGGTAGGCTTCTGAGAAATGGCATACTGTACTTTAGTTTTATTTGAATTTCATTTATTGCAAGTGATATCAGGCATTTTGCACAGGTTGAAGGGTGTTGGTCTCTTTTCCCTCAGTCCCTAGGAGTTTTTTTTACATATTAAGGGAAATTAGGCTTTTGATTATGGTATGAGTCATAATTTTTTTTGGCCAGTTTGTTACTTATTTTTTGGCTTTGTTTAAAGTGTCTAGTAGAAATTTAAAAAAATTTATATAATTTGTCAATCTTTTTTTAAATGGCTTTTGGACTTCAGTCACAGGTCAGAAGGGTCTTCCTCTGTCCAAAGTTATAAACTTATGGTAATTTTCTTCTGGTAATTTTACAGTTTCATTTTTTAGTATTTAAATTTCTGATTCCCTTGGATTCAACATTATCATTTTCCAGAATGTGATTCATTGTCACAGCACCATGTATTTTATTGTTATTTGTTTTTCATGTTTTTTAAAAAATGTAATTCCAGTATAATTAACATACAATGTTATATTGGTTTCAGGTGTACAATATAGTGCTTCAGTAATTCTATGTTACACAGTGCTCATCCCGGTAAGTGTACTCTTAATTCTCTTTACCTGTTTTACTCATCTTCCACCCACCTCCCCTCTGGTACCATCTGTTTGTCCTCTAAAGTTAAGAGTCTGTTTTTAGTCTGTCTTTGCTCATTTGTTTTGTTTCTTAAATTCCACATATGAGTGAAATCATATGGTAATTGTCTTTCTCTGACTTATTTCACTTAGCATTATACTCTCTAGCTCCATCCAAGTTATTGCAAATGGCAAGATTTCATTCTTTTTTATGGGTGAACAATATCCACTGTTTCTTCACCATTTACCTATCAATGGACACTTGGGCTGCTTCCATAATTTGGCTATTGTAAATAATGGTGCAATAAACATAGGGGCACATGTATCCCTTTGAATTAGTGTTTTTATATTTTGGGGGTAAATACCCAGTAGTGCACTTACTGGATTGTAGGGTAGTTCCATTTTTAACTTTTTGAGGAACCTCCATACTGGTTTCCACAGTGGCTGCACCAGTTTGCATTCCCACCCACAGTGCACGAGCATTCCTTTTTCTCCGTGTCCTTGTCAACACTTGTTTAAATTTTGATTTTAGCTATTCTGACAGGTGTGAGGTGATAGCTCACTGTGGTTTTGACTTGCATTTCCCTGATGATGAGTGATGTTGAGTATCTTTTCATGTGTCTATTGGCCATCTCTATGTCTTCTTTGGAGAAATACCTGTTCATGTCTTCTGCCCATTTTTAATTGGGTTATTTATTTTTTGGTTGTTGAGTTATGTGAGTTCTTTATATGTTTTTGACACTAACCAGGTAAGTCATTTGTAAATATCTTCTCCCATTCAGTAGGTTGCCTTTTAGTTTTATTGATTGTTTCCTTCACTGCTTAGATTATTTTGATGTAGTCCCAATAGTTTATTTTTGCTTTTGTTTCCCTTGCCTATCTAGAAAAATGTTGCTATGGTCAGTGTCAGAGAAATTACTGCCCGTGCTCTTTTCTAGGATTTTTATGGTTTCGGGTCTCACATTTAGGTCTTTAATCCATCTTGAGTTTACTTTTGTGTAAGAAAGTGGTCCAGTTTTATTCTTTTGCATGTTGCTATCCAGTTTGTCCCAAAATATTTGTTGAAGAGACTTTTTCCCATTGGATATTCTTTCCTTAATTGACCATATAATTCTGGGCTTATTTCTAAGCTCTCTATTCTGTTCCATAGATCTGTGTGCCTTTTTGTGTGTGTGTGTGTGTGTGCCAGTACCATACTGTTTTGATTATTGCAGCTTTGTAGTATATCTTGAAATCTGTGATTGTGATACCTCCAGCTTTTTTGTTTTTTTCAAGATTGCTTTGGCTATTTGGTATCTTTTGTGGTTCCATACAAATTTTGGGATTACTTGTTCTAGCTCTGTGAAAAGCAATGTTGGCATTTTGATAGGGATTACATTAAATATGTAGATTTCTTTGGGTAGTATGGACATTTTAACAATATTTGTTCTTCCAGTTAATGAACATGGAATTTCGTTCTCTTTGTTTGTGTCATCAATTTCTTTCATCATTGTTTTAGAGTTTTTGGAGTACAGGTCTCTCATTTCCTTGGCTAAGTTTATTCCTAGGTATTTTATTATTTTTGGTATAATTGTAAATGGGATTTTTAAAAATTTCTCTTTCTGTTATTATTAATGTATAGAAGTACAATGAATTTCTGTATATTGATTTTGTATCCTGTGACTTTACTGAATTCATTTATCAGTTCTGGTAGTTTTTTTGGCAGTCTTTAGGGTTTTCTATATATAGTATCATGTCATCTGCAAATAGTGAAAGTTTTAAACTTCTTTATTGATTTGGATGCCTTTTATTGTCTGATTGCTGTGGCTTGGACTTCCAGTACTATGTTGAATAGAAGTGGTGAGAGTGGACATCCTTCTTGTCTTGTTCCTGATCTTAGGGGAAAAGCTCCCTGTTTTTCACCACTGACTATGATGTTAGCTGTGGTTTTTTTCATATATGACTTTCATTATGTTGAGAAATGTTCTCTCTAAACCTACTTTTTGAGGGTTTTTATCATGTTGTATTTTGTCAAATGCTTTTTCTGCATCTATTAACATGATCATATATTCTTATCCTTTCTTTTGTTGATGTGATGTATTGTGTTGATTGATTTGCAGATATTGAACCACTCTTGTATCCCAAGAATAAATCCCACTTGATCATGGTGAATGATTTTTTAACATATCATTGGATTCAGTTTGCTAATGTTTTGTTGAGGATTTTTGTGTCTGTGTTCATCACAGATATTGGCCTTTAGTCTTTTTTTGTTTGTTTTTTTTGTAGTGTCCTTATCTGGTTTTGGTATCAGAGTATTTCTTTCTTTTGAAATCTACACATTTATTTACTTTTCAGTAAGTTTATTTTTTTTAAAGATTTTATTTAGAGAGAGAGAGAGCATGTGAGTGGGGGTAGGGGCAGAGAGAGAAGGAGAGAGAGAATCTCAAGCAGACTCCACACTGAGTGCAGAGCCTGATGTGGGGCTCAATCCCATGACCCTAAGATCACGACCTAGTCAAAACCAAGAGTCAGATGCTTAACTGACTAAGCCACCAGGTGCCCCTACTTATCAGTAAGTTTAAATCATTGAAGGGTATAGCATCACCTGGATTCTCTGGCCAGTGGCTTTAGCAGGAAGATTGCTTCAGAATTTGGCACAAACTGTGCCACTGTTTCCATGAGCATGAGTTAATTTTCCCCAGATTACTCTTTATTTGGTTTGCCACCAGGAGTCACTGTGTTGTTCTTTGGTTTGTATACGTAAACACATCTCTTGCCTAGATAGAATTCAGTTTCATCTTGAGCATAAATATCTTCAATTTTAAGAAGAGTTATGTGTTCTGCCTGGCTCTGGAGGCCCCACGTATAACCAGCAAAAATGACCTTGGACCACAGCCTTCCAGACATAATCATCATTTTAGGAGTCCTTTCCCATCGGGCCTCCACAGGTTCCAAGATGGCAGGAAGAGTCCTTTAGCGTATTTTTAATTTCAGTTATTGAGTTCTTCACCTCTGATTGGTTCTTATGTAGGTTTTCTGTCTCTTTATTGAAGGTCTCACTGAAGTCCTCCACTCTTTTCTCAAGTCCGGTGAGTATCTTTATGACCATGGCTTTAAATTTGCTATCAGGCATATTACTTAACTCTTTTACTTAGATCTCTTTTCTTGTCCTTTCATTTGGGCCATACTCCTCTGTCTCCTCATTTTGTCTAGCTCTCTATGTCTATGTGGTAGGAAAGTCAGTTATATATCCTGCTCTTTAGATAGTGGCCTTATGAAGAAGAAGTCCTGCAGTTCATTGTCTCCTGTTCACCAGAACCTGGCACTTCAGAGGTGTCTCCCATGGGTGTTGCCTATGCCCTACTCTGTGCGTTTAACTGTATTTGCCTTTAGTCCAGTTGTCTGTGATGGCTCTCTTTGCCCATTATGGGCAAGGTTTGGTTCCTATGTTGTTAATGGGCCAGTCTGGGGCTGTCTTGGGCTTGAGCTGGGTCAGACCAAGCATTTGCTGAGCTGCAGTTGCACTGAACTTCAGGGTATTCTCACTGTGTTGTCTCCTGAGAAGCTTTTGTTAGTGAGCAGGGCGTATAGTAGACTAGGTGCCTGCCCCCAGCCCACTGCTGAGGTCACTGTCAGACTGGTGTGCATGGTTATCTTCTACTCTCCCTAGGGGAGGAGTCACTTTGGGGTGGTTCTAACCCCTGTTGGGGCTACGTGAACACTACCACACTTGTGGTGCCACTTTGGATGAACTCCTACTTAGGGCATGTTAGAAGGAGTGGGTCTGCAAAACAGTGTGGAGGCAGGAGTGCATGGTGTTAACAAGGTTTGTGCTGATCTGGTCTGCTGTGAGAGAGGACCTGGAACTTCTTTGGAAAACTTCTGCTGAGGCTGGGTTGAGGGGGACTGGTCCACAGAAGAGCATAGGGGTGGGGTGTGCTGTCAGTAAGCTAGGTGGACAGTGTTCATGCCATTCCTGCAGGTGTTTGTGTATCTAAGCTGGGTGGGGGGAAGGAAATAGTGCCCGTCAGCTTTTTTGTTTTTGGAGAAGTTTCCCAAAGATCCCTGCCCCTTTAGCAGATGCTCTGAGATTAGTAAGGAGATCTCTCTCTGGTATACCCTGGCATTTTTTATACTGCTACTTCTATGCTGTATCTCCGTGGGACTGTTTGTTGTGCTGTATCTTTAATGGTGAGGACTTTGTTTCCTATCTCCCTCCAGCTCTCCTAGAGTTGACTTGCTTATTTTTAAAGTTCTAGGTGTTAAGCCCCATTGTTTGTAAGAACTAATGATGTTAACCCCTTCAGGTTTTCTTTCTTTCTTTCTTTTTTTTTTTTTTTAAAAGATTTTATTTATTTATTTGACAGAGAAAGAGACAGCAAGAGAGGGAACACAAGCAGGGGGAGTGGGAGAGGGAGAAGCAGGCTTCCCGCTGAGCAGGGAGCCCGATGCGGGGCTCGATCCCAGGACCCTGGGATCATGACCTGAGCCGATGACCTGAGCCACCCAGACGCCCCATCTCCGTCAGGTTTTCAAAGCCAAATGTTGTGTGGATTTGTCTTCCCAGTGTGGGCCCTTTGTGCAGGGGTGCCTTGTTGGTGTCTCCTCTCCCCTCTCTGTACCCACGGCATACCTTTTTCCTGCAGACGGTCCTGCAGGTCAGTTGGGCTTTAAACTCCATCTCTACCCTTCCTACCCTCTTTGATGTGGCCTCTTCTGTACATTTAGCTGTGGAGAGTCTCTTTTGCTAGGTTTTGGGTTGGTTTTTGGGTTATTTTTCACTAATGTGGGTGTTATCTAGGTATATCTGTGGGATGAAGTAGCCTGGTATCCTCCTACTCCACCATCTTCTCTCATAGCACCATATATTTTAAAAAGCTATCTTTCCCTTACTGATTTGAGATGCTGTACATATTTGAGCCTATATTTGGACTTTCTGTTCCATTGGCTTCTATGTCTATTTGTATGACTATAATATAGTAGTTTTTTTCCATGAAGTTCTAAATAATTAAAAAAGTTGTAGAAGCCTATCAACCACAGGGTCCTTTACCTCTTTACACAAAATGATCTGAATTTTGATATACAATGAGAAGGAATAAAATGACCTAAGAACTTAACTCAAAAATTATAAAAATATTGAAAAGAAAATTCATGGAAGTCTACAGGAAAGAATAAATGAAGGCAAAAGAAGTTTTTCTCCAGTATTTTGATCTGATTCTACATCTCCTAAATTCTCCATTTTAATTATAAAATAAAATAAAAACTAAGGTTAAAATCTCATTTTAAAAAAAAATAAAATTCTCGCTTCCAGTCTAGCCCTCCTCATCTTCATTTTTGATACTACTGCCAGTGTGATCGTTCTTAAATATGATCATGCCAATCTCTTATATGAATGGTTCAGTGAATCTTCATTGGCTGTGTGATAGACTGAAGCTATTATTAATGGCAGCAAAGCCACCTAAAAGTCAAAAAGTAATTTTTGAGCTTTAACTATGTTTTATACAGAAGCAATACGTACAGGGAAGAATGAAGCAATACTTGTTCCAGCCCTATGGTGTTTATGATCTAATGGGAAAGGCTGATAGGAACCAAGTGATTACAGGAAAGTGTGATGTGGGCTATAATAGGATATTACGCTAGCCTTGTCACCTTCAAATACCCCACTCTCCAGCTATGACAAACTATTTGCAGTCTCCAGAGTTAACCACTGTTGCTCATCTACATGCTTTTGTATTTGCAACATTTTCTTGGAATACTGGGTCTATCTGATGGAATCCATCATGACTCATTTGAAGCAGCTTGTCTTCTGAAAAACTTTCTTGTACCCTCTGCTGGGAATGGGCTCAGTGCCCCCCTTCCTTTGTGCTTTCATGTTACTCTGTGCTTACTTCTCTCATTCATTTGTCATATGGTATTGAAGCTATCTGTTTGCTTTTCTACCCTTCTAAACTGTGGGTTATTTGGAAACGGATGGCAGGGATGGGTCATCTTACTTAAATTATAGTAATATTGTGTATAATCAATTCTCTGGAGGTGTTTTGTTAAACAGAAGTGAGGCAATAACTGGAGGAAATGGAATTACTATGCATGTTTATTGGATAGTAGTAATGATCAAAAGAGAATGCAAATTTGATATTTACTCTGATGTGCATTTCTTGCTTCCAACACCAGAAAAGCATGGAGAGGACTGTTTTATCTAATTTTCCCATGTTATCCATCTTTTTTTTAATTAAAAGGAAAAATATAATTCTATTTATTCTATCTCAGTAACTTTTTCAAAGGTCATAAGGCTTATAAGTATCATGTGTGGGATGTACCACTGAGACTATAGGTGGGTGACCTAGTGGCTTCAATACTATATTCAAAGCCTACTCAGCAGTGGTATACTCAGGAGAAGCCTAAGATGTTTTAATCTGTGGTCCGCAAAACTTGTCTAAGGACATACTATTTTATATACTTAAATCAGTTGTCTGAACAAAGGAATCAGTGATTAAAAAATTTTTTTTTTATTGAAGTACCATTGACACCCAATGTTACATTAGTTTCAGGTGTGCAACATAGTGATTCAACAACTGTACATTATGCTATGCTCACTGCAAGTGCAGCTGCCATCTATCACCATATAATCTATTACAGGATGACTTTTTCTTTTTTTTTTTTTTTGGAGAGGGAGAGAGAGTAATTGTGAGCAGTGGGGAAGGGGTATAAGGAGAGGGAGAGAGAGAATCTTAAGCAGGCTCCACATTCAGTGTGGAGCCCGATGTGGGGCTCGACCTCACGACCCCAAGATCATAACTTGAGCCAAAACCAAGAGTCGGATGCTTAATCGACTGAGCCACCCAGGCGCCCCTACAGGTGACTTTTTAAAATCAAATTTCTACTAAGAAAGTTATTTAATATGATTGATATTTGAGATTCAAAATGATGTGAAAAAGGAAAATGATTCTCTGAAATTCGGGCAAAGGGCTCTGCAGAAAAACAAACAAACAAACAAAAAAAACAACCCAAGCTTTAAGCACCAAAGTAGTAGTATTTAGGTATAAGGTTAAAAGAAATATTTTTGAAGAATCCATTTTTTTAAAAGATTTTTTTATTTTTTATTAGAGAGAGTACTAGCAGGGGGAGCAGCAGACAAAGGGAGAGGGAGAAGCAGGCTCCCTCTGTCTGCCGCTCCCTGATGTGGGGCTCGATCCCAGGACCCCGGGATCACGACCTGAGCTAAAGGCAGATGCTTAACCATCTGAGCCACCCAGGCGCCCCAGAAGAATCCATTTCAACATATGCTTAATAAATATTATAACAGTATTTTGGTAAAAGGAAAGTTGATTTCATAATATAATAAAAGGGGTATTATGTGTAAGACTCAGGAAGTAAATCTTGCTGTTCTATTATTATTATTATCTTTAGCTAGATGGTTAGTGAAAAAGCCACAGTGGAAATACTGCATCCACTTTGGGTCACCATATTTTAGATGAAATAATGATGAAACTAGGGTCATGTTCTGAGAGTACTGACCATAATGAATAAGAGCACAGTGGAATACACAGGTAGGCCTTCAATGAATTAAATCTTGGAAGAGAAATAGTTGTTTTAATGGTGGAGGATTGCAAGGGAGGCAATATGGGGGAAGAGAACTTCAGTGTGTGAGGTAGGAGATCATACTCTATCTCCTTGGGTTCTATGGATTTGCCAAATAGACAGTCTATCCATCCATTCATCCATCCATCTATCCATCCCTCCATCCTTCCATCCCTCCATCTATTCATATTGATTTAATTATGATTATATTAGTCAAAAAATGTTATTCCTAAAATTAATAGCTTCTAATTACTGAGGAATATGTGCCAGATTCTGTTTTAGGTGCTTTAAACTGTCTCTTAATGTTAAAAAACAATGGGTAGGTAATAATTGTTTGATTTTATGGGGGAGAAGACTGAGAATCATATGCCCATTGTCATATGGAAAGTGACAGAATTAGGAGTGGTAACGCTGCAGAGTTTGGACAGTTGTCACTTTATATTTTAGCCTATGTGGGACATTGGATCTTTCAAGCATCCTTCTGCTTGCTATATCTGCAGAATCCAGGACTCAGTGGCTCTTAACTCTTAACCAATGTTCTTTCCTCCCACCCTCCCTTCTTTCCTTCCTTCTTTGTCAGTGTTTATTGAGGGGGATATGTCAGGCCCTGTGCTAGGAGCATGGTGATCCAGAATGGTTGAATCCTGGTTTTCACTTTGAAAATGGTACCATGCAGCACATGGGGGATACAAGTATAAATGAGCAAGTTCTGTTTTCAAGGAAACCACAGTTTCTGGACAACCAATTGGTGGTGTAATGGAAGAAATGGGAATGAAAGACAGGGATCTAGCTTAGCAGGCTTGGGATCCTGTGGAAAAGAGTCTTTGACACATCAAGCAGGGAAATGGTGTGGTTAGATAAATCATCCCTGGTGGAATAATGTAGAGGGAAGATTTAAGGATTATGAGATTGGAGGAAGGGAGATAAGTATGGAGGCTGTGGTAGTATTCCCATGAAAAAGCAAGAGAACTTGAATCCACATAGTGAGAGGAGAGAGGAGGTAGGAAGGGAGATGGGAGAACCATTTTAAAGGTAGAATCGCAGGACTTGATGAATGATCACATGTGGAAATGGGTGAGACAAAGGCAGATTTCAGAAAAGTCTAGCTGCTCATTAGAGCATCCTGTTGAGAATCTAGTGGTTTTTGCATGATAATTGATGTTGAGGTCCTTTTGCTAGTCTCACTGTTGTCTGTCCTCTGCCTTAGAGTCTAAAGAAGCACAGCCAAATAACAAAAATGAAACAATTTCCCCCAAATACACAAATCCAGCTCCATGGGGCTTTCTGATTTTCTTTCCTGTACTTTTTATTGTTAATATTTTTTGAGTGCTCACTGTGTGTCCAGTGACTGTTTAAGCAATGTATATGAATTAATTGATTTATTCTCACAAGAACAGATGGTGGTTTATCTCTGTTTTTATAGATGAGGCAACTGAGGCACAGAGTGATTGGGTAATTTGCATGAGCACCCCCCGCCCTGCCACAGGCAGTTGGGCCTTGAAACCCAAGCAGTCCACCTTCCAATCTTGTCATCTCAATCATTATAGTTTATAGATGGAATTGTTTTCTTTTTTTTTTTTTTTTTTTTTTTTAAGATTTTATTTATTTATTTGAGAGAGAGAGAATGAGAGAGAGCACATGAGAGGGGGGAGGGTCAGAGGGAGAAGCAGACTCCCTGCCAAGCAGGGAGCCCGATGCGGGACTCGATCCAGGGACTCCAGGATCATGACCTGAGCTGAAGGCAGTTGCTTAACCAACTGAGCCACCCAGGCGCCCTGGAATTGTTTTCTTAATTTCTTCTTCAGATTGTTCATTGCTGGGGTATTAGAAACACAAATGATTTTTGTTTGTTGATCACATACCCTGAAACTTTGTTGAATTTATTTGTTAGCTTGAGCAGTGTTTCTGTGGATTCTTGTGGGCTGCTGCCTCAGAGTTTTGTTATGATATTTTTTTCTTTCTGAATCTGTTTCTATTGATTTATCTAGAATATCTAAGACCTTAAAAAATACCTTTTGTATTTTTAAAATGTTCCATAAAATTTATCCTTTTCTTCTTCTTTTTTTTAGCTTCTTGTATTGTCTGGCTTAGAGAATTTGTTTGTTAAAAAAGAAAAGACATGGGGTGCCTGGGTGGTTCAGTAGGTTCAGTAGGTGGTTCAGTAAGTAGAACCAGTAGGTGGTTCAATAGGTTCAGTGGTTCAGTAGGTTCAGTACCTTCAGTAGGAAGGTAGTAACCTACTTTCAGTAGGTTCAGTAGTAGGTTCAGTAGGTGGTTCAGTAGTAGTGGTTCAGTGGTTCAGTAGTAGGTGGTTCAGTAGGTTGGTTCCGACTCCTGGTTTTGCCTGAGGTCTTGATCTCACAGTTGTGAGATCAGCTCAGTGTGGGGCTCTGTGCTCGGCACGGAATCTGCTTCAGATTCTCTCTCCCTCCCCCTCTATTTGCCAGCCTCCACCCCTCTCATGCTCTTTCTCTCTCAAATAAATAAATAAATACAATCTTTAAAAAAAGAGAAAAGAACTGAAAATGAAGAACATCTTCAGTAATATTTTTAAGTGCTAAAGAAATAATGTGTTAAAGGCAAGCAATGCTATCATCAAT
Source organism: Halichoerus grypus (assembly GCF_964656455.1). NCBI lineage: Eukaryota > Metazoa > Chordata > Mammalia > Carnivora > Phocidae > Halichoerus > Halichoerus grypus. The sequence goes on from NC_135717.1 coordinate 93,799,693, forward strand.
TAAGACCACCATAAGGTTCTGTGGATTGATTTGTTTTGGTTGGAGAATTAAGTGGAGTTACAGCAATATCAGTTACTATGATCAAATGACCCTCATCTAATTAGGTAATTTAGATAGCCCACTCATCCTGGCAAATTGTGGCTGCTCAAATCTGTTCTTGATTTGAAGGAAATGTGGTGATTTAACTTCCTTTCATAGTAAAAAACAACTTGTTCCTCTCTCCTTGCTAATTTATGGTTCCTTAAAGTCTGGGTTGACTTTTTGTTTCCCAGACGGGTCTTCCCCTGCCCTGTCCCATTTCTTTTCTGAGTTTTAAAATTAATATCCTTTCTTTTTTATTATCCACTCATAAGACATATGTTGAATTTTATTGACGTTAATGTAAAATGCTAAGACCACATTCTTTTCCCACCATTTTAATGTCTGACCCAGACCAGTGCTTCCTGCTATTGCAGCCTTGACCTTGGCCCCTGGGTTATGATGGATATACAACAAATGGAGCATATCATAGCATCTTAGGGCTAGGAGAGACCGTGGAAGTCACTTTCTGGTGAGAAATTATAACCCTCACTCCACATTCCTATTTTCAGGATTTCAATACATCTTGGAAATGTTGACTCATATGGTGCAGCTCTTATTCTCAGTGTCAAAATAGAGAAATGGAGACATTTACATCCAAGTTAACAGAGAGGAATAAATAGCAACTAATTACTTATATTCAGATACAGTGCTCTGGCTTCTGGTTCTCAAAGACAGGGAAGGAAAAAGCAGAAACCAAAAATCACAGTAAAGGAAGGCTTAGGAATTTGACATCATATCTTTTCTAAAGATCTGTCACTGAATCCGTGACCTCTTGAGCTCATGTCTAGTGCACTAGGTTCCCTCTGACAGCATCATGGTTTAGCCCTTTACCTATAAACTTGTACGTAGAGGCATCCAACTTACAATATCCCAAAATTCCTCACATTCTTAATGACACTGTAGACTGTGACTCCCCAGTATTTCACATGTATTTTATATTAACTTATGGTTATATCTGCAGATTCATTTCTTTATACTTCATGAATTTTAATATAAAAGTGGAAAAAAATTCCTTATTTTATTTTTTATTTTTTTAATTTAAATTCAATTAGCCAACATATATCATTTATTTCAGATGTAGTGTTGAATAATTCATCAGTTGTTTATAACACCCAGTACTCATCCCATCACATACCCTCCTTAATGCCCATCACCCGATTACCCCATCCCACCATTCATCTCCCCTCCAGCAACCCTGTTTGTTTCCTATAGTTAAGAGTCTCTCATGGTGAGACTATGGACTCTGAGAAACAAACTGAGGGTTCTAGAGGGGAGGGAGGTGAGGGGATGGGTTAGCCTGGTGATGGGTATTTAAGAGGGCACGTACTGAATGGAGCACTGGGTGTTATACACAAACAATTAATCATGGAACACTACATCAAAAACTAATGATGTAATGTATGGTGATTAACATAACATAATTAAAAAAAAAAAAAGACTCTCTCCTGATTTTTCTCCCTCTCTGATGACTTCCCATTCAGTTTTCCTTCCCTTCCCCTATGATCCTCTGCGCTGTTTCTTATATTCCACCTATGAGTGAAACCATATGATAATTGTCTTTCTCTGATTGACTTATTTCGCTCATTATAATACCCACCAGTTCTGTCCACGTCGATGTAAATGGTAAGTATTCATCTTTTCTGATGGCTGAGTAATATTCCCTTATATGTATATACCACCTCTTCTTTATCCATTCATCTGTCGATGGACTTCTGGGCTCTTTCCACAGTTTGGCTATTGTGGACATTGCTTCTATGAACATTGTGGTGTAGGTGCCTCTTCGGATCACTACCTTTGTATCTTTGGGGTAAATACCTAGTAGTGCAATTGTTGGGTTGTAGGGTAGCTCTATTTTTAACTTCTTGAGGAATCTCCATACTATTTTTCAGAATAGCTGACCCAGCTTGCATTCCTACCAACAGTGTAAGAGGGTTCTCCTTTCTCTGCATCCTTGCCAACATTTGTTGTTTCCTGACTTGTCAATTTTAGCCATTCTGACTGGTATAAGATGGTATCTCATTGTGGTTTTGATTTGTATTTCCTTGATGCTATGTTGAGCATTTTTTCATGTGTCTGTTGGCCATTTGTGTGTCTTCTTTGGAGAAATGTTCATGTCTTCTGCCCATTTCTTGACTGGATTATTTGTTTTTTGGGTGTTGAATTTGATAAGTTCTTTATAGATATGGTTACTAGCTCTTTATCTGATATGTCATTTGCAAATATCTTCTCCCATTATGTAGGTTGCCTTTTAGTTTTGTTGACTGTTTCCTTCGCTGTGCAGAAGCTTTTTATCTTGATAAAGTCCCAATAGGCCATTTTTGCTTTTGTTTCCCTTGCCTTTGGAGATAGGTCTTGCAAGTAGTTGCTGCAGCCGAGGTCACAGAGGTTGCTGCCTATGTTCTTCTCTAGGATTTGGATAGAATCCTGTCTCCCATTTAGGTCTTTCATCCACTTTAAGTTTATCTTGGTGCATGGTGTAAGAAAATAGTCCAGTTTCATTCTTCTGCATGTGGCTGTCCTGTTTTCCCAGCATCATTTATTGAAGAGACTGTCCTTTTTCCATTGGATATTTTTTCCTGCTTTGTAGAAGATTAGTTGCCCATAGAGTTGAAGGTCCATTTCTGGGTTCTCTGTTCAGTTCCATTGATCTATGTGTCTGTTTTTGTGCCAGTACCATACTGTCTTGATGATGACAGATTTGTAATAGAGCTTAAAGTCTGGAATTATTATGCCACCAACTTTGGTTTTCTTTTTCAACATTCTTCTGGCTACTCGGGGTCTTTTCTGGTTCCATGCAAATTTTAGGATTATTTGTTCCAGCTCTGTGAAAAAAGTTATGATATTTTGATAGGGATTGCATTGAATGTGTAGATTGCTCTGGGTCGCATAGACATTTTAACAGTATTTGTTCTTCCAATCCATGAGCAAGGAATGTTTTTCCATTTCTTTGTGTCTTCCTCAATTTCTTTCATAAGTGTTTTGTAGTTATTAGAGTACAGATCCCTTACCTCTTTGATTAGGTTTATTCCTAGGTATCTTACGATTTTTGGTGCAATTTTAAGTGGAATTGATTCCTTAAGTTCTCTTTCTTCTGTGTCATTGTTAGTGTATAGAAATGCAACTGATTTCTGTGCATTGATTTTATATCCTGCCACATTGCTGAATTCCTGTATGAGTTCTAACGATTTTGGGGTGGAGTCTTTTGGGTTTTCCACATAAAGTATCATGTCATCTGCGAGGAGTGAATGTTTGACTTCTTCTTTGCTGATTTTGATGCCTTTTATCTCTTTTTGTTGTCTGATTGCTGAGGCTAGGACTTCTAGTACTATGTTGAACAGCAGTGGTGATAGTGGACATCCCTGCCATGTTCCTGACCTCAGGGAAAAGCTCTCAGTGTTTCCCCATTGAGAATGATATTCACTGTGGGCTTTTCATATATGGCTTTTATGATATTGAGGAATGTTCCCTCTGTACCTACACTATGGGGAGTTTTGATCAAGAAAGGATGCTGTACTGGGGCGCCTGGGTGGCTCAGTCGTTAAGCGTCTGCCTTCAGCTCAGGTCATGATCCCAGGGTCCTGGGATCGAGCCCCGCATCGGGCTCCCTGCTCAGCGGGAAGCCTGCTTCTCCCTCTCCCCCTGCTTGTGTTCTTTCTCTCGCTGTGTCTGTCTCTGTCAAATAAATAAATAAAATCTTTAAAAAAAAAAAAAAAAGAAAGGATGCTGTACTTTGTCAAATGCTTTTTCTGCATCTATTGAGAGGATCATATGGTTCTTGTTCTTTCTTTTATTAATGTAGTATATCACACTGATTGATTTGAGATGTTCAACCACCCTTGCAGCCTAAGAATAAATCCCACTTGGTCATGGTGAATAATCCTTTTATTGGCTAGGATCTTGGTAAGAATTTTGACATCCATGTTCACCAGGGATATTGGTCTGTGATTCTCCTTTTTGTTGGGGTCTTTGTCCAGTTTTTGGGATCAGGTAATGCTGGCCTCATAGAACGAGTTTGGAAGTTTTCCTTCCATTTCTATTTTTTGAAACAGTTTCAGAAGAATAGGTATTAGTTCTTCTTTAGATGTTTGGTAGAATTCCCCTGGGAAGCCCCTGGACTCTTGTTTTTGGGAGGTTTTTGATTATTGTTTCAATTAACTTGCTGCTTATAGGTCTGTTCAGGTTTTCTATTTCTTCATCTTTCAGTTTTGGTAGTTTATAAGTTTCCAGGAATGTGTCCACTTCTTCCAGGTACCTAATTTGTTGGCATATAGTTGCTCATAATATATTCTTATAATTGTTTGTATTTCCTTGGTGTTGGTCATGATCTCTCCTCTTTCATTCATGATTTTATTTATTTGGGTCCTTTCTCTTTTCTTTTTGGTAATTATGGCCAAGGGTTTATTGACCTTATTAAATCTTTTAAAGAACCAGCTCTTAGTTTCATTGATCTGTTCTACTCTTCTTTTGGTTTCTATTTCATTGATTTCTGCTCTAATATTAATTTTCTTCTCCTCCTGGCTTTAGGCTTTATTTGCTGTTCTTTTTCTAGCTCCTGTAGGTGTAAGTTTAGCTTGTGTATTTGGGACTTTTCTTGTTTCTCAAGAAAGGCTTATATTGCTATATACTTCCCTCTTAGGACTGCCTTTGCTGCATCCCAGAGGTTTTGAAAAGCTGTGTTTTCATTTTCATTTGTTTCCATAAATTTTTTAAATTCTTCTTTAATTTCCTGGTTGACCCATTCATTCTTTAGTAGGATGCTCTTTAACCTCCATGCATTTGTTTTCCTTCTAGATTTCCTCCTGTGATTGAGTTCAACTTTTAAAGCATTGTGATATGAAAATATGCAGGGAATAATTGCAGTCTTTTGGTACTGGTTGAGACCTGATTTGTGACCCAATATGTGATCTATTCTGGAGAATGTTCCATGTGCAATCAAGAAGAATATGTACTCTGTTGCTTTAGGATGGAATGCTCTGAATATATCTGTGAAGTCTGGTCTAGTGTGTCATTCAAAGCCCTTGTTTCCTTGTTGATCTTCTGCTTAGATGATATGTTCATTGCTGTGAGTGGGGTGTTAAAGTCCCCTACTATTAATTGTATTATTATCAATGTGTTTCTTTGATTTAGTTATTAATTGTTTTATATAATTGGCTGCTACTGAGTTAGGAGCATAAATATTTATAATTGTTAGATCTTCTTGGATAGACCCTTTAAGTATGATATAGTGGCCCTCTTCATCCCTGTCGTCTTCATTTTAAAATCTAGTTTGTCTTATATGAGGATTGCTACCCCAGCTTTCTTTTGATGTCCATTAGCATAATAAATGGTTCTCCACCCCCTCACTTTCAACCTGGTGGCATCTTTAGGTCTAAAATGAGTCTCTTTAGATAGCATAATGATGGGTCTTGCTTTTTTATCCAATCTGATACCTTGTGTCTTTTGATTGGGGCATTTAGTCCATTTACATTCAGAGTAACTGTTTACAGATATGAATTTAATGCCATTGTATTACTTGTAAAGTCCCTGTTTCTGTAGATTGTCTCTGTTTCTTTCTGGTCTATGTTACTTTTGGGCTCTCTCTTTGCTTAAAGGATTCCCTTTAATATTTCTTGCAGGGCCGGTTTAGTGATCACAAATTCTTTTAGTTTCTTTTTGTCCTGGAAGCTTTTTTATCTCCTCTTCCATTCTGAATGACAGCCTTGCTGGATAAAGTATTCTTAGCTGCATGTTTTTCTCATTTAGTACCCTGAATATATCATGCCAGTCCTTTCTGGCCTGTGAGGTTTCTGTGGACAGGTCTTCTGCCAATCTAATGTTTCTACCTGTGTAGGTTATGGACCTCTGGCCTCAAGCTGCTTTCAGGATTTTCTTTTTATTTTGCAAATTGCAAAATTGCAAAATTTCAAATTTGCAAGGTTCACTATTATATGTTGGGGTGTTGACCTATTTTTTATTAATTTTGATGGGGGTTCTCTCTACCTCTTGACTTGAATGCCTGTTTCTTTCTCTAGATTAGGGAGTTCTCAGCTTTAATTTGCTCAAATATACCTTCTGTTCCTGTCTCTCTTTCTTCTTCCTCTGAGACCCCAAATTCTAATATTGTTTCACTTTATGGTATCATGGATTTCTTGAAGCCTCCCCTCACGGTCCATGAATTGTTTGTCTCTCTTTTCCTCAGCTGAACCTGGGTGGCTCAGTCGGTTAAGCATCTGCTTTTGGCTCAGGTCATGATCCCAGGGTCCTGAGGTCGAGCCCCACATCGGGCTCCCTGCTTAACAGGGAGTCTACTTCTCCCTCTCCTCCCCACTTGTGCTCTCTGTCACTATCTCTGTCTCTCTCTCTCTCAAATAAATAAATAAAATCTTTAAAAAAATATTTAGTAATATTTAGTTTAAAAATTTTTATAAATGTGCTCTCAGTAATTTAAAAACAGATGATTTCTGTAGCTCTGGGACTTCAACATAACAGGAAAGAAGTTGCATGTAATTTATTGGTATTTCAAGATACATGTTTTTTCCCAAAAGACTTAAATCTCCTAAACAAGTGGGAGGAAAAGGCACTTTTAGATGTTTCAGCTTACATGTTTCTTTGGGTTTGGGGCTACCATTGGAGGTTAAGATGGCTCAGAGAGGCTCTGCATGATGGAGCCTGTGTGCTTTCATTCCTGCTCTGTGCTCCAAGCCTACTCTCTGTCTCTTGCCCTTGTCCTGCTGCATCCTACCTGAGGGCCTTTGCACTGCTGTATTCCTTCTCCCAAGGATGCTTTCTTTTACCATTATCCTGTCAAAAGTCTTTTCAAGACTAAGGTCTCAGCCTGTATATTACCTTCTCAGAGAAGCATTTTCTGATTCTCTGCTCCAACCGCCATGGTTGATCCTCCTTAGTTCACTCTCATAATAACTTGTATATTTCAGGAAAAGTGCTTACCTGTCTATTTCCAGAAAAGCACCCGAAATTGTAATTAAATGCTTGTTTTTCTTTCCATGTTAGTCTGTAAACTCCAGAGGGTTTTCTTTCCTTGGTACACCATAGGCTCCAAGAGGTTATGGAATGTGTGTTATTCATCAGTATATCCCAGGACCTTACAGAGTATATAGACATGGATAAATACTTGCTGAATAAATGGGTGGATAAATTAATAGTGTATGTACTTCAGGGAGTGATGAACTACAGTTTCTTCCTTGGCTTCCTAAAATGATTAAAACCTTTTCTGAAAAGAGTGTATGTGCAGCATGCGGGCAAAAGTGAGAAGTAACTGGCGCCTGGTAGAGTAGAGGCTCAGTGATTATGGATATGTTGACATCAAATATTATGAGAATATGGAAGATTTTAGAGCAAATTCTCAGTTTGAATTTCTGTAAAGGTGATTTTAGATTTGTATTGGCATCCAAGACTTCATAGGTAATAAAAAAGTAAATACAGTGACTTTCTTACCTTGCTATTAATATTATTTTGACTATGACTTTAAGTTTATCTAATTCATTATTTGATTCTTACTGCATGTCATTTTGTGTGAGTCTGTGCCTCCTATCATGATATATTAGCTTCAGTATGAGTTAAAAGCAATAATGTTCACATTCTGCTGGCATCATTTGGCTTCTTTTTAAATACCTTAGCAATAAATTCATACCAACATTAAGGAGCTGCCTCTGGGGATGGTTCTCCATAGTATGTGGAATTTGAAACCTTGTGACATTGCACTCAGAGAATTTGGGGCTGAGGGTCTTATTTTTTCAAAGGAAGAGTACAAAGAAAACAAAAATGTATAGTTGAAATAGTTCTTGATATAGTTGAAGGAGAGAGAACAGAAGAGAGAAATAGAAATAGCTCTAGCCTAAAAAAAAAAAAAAAAAAAAAAGAAATAGCTCTAGCCTAACTAGTGTCTGGCTGGTGAAAGTGATGCCATCTTCTTGGGGATTAGGAAAGAAAAATACTGATTGGTAATTCTGGTTGCTTAAATTTATGTGTCAGCTTCGCTAGGCCACAGTACCCAGATATTTGGCCAAACACTGGTGTAGATGTTGCTATGAAGATTTTCTTAGATGAGATTAATATTTATTTTTTATTATTTTTTTTCATGGTCCCCTAAATTGTCTTTATTGAGCGAGCGTGACCAAGGTTACTCCCCTGGCTGCAAATGAGGCCATTGATGGAAAAGAGTGGTCAGAAACGGAGATTGCCTCATAGTTCTTGTCTTTACCATTGACCAGTTCTAAAACCTCAGTAGATGAGATTAATATTTAAATCAGTAGATTTTGAGTAAAGCAGATTATCTGCCAAAATGTGGATGGACCTCACTTAATCAGTTGAAGGCTATGCCGGAAAAATGACTGACGTCCCCTGAGGAACAGGGAATTCTGCCAGCAGATTGCTTTTGAACTAAAGCTGCAGTAGCAACAAGTATTAATCTGAATTTCCAGCCTGCTGCCTACTCTACAGAGTTTTTTTTTTTTTTTTTTTTTTTTTAAAGATTTTATTTATTTATTTGAGAGAGAGAGAATGAGAGACAGAGAGCATGAGAGGGAGGAGGGTCAGAGGGAGAAGCAGACTCCCTGCCGAGCAGGGAGCCCGATGCGGGACTCGATCCCGGGACTCCAGGATCATGACCTGAGCTGAAGGCAGTCGCTTAACCAACTGAGCCACCCAGGCGTCCCTCTACAGAGTTTGCATTTGCCAGCTCCCATAGTCATGTGTGATAATTTCTTAAAAATCTACCCCCCATTCTCTCCCCCTCTCTCCATATGATATATATATTTACACATTTTATTGGTTCTTTCTTTCTGAAGAACCCTAATACAATAGTTATGTTTAAAATGTCATCTCTTATCAGTTTGTGTGTTTTTCTCTTTATAACTGTCATCTTGGAACTTTGGACGTGTTCAGTAGGCCCTCACATCATTCTGTGTCAGGGGAGCATGGTGCATCACTACACCAGAGCAGGAAAAATTTTTCCTGCTGGATTACAGAGAATCTGTGAGTTGCATCACTGAAAATTTCCCCTGTCTGCCAGAAGTAAGCATGGAGAAGCAGGGAAAAAAATGAAGATGAGAACCCTACTTTCAGACCCAGATAAAGGAGCTTCTAGTTGGAGAGAAGCCATGGCAAAAAAAAATGGCCTCTAATAAATAACTGAGTCCTCCATGATTTAGCTTGCTCCCAGTTAACACCTGCCCCAGCTAACGCAAGGATGCCTCCAGGGCCCAGGTTTACATCTGTACCCTCCTTTTCCATTAGCTTCTCCCTTATATGGGGACTGCCTCATGCTCTTTGTCCCCATGCCCCCCATGTCTCCCCCGCCAATGCCTCAGCTCTCCTTTATTCCCTTATGGTCCTGCTAAAAGACTGGAGATAATATAATGAAAAAATGTACAGAGCACTTACTATATGTTAATTACTGTTCTAAGTGCTTTATGTGTCTTAAGCCATTAAATCCTTACGTGGACCTTTGAGAGAGGTACTGGTATCATTCCGGTTTTATAGGTGAGAAACATTAGGAATTCGAGTAAGTTCCCTGAGGCCAATATGCCATGGCAGAGCATAGATTTGAACTAAACTGGTTTGAGTCTAGAGCTTATCTGATTCAGCTCTGCATGTGACAGTTAATGCTGAGGTGTAAAGGAATGGTCTGAGCTTAGTTAGTGTACCACCCTTTCCAGTCAGATCTGGATTTCATGATGATGCCCAGATACGGTATTTCCAGCTCCTAGAACCAGGGCAGTGGATACAAGGGGCACCCAGGCCTTTCATAATAACTCTCCAAACGTCTTGGGAGATTGCATCTTCCTTCCCTTTTTCCATTATTATTATTTTTTTAATTGATGAGTGATTTATTTTACTTATGGCAACATTACTTTTGTCTACATAACAACTCTTTCTGCTTCTGAATTTCTAACTTATGGTGAAGCTGGTATTTCAGAATTAGGGAGCATTTTATTTATTTATGTATTTATTTGTTTATTTATCTATTTTTATTTCAACATTTTATTCAAATTCAAGTTAATTAACATATAGTGTAGTATTCGTTTCAGGGGTAGAATTTAGTGATTCATCAGTTGCATATAACATCCAGTGCTCATTACTTCAAGTGCCCTCCTTAAGGCCCATCACCCAGTTACCCCATCCCTCCACCCACCTCCCCTCCACCAACCCTCAGTTTGTTTCCTAGAATTAAGAGTCAGGGAGCATTTTATTGCTAGATAGACAAATTTGCCAGCAGTCCTTTGATGTATACCTGTGGTTTTTCTCAGCCCCGTTGGCCTCATAGAAGAAAGCAGAGACTTACCCACAGTCACCAGGGAAGCACACTAAGTTTGAAGAGATTTCTCCTGGAAATTAATAATGTCCTCATATTGCAGATGAGGGCTCTGAAGCTAGAGAGGTGAGTAGAAGCACATTCCTGTTGAAACTTGCATCTGATCTTAAAGGATAGTAGGAATTAACAAAGTGGAGAAAAGTAGGAAGAACACTTCAGGGAAGAGCAAGGAGAATGGGGTTGTGTAAGTGCCTGGGGAGTTGAGAGAACTGTAATAGGTGCAGTCTGGCCAGAGGTGGGGTGAGTGGTGGGGGTGACTCGGGAGGCAGGGGCAAGATGATGATATACATTATTCTGAAAATTAAAGGCCGCTGCTAAAAGATCTTGGGAAGGCCAAATGGTGAGAGACGCCTTTGGGGAAGACTACTCTACCACTGACTTGGAGGATGGATAAACGGGGGGAGAAGGTGAGATAAAGAGAGATAAGGGACCATGGTTGATGTCAGTTTGTCTGTTCAGTTTCCCTTCCCTACTGTTTCGGTGTCAGCATCTTTGTCTTCTTGTCTGAGCTTTGCTCCTTTCCTACTTCTCTATCTTTGGGGAGGCTTCCAGTCACTGTCCCATGCCCCTTCTCTTCAGTCATAGAGATGCATACATTTCCTAGGCAGGAGCATCCCATGCCCATCATGGCATCTCATCCCTGGGTGCTCTGATCTGTCCAAGAATAGGTATCTGACTCCAGTTAGGTCAATCAGATTCTGGGGCTAGGGTTTTGAACACGCTAATATGGAAGACAGAAGCATTCTTTCTTTCAGGGTTCCTAAAGAGAAACGATGGGAACCTAAATCATCCAGTGCCCATTGTTTTAGTTTCCTAGGGTTGCTGTTAACAAACTCCCACAAACCGAGTATCTTGAAACAATAGAAATTTATTCTCCCCCAGTTCTGGAGGCTGCAAGTCTAAAATCAAGTTTTTGGCAGGGCCACACTCTCTCTGAAGGCTCCAGGGAAGAATCCCTCCTTGTCTCTTCTAGCTTCTAGTGGTTACAGGCACTCCTTGGGGTTCCTTAGCTTGTCGACGCAGCACTCCAGTCTCGTCCTTCATTGTCACATGGCAGTCTTCTCACTGTCTCTGTGACCAAATTTCCCTCTTTTCATGAGGACGTCAGGCATTGAATTCAGGCCCACCCTAATCCAGCATGACCTCATCTTACCGTGATTACATCGTGATGGTCCTCTTTCCAATTAAGATCACATTCACGGGTTCTGGGTGGACATGAATTTGGGGGGCAGGAGCACAGTTCTACCCAATACAGCCATATTCCCTGATGCCTGGGGAAACCCATGCAGTAGGACAGGAAAAGGCCATGGCACACAGTGAAACAGATCATAGGTGGAGAGAAGATTGTCAGGGAAGGAGTCCTGGTTTCTGGTCTCTAAGTGCTCTATAATTGCATTGAGGTCCCAATGTTATTCTTCTGATTTTGTGGACTACCCAAATTTCTATCCTTTCAGAAAATTACCTTCCCCCACATTTTTTTTTTTCTTTGCTTAGGCTATATTGAGGTAGGTTTCTATCCCTTCCTACTAAAACAATTCTGATAAATACAGAAATTATTGCAGCATTCCAGGTGGAGAGAGGAGTAGATCTGAGCTCTGGCAGTAGTGGTAGGGATTGGTTTGAGAGGAATTTAGTAGGTGGAATCATCAGGACCTGCATTCTGTTTAAATTCAGATCACAAGAGAGGATAAATCTCTAATGATCACTTGGATGACTGGGTAGATGAGGGGGCTGTTCTCTGAGAAAGAGATTGAAAGGAGTATAAAAATGCATGAAATTTGCTCTTTGCAAACTTCTCTAGACTATGAGTATTTATAAGCCTTCTGAAGACTTTGCTTTCTTGAAGTCAGGGAAACATTTATTTTCATATCTGTGGTACTTAATCTAATATATTGGGCACATGGTAGGTGTGCCATAATGTTTATTCAGTTAAATATAAAAATTGAGATCTTGAAAGGGAGAATCTCTCTCTTTAGCCAGCAAAACATATGATGCATGCTCTTTGGCCTGAATGTGTGTCAGTGCTCAGTGCCCTGTGGTGTTCCTCATTGTGTGTAGAAGATTGTATGCCAAAGATCACTGGAATTGTATTCATGTGACAGTCACTAAACCATTTGAAAAAGAGGGAAAAAATTAAACTCATGGTGTCATCATTGGGGAGGCTGAACAGATCTTAAATATGTTAACATAAAATGAAAGATGCCTTCTTCTTAGGACAAACAGGCTTGAGTGTTTTGCCCTGCCCGCATTTCTTTCTTTAAGGTGTGTAATGATGGAAACTCCTTGAGGCAAAAATCAGGTTTTACAGCTGCTTAGGGCAACTTGTAGTCCCATTACATGTGATAGGGGCTCAATAAATTCTTGCTCAAAATATCTGTTTGGATGTCATGATAACACGGGGACACTGCCAAGTTATCTCTTTAAGGAATTCATAATACATCAGTATAGTGCTTAAATGTTTACAATTAATTCTGAACATGTTAGCATTCATAACATCCCGAGAGACAGTTGGGAACAAATGCATTTAATGATAAATGAATATGTTTGTGTGTGAATTGGTTCACAGATCGAAAATGTTGTGGTTTTATTTTTTATTTTTATTTTTTGAAGGTGGTCATAGTATTGCAGAGGGACATTAAAATCTTTCTATTAACTAATGAAGTCAGTGACTACATTTGGCAGTCCGAAGAACACATTTTTGGATTCAAACCTCCATGAATAGTGCAGTGAAGCATACTTGCTATTTATTTTTGCACAACACAGTTATAAAGGGTTTTAAAAATATATCCATAGACCAACAGATGAATTACTGTTTCCATTCAATTTGGCCATAAAGAGAATAAAATAGCTGTAGGGACATAAAATCAATTGTTTTATTGAATCTGACAACTTTATGGACTTTGTGAAAAATCATGTTAGATGAAATTTAAACTCTTATGTCTCTGTTGTACGGCTTTCTTTGTCCACTTCATCTTGCAATTACTTATCCCTTCTTTAAACCAGAACACATGTTTATGAAAGCCAAGATATGTGTATTTAAATAAACCTTTCTTGAATTTCATGCGTTCCAACAGGACTTGAGAGCCTGCAAACTTCCTGTAGCTAATTTAATAGATTGATTGGGGTAGTACCCCCTTCCCACCCTACCTTTTAAACATTTTCTTTCACAGGCCTTAGCTTTTTTTTTTTAATCACATTTTTCTCTGATATGAAGGGTTTTCAAAATTAGAAATTTTTAAATCACTTCCCTAGGATTACAAATAATGAGCTAAGTAAGATAAAAAATTCTTATGCGCAGCACTCTTTAAAACAAAATGACTTCATGCAACGGAATCACTCAAGTGCTTCCAGTTACATAAGTGACTCTCTGGGAGTCAGGCACCTAATGAGAGACATTAGCTTTCCAGGCCAGTAAGTGCCATTTAAGGAAAGCACTGTGGTGATTTGCCATACAGTAAAGGAGAATAATGCCTTGTGGTTTTACAGTGTCTTTCTTCCAAAGAACTTACAGTGTTTTTACATAGATCATTTCCTCTGTTCTGAAAACAGTTCCTGGGTAGTATTCTGTATTATTATATTGTTCCCAAGGCTCCCCAGGAAATTTCTTCAATGGTGATTATTTGAGCTCCTACTATGTGCCAGGCTGTTACTGGGTTGATGGAGCAGTGTAAGGTTTCATGCACATCTCTGAGTAGCAGTCTTGAGCGGAGAGATCTGAGCAATTATTATAACAGAGAGTGTGGCTACGCATACAGTAGGGGTGAATGCAAATGCCCTGGGGTCCCAGAGGGTAGAGTAACTACCCCTGCTTGGAGGATGAAGCTGTAAAGCTTTTAGAGAAGAAACTATTGAAGGTTTCAACAATACAACAAAACAAGGATGGAAGCTCTCTCTATCCAACTTATTTTCCAGGCAGAGACATTCTCTATTCTGGAAATAAGAACTTACTTCCAGAACCATGACAAAATGGATTAGAGGGTGGGGGTGGGGGGGATTTGGGGAGGAAGTCAGGAGAGGATCAGAATAATTTGAGGGCCTTTGAGAAAAAAATTTTTACATACCTTCCGGAGATTCCGGTCTACCCTACTCCTTTTTGTGAACCATTGTTAATGATGGGAGGGTGTACCAGTTAGTTCATTTGTGCTGTGCAGAAAAATACAGATAGCTTCTGCCCTAGGGAGTTATTTTGTCAATTGGAAGAATAAGCTTTATAGGAAGTTATTATTTATGAAATCCTATTCTTAAATTATTTGCTCCATAAAATGTATCTATTATGAATTCATAGAATCTTCAAATCCAAAGAAAAGATGTTCTATAAATGAGACATAAGTTATTTGTTCTTTCTCAACTCAGTAATAAATGACATGTAGCAGGGTGAAATTTCTCCTCCTCTTCAGTGAGTGACCTGCTAGTTGTACTTTTCTTCCCTGAAGACAATACTAGTTGGATCTGCAGTTGGTTGGATTCAATCAGTAAGAATTTAAGAACTGTGAGACAAGCTGCTGAGGAGAATTATGGATTTACTATCATTTCTATGGCAGCTCTGGTTGAGGAGAAATCCTTTTTAGAGATGAGGGATGATGGTGGTAAGGTCCCTGGGTGAGCCGTCAGAAAATCTAGGCACTGGTCCTGGCTCTGAAACGAAATATCCCTGTCATTTAACCATTCAGAGGTTCAGTTTCTTCATCTATAAAATGGGATGTTTGAATTTAATGATATCTCAATTCCTTCGAGGGATGATATTTTATAATATGTGGTTGTATGAATGAACCTTTCTACAAGCATTTTTACATTGGAATTTTCCTTTTTTCATAGAGTTCCCTCTGTTATGTGTTTTCTCCTTTCCTCTGCCTGGGAAATTACTGGGCATCCTTCAAGGCCCCAGGAACAAATGAAAGAACTAATATATTCTGAGTACTGATATATATGTACTAGGTATGGTGATAAGGGTGACCTTTGGCCAGGTTTTGCCTGTTACCCTGGAATAAATTCTTTTTAAAGATTATTTATTTATTTATTTGGTGGGGAGGGGCAGAGGGAGAGGGAGAGAGACTCTCAAGCAGACTCCTTGCTGAGCGCAGAGCCCAACGCAGGGCTTGATCTCATGACCCTGAGGTCATGACCTGAGCCGAAATCATGAGTTGGATGCTCAACTGACTGAGCCACTCAGGTGCCCCACCCTGGAATAATTTTTAATAGTGCTTTCTTATGCTCTCAAGAGTGTCCTGGTTTAGACAACGGATTACACGATTTTAAGGGTTTTACAAACATTACTTTAATTCTCGTAGCAATTCTGTGAGGTGGATATTATTATCCCCATTTTCCACATGAGAAAAATTATAATCTAGAAAATATTGAGGAATTTATTCAAAGCCTCATTGCTTATAAGTGGTGATTCTGTCCTGGTGTTCAGACTTCAGATGTTTTCACTGCACCTTGGTGCCCAGATTGAGCGCCATTTTTTTGTAGAAAGTCATTGCTGGCTCAGTCCCCCATACGCTTTCCTTTAGTGGCCCCTGCATTTGTTTTTCCTGCCGAAAATTCTCATCACACACATAAACATGTATATGTCAGAAGCTTCTCTCACTGGACTCTGTTGCATCGAGAGAGCAAACTCCCTGTCTTGTTTACTATGGTATCAGCAGTGCTTAGCACACTTTGCCTGGGTCCACCTTTACAGCACCCGTACTCTATTTATTAGAGCGCCTGCCACCATGGGGTCAGGAGCCTTACTTTCCAGTTTGGGCTCCCCACCAAGGTAGCTTATGTGACTCTGAGAAAGTTTGACTTTTTCTGAACCAGATCCAACTAATGGTCACAGGCCGTGAGGATCAGAGTGGGTACTCTATGGAAAGAATGGACATTTATGGAGTGCTTCTCTTTGTCAGGCATCCCCCTAAGTCCTTCAGGACATGATCTCATTTCATCGTCACAAGAGCCTCCATGGTAGGGACCTTATTTGATTTAAAAATGTTCACTGCCTGACCCATTAGCGACAAAGCTAGGAAGTAGCCGGTGGAGGCAGGATTCTAACCCGTCTACCCGAAACATCTTTTTGTCTTGGAATTCAGTGGCCAAAAGCAAGGTCATAGAAATAGTGAAGGAGTCTTGGGAAGTCTCATCTAAAGGGTCTTAAAGGCAAGGGTCAGGATTGTATGGTGCCTTCTGCCAGGATTCAACAGCTGTCACAGTCCCTTCATTTAGGGCCTTGCTCTCTGAACCTGCTTGCAGCAGCAGAAGGCCGGTGCCCCTCTAAGTGGGGCTCCAGAGCCCTCCTCCTGACTGTGTCCTTGGGTCCCATTGCATAGCCAGAGACAGCGTTGTGTCAGGTTTGGGCCACGCTTTGGGATGTGTAACTGATGATACCGTCTCCACTGAGTCAGTGAGGTTTCTGTAGACACCCCAAATTGCGTCGTTGTAAGTTAATATGTTTGCCGAGCTTGCAGAAATCTTTCTTTGAAAAGTAAATATGAGAAGTTAAACTCAAGCAGAACAACAATAATGAACACAACCCTTTGGTTGTAATAATACTATTATAAAGGGAAATGCTGCCCTTCATCCAAACCTGCTCTTGAGTGGTGAGGTTCTGCTGAGACCACCTAGGGGCGTAGAGCATTTTGCGCGGTGCCTTGTGTGAGGGTAGGTGCTGAATGAGAATTTACTGAAGGAGACTAAATCTGTAAGTGTCAATGGTTCAAACCATTTGAACCTACTTTGTTCAATGACATTTGCTCCTAACTAGGGGAAAATGCCTTTTTTTTTGGATTCTTAATATGAGGTCCATAAATGATTACAGTTCTGCAGTTGAGTTTCACGAAGCTCAAAAACTCCTTCACATTTGCAAAATCGGGCATATAATCATTTTTACATTTTATAAACAAGTTTATAATTTTTATGATTCTCAAAGGCATTCTGTCGTCATTCTCGCTTTAACTGCCTGCCTTCCAATTTCATTGTAAAGGTAGCCTTTGGGCATGAGAGGCAGACCAGAGGACAAGCAGAGGCCTTTCTTATACCTCTGAAGTTCTCCTTGAGCTGGCATCTGTCTACTTACCTACATGTAAGCGAGTTCCTTTGTGATGCAGCAAGTACCATGACCATAGTGCTAAATGAAAGAATAATTTGATTTATGTAGGCTGGCCTGTCCCATTCTTTTGGTATTTGTCCTCACCTCTGAGGTACTCTGAAATCATTTGAAATGTCACTGCTGTGGCCCTGAAAAGTTTCTCTAGGTATTTTCTCTTTTAACCATGTACTGAACTTGAGCTCGGTTGTCAGCCTCGCTATAGATAAAATGGAATGCGTAGGCTGGTGGCTTGTGAATGAATCATCTCTTTACAGCTAGAATGAGTCCCCTTAGCAAAAGGTATGCTGGGCTTAAGTCAGTAAAATTTGGAAGCTGCTTGACTTTAGGTAATAGAATTTTTAGTCTCTACCATTAAACACTTTAAACATTGAAATACTCTTCTGGTGGTGAGGATTATAAAAATATAAGCAGTTCTCATAAAGAAACAGAAAAAATTAATTCCTGTGATTATTTTAGCTACGTTAGTTTATAGCAAAAGAAAATGGTCTATTTTTATGTTCACTTTTGAGGTTGAATAGGAAGTATTTAAAAAAAAACACAACTTAGTAGCATATTTTTATCCTGTTTCAATCATTAATATTTTAGTCTAAATATTTCTCTCTGAACACGATCAGAGGATTGTTTATCATTTTAAAACCACTTCAGAATAGTATCAGGATTAATTAATTTGGTTTGTATATCAGATTGCTTTTGAAATATTCAAGCTTCGTGCGAGCTTTTTCTCCCCCTCCGTGCATGAGACATTTTAAGAGTGTAAGAACAGTCGGCATCAATTGTTCCTTCTTGAATTCAGTTAAGCTTATCACAAACTATGTCATGGCCAGAGCTTAACGTGTTGCTCCCTTTCCAGAAAACGATTTGCCAAATACAACACAGTTTGGATGGTGGGAAAGCTGTAGAGTGTTCACATTTAACCTAGAGTTCTCCCCCTACTCTACAAGTTCAGAGCTGGAGAAAACACGTTGATAAATCAGCATACCTGACTATCTCGTCTTTCCCACTTCTGAAAACCACAAAAGCAGAAGCAGCTGTTATTGGATCCAGAACATGGAGTTTTCTGCTCTGAGCCCATTTGGAGCTGTCAGTTAATAATTCGAAACAACATGTGAGGGTGAAGGGCGCCTGGACGGATAACTACAAATGTTACAAAAAACACGATTTTTTGCCTGAAGACTCGTAGCCTAGATATTTGGCCCTGAGTACGGAGTCTCTTTTCATCTTCATCTCATTTGGTAATTAGCACACTGACCCTGTGCAGACTAGAAGCATAGAAAAACATTTTGAAAAGTGCAGAGGAAGAAGTAGGATTAAGACAAACATTTATATAACCAGGAAAAATGACCCGGGGAAGACGGGAAATCTGGTGACACTCTGTTTACCCACAGCAATGTTAAAATAGTTTGCAAGTGAAACAAAGCAGAGCCCCTTGAATAAATCACTAAGAAAGTATAAGGATAGACCAACAGCCAAGAGCACGTCACAAGCTACCCCATGTGATATGATTCTCTCCTGTTATATCATACAGACAGCTTTCCTGTGAATATTGTTCCTTTTTCTCCCCTCTTCCCAGTTATTCCCATCATATAATCATGTGAAACTGGGAGCTGCTGTGAATCGGAATTGGAAGTGGATGAAAATAGCTTACGTTATTAGAAAAGGGGAGAATATCAGAATGTTTGGGTATTGGTTCCTAATCAACACCCAAACATTAGTCTAAATCGGAGACAGTTTTATAAACCTTGAATATCTGGAAAAAAAAAAAAAACCCAAACAAACTGCATAGCAATTTCATGAGGGGCAAAAATCTCCATTGTTTTTGCAGATCACGTGCCCTCTGAGAAGCGTGGCTTAGCGTGCTTGGGGCTAGTCTCCATCAAAAGCTAGAGGCATAAAGCTATCAGAAAGTCAACTGAACTGTCTTAACTTGTATGTAAGTGGCTTTGGTTTAATGCCAGGTAGTTTATCTCCAGGGGAAGATAAGCTCTTTTGTAAACAGGTCTCAAAAGTTTGCTGGTCTGACTGTTTGGCAGTCAGATGCTAAGAGCCCTAACCTGGGATCCTGAGGATGCCTGCTGATATGTAAACCGTAGCGCTGCTGTCAGGATCTAGGGATGTCTGTAGAATGACTTAATGTGAGCTTTGCGTTCATGCATTCATTTAGGAATAGGATTGTTCCAGGTGCGGATGAATGAGACAAAGAAGCAGTCAAGAGTTCTTTGCCCTCAAGAAGCTTATCTTCTATTTGAAAAGTCAGAAGTTGAATCATCAAGTGAATTGAGGAAGTACAAAATATGAAAAAGCCTATGTCAAATGATAGATAAGCATTTTAAGTAACAAGTGCTCTGAACTCAGGGAAGACAGATTGGATAGGCAAGGATAATCAGGAAAGTTTTTGTGGAAGATGGGACTACCACACTACCTCTCATTTTTGTAGTACTTTATTGAAACGGGTGGATTTTACATATATCATCTTTTGAGTGTCACATTACTACCGCCATTTTAAAGCTGAGGAATGAGGCCTAGAGGGACACACACCTGGCTAACACTGGCACAGGTAGAAAGGAGTCCTCACACCCAGGTTTTCCACTGAAACTCCAGGACCAATTCTGCTACTCTATGGCCTCCTTGATGAATAGGTAATGCAGTCCATCCTCATTATTCTTGGATTCCAATATTGAGAACTCGCCTACTTGCTAAAATTTATTTGTAACCCCCCCCATCGGTCCTTGTGGCACTTTTGCAGTTATTTACGGGTATGAGCAGAGTGGTTGAAGATTTGGCTCACCCAACGCATGCATGTTCCCAGCTGAGGTCGAACAAGGCAACATTCTGCCTTCTTGCTTCAGCTCTCACACTGTAAATAAGTGTCCTTTTTGCGGTCAATTTAGCTGGTGCTTTTGCTGTTTCAGATGGCTCTCAAGGGCAGTGTTGAAGTGCTATCTAGTATTCCTGAATGCAGGAAGGCTGTGTGATGTGCCTTATGGAGAATATATGTGTGTTATGTAATTTTCAGTTGGGCATGAGTTCCGCAGCGTGATTGGCCATGAGTTCCAGGTTAGCGAATCAGCAATGTATGTTAAATAAGGTGTCTTTAAGCAGAGACACACATCAAACAAGTTTAAGTATTGATTGGTTGACAAAAATGTTGTGACTGGAGGCTCACAGGAACCTAACTCTGTATTTCTCCTAAGAGCAGTGGTTTGGTGTTCCTCGCTTCAGTATTCAGTGGTGACTTTGTAGAACAAAACTATGGCAAATAATCAGAATCAACTGTGCTTTAATGGAGTAAACAGAAGGTGGGAAGATATTGCAGCAAGGAGAAGAGCATGAACAGAACAGAATAGGAGAAATTCATGGTTGTGTAAAGAATAGAAAATAGACAGTTCTAATGGGCCTCCAGGCTGAAGAGCAATTGCAGTAGATAAAGTCTAGGTGCCAGACTGTGGAACATCCATTAGAGCCAGCTGATGAATGTGGACTTAATCTTACAAATGGATTTGGAGTGGGGATGTTATGAAAGCCTCTTTGGGAGAAGAGTATTTAGGTGGGCTGTGCAGGATGAACTGGGCTGGGAAAAATGGCAGTGAGGGGAGCTCTCTTTCTCTCTGGGCACTTGCCTCAGCTGACAGGGATTTATTGGTTGAACAGGAAACCAGGGCTCTCCATGTCTTGATGGATGATACCGAAGGCACAGCGTGAAGAAGGAGCTGACAAAGGTGAAGGTGTCTCAAGGAACTGGAGGAAGTTCAGGGAGAAAATTCAAAACAACTAGGAAAACAATTTAAGAAGGATCCTTAACTGAACGAGGAGCCAGTATAAATTTTGGAGCCTGTGTGTGGTGTGGTTTTGCTCCTTCATGTGTGCGAAAACAGGGTTCTGAGAAGACCAGGCAACCCCAGGAGTAGGCATGGAGACTGCTAAAAACAATTCCAAATATGTGTATTTGGTTTCGGGAGTTGGCGCATCTGGATCCCTATGTCATGTAAGAGTTACAGTATATTTCTGAGGCAAGAAGAATAGAACTATTCTTTGTTAGGCTTGTTACCTTTTCTGAGGACTATTATATGAAGTTCATTGTTTTCCATTCAGATTCACATCTTGTATTAGCGCACATGCACTTGCGCACATGCACACGTACATGGTGTCCTATTGCATTCAATGAACCATGACAGGACAGTACATAACTGGTACAAAAAAGTCTGTGGTTGCTTTGGAATAACACTGGGCCGTGTCTGACGTATCAAGAGTGGCAGATTCAGATTTCTGAGGCTGGCTGCCCTGAAGCAATCTCTTAATATTTATCTTGTAATATTTCTGTTAAAATTGACTTACAGGAATAAGTGGAATGAAACTATTAGTGAGTCACCAAGGCTTTATTTTTAATAGACCTGGATATGTGTGCCTTTCTGAGTTTTTAATTTCAGAAGAATTAAGCATCAAGATAAGTTAACATGACACTCGTATTTTTGCTCTACAACTGATGGTTTTGCAGCCTCGTCAAGGAATCTCAAACTGCTGATGTGAAAATAGGTCTCTCATGGGGAACTGAGTTTTCCCCTATCAAGTAGGATTCTCAAACTTGAATACAATTTGCCCAGGGAAGCCGTTCCTTTGTCCTCATTTAGAATCCATCTATTCATTCCTTAAACTTTCTTAGCCCTTCCCTGCATTAGACATGTGGATGAAAGTTTGATCCTGGGTGTAGAGGCATGCACTTGATATGGTAATTCCTTAGGCTGATTGGATGTATCTTAGGTCAGTACAGCAAGGATATCTCTTTGGGGGCATAAAGTTATGTGATGTCTTTAGCAGAATTGAGACCTTTTATCACCAAAGAAACTCTCAATTTACCATTTCTTCCCCTTTTATTGTTCCTCTCTCCCACAGAGTGAACTCTGGTTCCTGCAATGCTGGAAGACTCTCCTCAGTCTTCACATTTCTTCATAATCTTTGGTACCGCCCTACCATCTATTTAGGTCTTTAGACTGTAGTTATTCCTAAACTACAATACTTTGTTTAGACTGAAAAAACTCCCTGCAAAAAACTTATTAGTTGATATGATTTCTCATAATTCGAAGAATTAGACACGATTTGACAAAGCATGTCTTTGTTACAAAGAAGACAACTGGAAACATTCCTTTTCACCTACCCACAGTCTCAGTGATAGTTCTGACAGTGAATGACTTCTGACAGGGCAAGTTCTCAGTGGGTTTTGACCTGTGCCTTGAAAGAGTAATAGAAATTAAACAGAGGGGAGAAGGAGAGCAGTCTAGACAGTTGAGGGCGGAAAGAGAACATGGAGAAGGAAATATATGTGGTTTTATTCTAGCCAATGGAGTTGACCAGTCTGGCTGGAATTTTCTAGGGAATAACTGAAACAATCCAACACATAGACCTCAGGGGGCACTAGCAAATGAGTGAATGGTCATTTAGAAAAACAACATTGGTTCAAATTATGAAGGATACTGAATTTCAAGCCAGGGAATCTGGACCTAATTATGTAATGAATTCTGAAATACTGAAAATGGGGTGAGCTATATCCTCCTGTGTCCTTCTATGTCCAGTATTTTGTTCTGCCTGTGTAGTTAGAAAAAAAAGGGGGGGAGCATTGAACTACAAAGAGAGAAATATTTATTTTAGTGAAAATCAGAATTTATTGGATGCCTGGATGGCTCACTTGGTTAAGCATCTGCTTTCGGCTCAGGTCATGATCCCAGGGTCCTGGGATTGAGCCCCACATTGGGCTCCCTGCTCAGCGGGGAACCTGCTTCTCCCTCTCTCCCTCTGTTCCTCCACCCTCTGCTCATGTTCTCTCTCTTGCTCACTCTCTCAAATAAATAAGTAAAATCTTAAAAAAAAGAAAATTAGAATTTATTAGTGATATTATAAAAGCTTCTTATTGCATTTAGTACATGTTACTATAATTGCCAAATGTTGGGGGTGGGTGGTGGTGGTAAATAAAACAGCACAATAACAAAAGCCACAAAACTTCAAAATTCTGATTCTTACAGAAATAGTGAGGTTGGCATATATATAGAATAAAATAATGAGCCTGGGCAGTAAGCATTATAAAAATCGTCAAATGGAAAAGAGATATAAAATAAAATATTTTGCACTATACACCTACATATACCTCTGAGCAGAGGTTTCAGATGTTGTGTAGATGAAACACATTTCACAGACTCATGAGTGAGAACATATAATGTTAATCAACTTACTCTCCAAGTGCTCTCCTTCCTGATGCAGAAAAAAAATCTAGAATTTTGAAGTAAACTCAGGCAAATTTATGTATTTCTTTTTTTTTTTTTTTTTTTAATTTTATTTATTTATTTGACAGAGAGATAGAGAACACAAGTAGGCAGAGAGAGAGGGAGAAGCAGGCTCCCCGCAGAGCAGGGAGCCCGATGCGGGACTCGATCCCAGGACTCTGGGATCATGACCTGAGCCGAAGGCAGCCGCTCAACCGACTGAGCCACCCAGGCGCCCCAAATTTATGTATTTCTAAAATAAAAAATCACGTTTTTATTTCACTTATGTCCTGGTTTACTCACTCTCTCCGCTCCCTGAATTAATTCTAAGTAATTCGATCTCTCTTGTAGAAATTGAGATGTCTCTAGTCTTGCCTTAATGAGAACTGATGTCTTCTTTTGCCTAACCCTCTCACTGTACCAAAAGATCATACTCTTGCCTTACCAACATCTCATGAAATCCAGGCCTGGGGGCTCTTCTCCCTCCTTTCACAGAATGAAGCTGATACTCTCTAGCATTGCATTTAACAGAATCCTCATCCGATAGGGGAAATATCTCTGCCTCCTACCTTGTCCCTTCATAGCTTGGAAATCAAGATGTTTACTTCTTTTGCCTCTTGCTGTCACTTGGCAGCCTGACTCTCTTCTCCTGTGTTCCTGACGTTACTCCTTGCTGTCTGTTTTACACTAGCTCTGTGTGTTGTCCTCTCTAGTCTACTATCAGGGTCTGGCTTTCAGATTACTCCCTTTACTTGATGGTTTGTGTCTTTGTCTGCTTAGGCTACCCTAGCAAAGTAACCATAAAGTAGGTGGTGTAAACAACAGAAATGTGTTTTCTCACAGTTCTGGAGGCAAGGAGTCCAAGATTGAGGTACCAGTAGGGCTACTTTCTCCTGAGGTCTCTCTCCTTGGCTTGTCAATGGCCACCTTCTTGCCATGCCCTCAACATGGTCTGTCCTCCTTGGATATGCACCCTGGGGTCTCTTCATGTGTTTACATTTCCTCTTAAGAGATTATATTAGAGCCTACTCTAATGGCCTGGTTTTAATTTAATCACCCCTTTAAAGATCTGTCAAACACAAATACAGTCACATTTAGAGGAACCAGGGGTTAGGGCTTCAACATATGGATTTTGAAGGGACATAATTCAGTTGGTAAGAGTTTAGTTTTAGAATTCTTGACCCAAGGTAGTAACCCATCTCTGTTCGTAGCAGCTTTATTAAAAAGGCCTATATTCCTTTCATTGGAAATAAGTCTTAATCTGGGTCTTTATAAAGAGTCCATGCACTATGTTAATACCTTACAGTTGCATCAAAAGACTATTTCCAATAGGTAACACACACCAAAGATTAGCCTAGGATGTGTAATGGTAGATTTTCCCTTTCTTCCAAAGGAATTGATTATTGTGCAAAGAACACTAGATTTACTTGATCAATGCTACAATACAGTACACCAAATCCTTTTTTCCTGAAAATAAAATTAATGAGAATCTCGTTGGAACGATATACATACTTTTTAAAATGTTCACATCAGGGGCACATGGGTGGCTCAGTCGGTTAAGTGCCTGACTCTTGATTTCGATTCAGGTCATGATCTCAGGGTTGTGAGGTAACAGCCCCGTGTGGAGCTCTGCATTGGGCTTGGAGCCTGCTTGAGATTCTCTCTCTCCCTCAGCCCCCTCCCCTCCCTCCTCTCTTAAAAAAAAAAAATGTTCACATGAGTTACCTAATACTATCAAGTAAGAAACAATTCAGTAAGTGATTTTTAAAGGCTAGATTGAAATTGGACAAGATCCAAAATCACTATGCGGGGGGCAATATTTTTATATGTGTCTACATTTTCCATTTAGGCTGTTGAAGTAAAACAAACTCTGAGATTCTAGATCAAAGGGGCCTTTATAGGGGTACTCTTCTAAGACAGGTAGAGGACAGACACAGACCGGGGCTGCTGTTGTACTTTTAGCACAGCCTGAAATCCAACTTCCCCTTCTGTGGTAGATAAAGTGCCTTGGGAGGGGGTGGGGGGTGCACTTCAGATGTCCCTAATGATAGGAAACAGTATGACAAGAGCCACGTTGACCAAGGGAACATTTTCATTAGCGCAGGATTTGAAAGCAGTTTAATAACCCTTTCCTTTTCCATTTCTTCAAAATGCACATTTTGAAGTTACTTCACTATCCTCATTTTACCCTTATATTTAAAAAAAAAAAAAATCAGGGCACCTGGGTGGCTCAGTTGGTTAAGCATCTGCCTTCCGCTCAGGTAATGATCCCGGGGTCCTGGGATCGAGCCCCGTGTCAGGCTCCCTGCTCAGTGGGGAGCCTGCTTCTCCCTCTCCCTCTGCCTACCACTCTGCCTACTTGTGCTCTCTCTCTCTGACAAATAAATAAATAAAATCTTTAAAAATAAATAAATAAAAATAAAAATTTAAGAAAATCATGACCGCTTTAAATTGTATTTTTGTGAAGACATGGTTGATCTAGTGCAGGTTTTCCAGTTGCTAAGTTCAGGAAATAGAATCTAAATAGCAAAAGCCTTGGGTCATTTTCCTCCAACAAAGCTCTCAGCGTTCCACTTTGCCTCTGGGTGAAAGGCAGGTCCCATAAGACAGAGGCCTGGAGAATGGGTATTCCGTACAGTGCAGCCATGTCTCCCTCTCTCAACACAGAAAAAGAGGAACTCAGTAGGATTCTACTTTTGCTGTCATAAATGTTAACTTGAGGCCTAAAATAATAGGAGCTGCTCTTTGAAATGCTGAGGTGATAGCGTTATATTCTTTGCAGTTAAAACAGACAAAGCCATCGAATGATGTTCGTGTGAAACTATCTCCAAGTCTTGTGCTGTAAATCCACATTTTCCCTCCCACGCCCATTGTTTCCTTTTGTGCTCCTTATAAGGACCAGCAGATGAAGCTGCAAGCACAGCAGAAAGGATCATTCTTGTCATCTCTGTTTCAAAATGCAATAGAAAGGAGTATTTTTCTTTCTTTCTTTTTTTTCTTTCTTTCTTTCTCCCTCTCTTGTGGTTTTGGCTTTTCAAAAAAAAAAAAAAAAAAGCTTGGTTTTTTAACAGATCCAAGAAGTTCTGATGAGATGTTCTTTCCTGTCAAACAGGATCCCAGAATCTTTTGAGGTTTCTCAAGGACTTGTGTCTTTAAGCCGAAAGTCTGTTCTCTTTCTTCACTGTTGCCAGAGAAGTAATTAGGCCATTTTTCTAATTATAGTAATCTTCCCCAAATGGCATATAACTTCAAATCCAAATGCCATGTAAATTGGCCAACAACACTGCCGTGAAGCACTTTAACAAGACAGTTTGAATGTAGGAGTTGCACTTTGTGCGAAGGCAAAATGTGTTCTCTGTCCCAGTTACAACTGGGTTTTCCGTCTCAGTGTCCTAAGAGGTTCCACTATTTTAGTAGAAAGAGCATGGATGGAATTGCTCCTGTCACTGACATTTTGTGAAGAGTTGTGTCTGTGTTGGATAAGTTAATCTCCTTTTGGAAAAAATGTTTATTCACAGCAAAGCTGAACAAGATTAAATTGCGCTCCTGTTGTTACAGCGACTAAAAATCTCTAGATAGTTAAGAGTGAGGCGCCCTGTGTCACAGAACATAGAACTAGATTTTTCTCCCCCTAAGAATAATCCTCTCGTCTTTAGTCTTCTCTATTATACTAACCAAGGGGAAATTAGGTCCTGCTGGTAAATTTTGTGGTCCCAAATATGATCACAGATTAATTGCTACCTTCTCTTGCTTGATTTGTTAAAAAAAACTTTTCCAAGTAATATGGAGAGAACTGATTTTTCACTGCGTATCCACTCTCTGGCCTTAATTAAATGGGTTTCTGGACTGGGATAAGGACACTAGGAGAAGTCTCTAGAAAATGGAACTGGGCACTGCAATAACAAAGAGTTAAATAAGGGTGGATTTCTCCAGGAAAAGATGGAGTTATGTCAGTTGAAAAAGGAAGAATAAAATTGGATGGGAATTTAAGAACATAAAAATGGAGTGAGCATTATGAAGGGTTCAACTGTACCACAGTTCCTGAGTGGTGTGTGGATGATGCTTTCAGAGCTAACCGAGATTACTTGATTTCCACAGAAGTGCCATTAAACCATTAAAATTTGGGTGTAGGGAGAAGAGAATGCATGAAGTGGGTATTTCCAAGTGTTAGATTGGATTGGATTCCAATTTATTAGTGGTTCCATTTTGTTTGCAAAAAGTACAAATTATATTTCATAGGTCTGAGGTAAGGCTTTGGAATTTGCATTTTTGGCAAGCTTCCTAGGTGGTTCTGATGAGGTGGTTCTTAGACAACACTATTATTGGTTGGTTACTAGCCAACACTATTAGCTATTATGTGTATTATATATTACACTATCAGTTGGTTATTAGATAACACTATTGCTCTGGGAATTTTAAGGGACACTGGCTGGCAGATTAGCCCAGAGTATTGACAGCACAATTTGGGGCCCGTACTATTGAGGGAATTTAAAGAAGGGAAAAATACCTTGTAGGCAAGAAAAATGTGGTCACCATATGGTGAGCGCTAAGAATTGTGTAAGACTGTTGAATCACAGACCTGTACCTCTGAAACAAATAATACATTATATGTTTAAAAAAAAAAAAAAAGACGTAGGAAGGGAAAAATGAAGTGGGGGGAATTTGGAGGGGGAGACGAACCATGAGAGACTATAGACTCTGAGAAACAAACTGAGGGTTCTAGAGGGGAAGGGGTGGGGGGATGGGTTAGCCTGGTGATGGGTATTAAAGAGGGCATGTACTGAATGGAGCACTGGGTGTTATATGCAAACAAGGAATCATGGAACACTACATCAAAAACTAATGATGTGAAGGGAGGAGCAAGATGGCAGAGGAGTAGGAGACCTAAATTTCGTCTGGTCCCAGGAATTCAGCTAGATAGGGATCAAACCATTCTGAACACCTACCAACTCAACAGGAGATCGAAGAAAAGAATAGCAACAACTCTCTGAACAGAAAAGCGACCACTTTCTGGAAGGTAGGATGTGTGAAGTGAATCCGAGGTGATATTCGGGAGGATAGATGGTGGGGGAGGGGGGCCTCCGTCGGCCGCTACGGGCAAGTGATAGAGCCGCGGAGCACAAAATCGGAACTTTTAGAAGTCGGCTCCGCTGAGGGACGTCGCTCCAGTGGCTAAGCGGGGGTGGGGGTGGGGGGTGGAACCCTCTCTAGGACAGTGTGGCCTTGGGACCTTCGGGGTCACAGAAAGACCGGGGGTGCCTGAGTGCGGCAGAGCTCCCAGTTATCAGAGAGGGGAAGCCAGCTGCAGAGACGGAGCCGAGGAGTGGGCTCTCAGCTCGGGGTCGCCATAAACCGTGATCCACGGCATAGTTGGGCCACTGTTCTTCCAGCAGGGACCCAACAAGCGGCAGATCCAGGGAGACTCCCCTTCCTCCCCCCGGGAGGAGTGGCGCGGGAGCACACTGCAGGGATCTGCTGGGTTTGGAGACTCCACACCGAGTCGGGTGCCAGAGATAGAAATGCTCGGTTACAGGCCGGGTGAGCATGGAGTGCGGCCGGAGACCAGGGAAACAGGAGTGATTGACTGCTTCTCTCTGGGGGTGCACTGAGGAGCGGGGACCCGAGTTCTCTGCTCCTCTGGGGTGGAGATTGAGAGGCCGCCATTTCACTCTCGTCCTTAAAACTGTACGGAAAGCTTGCAGGGAACAAAAGCTCCCGAGAGCAAACCCAAGCAGATTACTTAGGCCGGACCCGGCAAGGGCAGGGCAATTCCGCCTCCGGCAAAGACATTTTGGAACCACGGCAACAGGCCCCTCCCCCAGAAGATCAGCAAGAATAGCCAGCCAAGACCAAGTTTACTGATCAATGAGAACGGCAGAACTCCAGCGCTAGGGGAATACAGCACATAGAATTCATGGCTTTCTTCCCGTGATCCTTTAATCTTTCAAAGTTAATTTTTTTTTAACTTTCTTTTTCTTTTTTTTTTTGAATTTTTCTTTTTCCCTTTTTCAACCAACATTGTATCAATCCCTTTTTTAAAAAATCTTTTTTATTTTTCATTTTTAGAGTCATATTCTATCCCTTCATAGTAGTTAACCTTATTTTTGGTATATATATATAAGTTGTTCTTTCTTTAAAATTTTGGGATACAGTTTCTTCTAACAGACCAATATATACACTAAATCTCTAGTGTATGGCTTTGTTCTAGTCTCCTGCCTGATCAAATTCTCCCCCCCCCTTTTTTTTAAATCCTCTTCTTTCTTTTTTTACCAACTTATTATCTTATCAATTCCTTTTATAAAATCTTTTATAATTTTCATCTTTACAGTCATATTCCATTGCTTCATCATAATGACCCTTATTTTAGTACATATATGTTTTTCTTTTTTTAAAAATTTGGGAGGCACTTTCTTCTAACAGACCAAAATACGCCCAAAGTCTAAATATTTGATCATATTCTGGTTTTTTGTTTGTTTGTTTTTATCTTTTTCTTTTTCTTTTCTTTTCTTTTCTTTTCTTTTTTTCTTTCTTTCCCTTTCTTTTCCCCTGGTTTCAGGTCTCTTCTGATTTGTTTAGTGTATATTTTTCTGGGGTCGTTGTTACCCTGTTAGCATTTTGTTCTCTCAATCACCTATTGTCCTCTGGACAAAATGACAAGACAGAAAAACTCACCTCAAAAAAAAGAACAACAGGCAGTACCAACTGCCAGGGACCTAATCAATATGGACGTTAGTAAGATGTCAGAACTAGAGTTCAGAATGAGGATTTTAAAGATACTAGCTGGGCTTTTGAAAAAAGCTTGGAAGATATTAGAGAATCCCTTTCTGGAGAAATAAAAGAACTAAAATCTAACCAAGTCGGAATCAAAAAGGCTATTAATGAGGTGCAATCAAAAATGGAGACTCTAACTGCTAGGATAAATGAGGCAGAAGAGAGAATTAGGGATCTAGAAGACCAAATGATGGAAAATAAAGAAGCTGAGAAAAAGAGAGATAAACAACTACTGGGTCACGAGGGCAGAATTTGAGAGATAAGTGATACCATAAGACGAAACAATATTAGAATAATTGGGGTCCCAGAAGAAGAAGAGAGGGGCAGAAGATATATTGGAGAAGGAAACAGGCATCAAAATCCAGGAGGCACAGAGAACCCCCCTCAAAATCAATAAAAATAGGTCAACACCCCGACATCTAATAGTAAAACTTACGAGTCTCAGAGACAAAGAGAAAATCCTGGAAGTAGCTCGGGAGAAGAGATCTGTAACCTACAATGGTAGAAACATTAGATTGGCAAAGGACCTATCCACAGAGACCTGGCAGGCCAGAAAGGACTGGCATGATATATTCAGAGCACTAAATGAGAAAAATATGCAGCCAAGAATACTATATCCAGCTGGGCTGTCATTGAAAATAGAAGGAGAGATAAAAAAGCTTCCAGGACAAACAAAAACTAAAGGAATTTGCAAACACGAAACCAGCCCTACAAGAAATATTGAAAGGGGTCCTCTAAGCAAAGAGAGAGCCTAAAAGTAACATAGACCAGAAAGGAACACAGACAATATACAGTAACAGTCACCTTACAGACAATACAATGGCACTAAATTCATATCTTTCCATGGTTACCCTGAATGTAAATGGGCTAAACGCCCCAATCAAAAAACACAGGCTATTAGATTGGATTAAAAAACAAGACTCAGGAGACTCATTTTAGCCTCAAAGACACCCGCAGATTGAAAGTGAGGGGGTGGAAAACCATTTACCATGCTAATGGACACCAAAAGAAAGCTGGGGTGGCAATCCTTATATCAGACAAATTAGATTTTAAACCAAAGACTATAATAAGAGATGAGGAAGGACACTATATCTTACTTAAAGGGTCTATCCAACAAGAAGATCTAAGAATTGTAAATATCTATGCCCCTAACATGGGAGCAGCCAGTTATACAAGCCAATTAATAACAAAAGCAAAGAAACACATTGACAACAATACAATAATAGTGGGGGACATTAACACCCCCCTCACTGAAATGGACAGATCATCTAAGCAAAAGATCAACAAGAAATAAATGACACACTGGACCACATGGACTTCACAGATATATTCAGAACATTCCATGCCAAAGCAACAGAATACACATTCTTCTTTAGTGCCCATGGAATGTTCTCCAGAATAGGTAACATCCTATGTCACAAATCAGGTCTCAACCAGTACCAAAAGATTGGGATCATTCCCTGCCTATTTTCAGACCACAATGCTTTGAAACTAGAACTCAATCACAAGAGGAAAGTCGGAAAGAACTCAAATACATGGAGGCTAAAGAGCATCCTACTGAAGAATGAATGGGTCAACCAGGAAATTAAAGAAGAATTAAAAAAATTCATGGAAACCAATGAAAATGAAAACACAACTGTTCAAAATCCTTGGGATGCAGCAAAGGCAGTACTAAGACAATAGCAATACAAGCCTTTCTCAAGAAACAAGAAAGGTGTCAAATATACAACCTAACCCTACACCTAAAGGAGCTGGAGAAAGAACAGCAAATAAAGCCTAAACCCAGCAGGAGAAGAGAAATAATAAAGATCAGAGCAGAAATCAATGAAATAGAAACCAAAAGAACAGTAGAACAGATCAACGAGACTAGGAGCTGGTTCTTTAAAAGAATTAACAAGATTGATAAACCCCTGGCCAGACTTATCAAAAAGAAAAGAGAAATGACCCAAATCAACAAAATCATGAATGAAAGAGGAGAGATCACAACCAACACCAAAGAAATACAAATAATTATAAGAACATATTATGAGCAACACTATGCCAGCAAATTAGATCATCTGGAAGAAATGGATGCATTCCTAGAGATGTATCAACTACCAAAACTGAACCAGGAAGAAATAGAAAACCTGAACAGACCTATGACCACTAAGGAAATTGAAGTAGTAATCAACATTCTTCCAACAAACAAAAGCCCAGGGCCAGATGGCTTCCCAGGGGAATTCTACCAAACATTTAAGAAGAATTAATACGTATTCTTCTGAAACTGTTCCAAAAAATAGAAATGGAAGGAAAACTTCCAAACTCGTTTTATGAGGCCACCATTACCTTGATCCCAAAACCAGACAAAGATGCCATCAAAAAGGAAAATTACAGACCAAATATCCTTGATGAACATGGATGCAAAAATTCTCACCAAAATACTAGCCAATAAGATCCAACAGTACATTAAAAGGATTATTCATCACGACCAAGTGGGATTTATCCCTGGGCTTCAAGGTTGGTTCAACATCCGCAAATCAATCAACGTGATACAATACATTAATAAAAGAAAGAACAAGAATCATATGATCCTCTCAATAGATGCAGAAAAAGCATTTGACAAAGTACAGCATCCTTTCTTGATCAAAACTCTTCAGAGTATAGGGATAGAGGGTACATACCTCAATATCATAAAAGCCATCTATGAAAAACCTACAGCGAATATCATTCTCAATGGGGAGAAACTGAGAGCTTTCCGCCTAAGGTCAGGAACACGGCAGGGATGTCCACTATCACCACTGCTATTCAACATAGTATTAGAAGTCCTAGCCACAGCAATCAGACAACAAAAAGAAATAAAAGGCATCCAAATCAGCAAAGAAGAAGTGAAACTCTCACTCTTTGCAGATGATATGATACTTTATGTGGAAAAACCCAAAAGACTCCACCCCAAAGCCACTAGAACTCATACAGAAATTCAGTAAAGTGGCAGGATATAAAATCAATGCACAGAAATCAGTGGCATTCCTATACACCAACAACAAGACAGAAGAAAGAGAAATTAAGGAGTCGATCCCATTTACAGTTGCACCCAAAACCATAAGATACCTAGGAATAAATCTAACCAAAGACGCAAAGAATCTGTACTCAGAAAACTATAAAATACTCATGAAAGAAATTGAGGAAGACACAAAGAAATGGAAAAACGTTCCATGCTCATGGACTGGAAGAACAAATATTGTGAAGATGTCAATGCTACCTAGAGCAATCTACACATTCAATGCAATCCCCATCAAAATACCATCCACTTTTTTCAAAGAAATGGAACAAATAATCCTAAAATTTGTATGGAACCAGAAAAGACCCCGAATAGCCAGAGGAATGTTGAAAAAGAAAAGCAAAGCTGGCGGCATCATAATTCCGGACTTCCAGCTCTATTACAAAGCTGTCATCATCAAGACAGTATGGTACTGGCACAAAAACAGATACATAGATCAATGGAACAGAATAGAGAGCCCAGAAATGGACCCTCAACTCTATGGTCAACTAATCTTCGACAAAGCCGGAAAGAATGCCCAGTGGAAAAAAGACAGTGTCTTCAACAAATGGTGTTGGGAAAATTGGACAGCCACATGCAGAAGAATGAAACTGGACCATTTCCTTACACCACACACAAAAATAGACTCCAAATGGTTGAAAGACCTCAATGTGAGACAGGAGTCCATCAAAATCCTAGAGGAGAACACAGGCAGCAACGTCTTCGACCTCAGCCGCAGCAACTTCTTCCTAGAAACATTGCCAAAGGCAAGGGAAGTGAGGGCAAAAATGAACTATTGGGACTTCATCAAGATAAAAAGCTTTTGCACAGCAAAGGAAACAGTCAACAAAACCAAGAGACCACCGACAGAATGGGAGAAGATATTTGCAAATGACATATCAGATAAAGGGCTAGTATCCAAATATAAAGAACTTATCAAACTCAACACCCAAGGAACAAATGATCCAATCAAGAAATGGGCAGAAGACATGAACAGACATTTTTCCAAAGAAGACATCCAAATGGCCAACAGACACATGAAAAAGTGCTCAACATCACTCGGCATCAGGGAAATCCAAATCTGACCTCACACCAGTCAGAATGGCTAAAATTAACAAGTCAGGAAACGACAAATGTTGGCGGGGATGCGGAGAAAGGGGAACCCTCCTACACTGTTGGTGGGAATGCAAGCTGGTGCAGCCACTCTGGAAAACAGTATGGAGGTTCCTCAAAAAGTTGAAAATAGAGCTACCATAGGATCCAGCAATTGCACTACTGGGTATTTACCCCAAAGATAACAAATATAGGGATCCGAAGGGTTACGTGCACCCCGATGTTTATAGCAGCAATGTCCACAATAGCCAAACTGTGGAAAGAGCCAAGATGTCCATTGACAGATGAATGAATAAAAAAGATGTGGTGTATATATACAATGGAATATTATGTAGCCATCAAAAGGAATGAAATCTTGCCATTTGCAATGACGTGGATGGAACTGGAGGGTATTATGCTGAGCGAAATAAGTCAATCAGAGAAAGACCTGTATCATACGACCTCACTGATATGAGGAATTCTTAATCTCAGGAAACAAACTGAGGGTTGCTGGAGTGGTGGGGGGTGGGAGGGATGGGGTGGCTGGGTGATAGACCCTGGGGAGGGTATGTGTTATGGTGAGTGCTGCCAATTGTGTAAGACTGTTGAATCACAGATCTGTACCTCTGAAACAAATAATACATTATATGTAAAAAAAAAAAAAAAAAGATAACAGGAAGGGAAGAATGAAGGGGGGGGAATTGGAGGGGGAGACGTACCATGAGAGACTGTGGACTCTGAGAAACAAACTGAGGGTTCTAGAGGGGAAGGGGTGGGGGGATGGGTTAGCCTGGTGATGGGTATTAAAGAGGGCACGTACTGCATGGAGCACTGGGTGTTATACACAAACAATGAATCATGGAACACTACATCAAAAACTAATGATATAATAATGTATGGTGATTGACATAACATAATAAAATAAAAAAAAAGAAAACCTAATGGCTAATGTATGGTGATTAACATAATAAAAAAAAACTAATGTTGTATGGTGATTAACATAACATAATAAAAAAAATAAAGAATAAAAAAAATTCCAGTTACTTAAAATACAGTGTAATATTAATTCCAGGTATAGATTTAGTGATTCATCACTTACATACAACACCCAGTGCTCATCAGAAGTGCCCTCCTTAATACCCATCACCCATTTAGCCCATCCCCGACCCACCTGTTTCATGTGCTTTTGGACAAAGTTATATTATCTAATTTTTGAATGCAAGACTTTATAAATGCTCATTGAATGAAATTGCTAAGGCCATCCATTTCAGAATTCAATTTTATAGTTGTATTGACCTGATGAATCATGCTTTTTAATAATTTTGTACGTATGATATTATTCATACTAAATCCAGAGAATTAAAAGAAGAGAAAATGTAAAAAAAAAAAAAAAAGAGTGGTCACACTCAGGTGGGATGAATTAGAAAGTTTTTTTTTTCTTGGAAACTCTTCAAAGAGTGGAATAATGACCTGCTAAAGTGAAAATTACGTTGTGAAAGCCAAGGCATGGATTACTTTAAGGGGATGGCTGTTTAGATTTTGAGTAGGGAATAGTGAAGGAATGTGGAACTATGAATGTTTTTTAGGGGATGGGATATAAAAATGTATACTTAAAGGATAGGAAGGGCTTTAAGCCTCATTATCCAAGGATGTTGGAAAAATACTAGAATCAGTACTTGCCATTTCTAAAAGCAAGAGGATGTCTTTTGAAAAGAAAATCTGTATTACTTATTATTTCTGTGGAACATCACCACACAAAACACATATCTCAGTCCATCGTTTGAATTCTGGTGTGTGCTTCTTGCAACTTCATGATCATCTCTCTTCTGGATTATTTACCTGAAGTGCCTTAAAAAGCCAAACAGGACAAGACTGCTTTTGTCAGTGAACCAGGAAGTCTCAATTTCTTCATTGCTTTGAGTGAAAATGCAGGCCAAGGAATCTTGGATTTATTTAAATTTGAAATATGCTTTTGCATAAAAATAACTCCCCAACAAACATTTCTTGTAATCTGTTTGTGTGGTCACATGTAGTAAATTCCTCTGTGAAAGAAACTTTTCATAAAGATTCCTTTGTTGGCAATACTTTTATGGTCGGAAGCACCCTTGTGAGAAGCCAGTTTTTTAAAGGGGCATATAACCTCATAATAAAAATGCTACTGAATCCTAGGGACCTATTTCTTCCTTTAATCCCCAGATTCCCTGCCTATCACAACCTCATTAATCATCAGAGTACTCCAGTGAGAATGGTTGTTTTTTAATAGCATAATTGTAATTTGTGAAGGGTCAAAAGGGGATTTGAATATAAAATGATTTTAGTCTTTTTGGAAAGTCTGCTTTGGCTCTATTGTCTTCATCCCTAAATTACCTCGAAGGGCACTAAGGCATTGTAAGAGGCTGATTCATGGCCATCCAGAGATACCAGGTTCTAATTCTGGGAACCTGCTAAGTGTTACTCTATAAGGAAAAGGGAATTTTGCAAAGGTGATTAAACTAAAGGTCATGAGATGAGATGATTGTCCAGGTGGGTCCTAATTCCAATCACCAATGTCTTTGTATGAGAGAAGCAGAGATTTGATGCACACGGCAGAGGAGGCTGTGTGACCACGGAGGAGGCTGAGATTGGAGCGATGTGGCCGTGAGTCGAGGAATGCCGGCAGCTACCAGAAACCTGAAAGAGGCAGGAAACAGATTGTCTCTCAGAGCTTACACAGCAAATGCAGCCCTGTGGATACACTGATTCTGGCTCAGTGAAACTGGTTTTGGACTTCTGATTTCCTGAACTGTGAAAGAATACATTTTTATTGTTTTAAGACTTCAAGTTTGTGGGGTGCCTGGGTGGCTCAGTCGGTTAAGCGTCTGCCTTTGGCTCGGCTCATGATCCTGGGGTCCTGGGATCGAGTCCTGTGTCAGGCTCTCTGCTCAGCCAGGGAGGCTGCTTCTCCCTCTCCCCCCTGCTTGTGCCCTCTCTCTCTCAAATAAATAAATAAAATCTCTCTCTCTTTTTTTTTTAAAGACTTCAAGTTTGTGATAGTTTGGTATGGCAACCCTAGGAAGCTAATTCAGAATTTCCCCCAGTCTCTCTTCTTCTGATTTACACTCTGGTTTGCAGCACAGTAATCACCCTAAAAGCTTCTTAAAAAGTTTTGAGTTCTGTCTCATCACAGAATTTCTAGGAATGGGATCCAGGGGTCTGTATCTTTAACAGACTGCCCAGATGATCCTGATGTACACCAGGTTTGAAAAACATGTCACTGGGATGATGCATTAGTTTCCTAGTGTTGCAGTAAAGAATCGCCACAAATTTAATGGCTGAAGACAACACAGATGACCTCCTTTTGGAGGTCAAAAGCCCAGAAATTTCACTGGGTTTAAGTCAAGGTTTCAACAGGGCTGGTTCTTTCTGGATGCTCTAGGGAAGGAAAGCATTCCCTTTTGTTTGCCGGCTTCTGTTGGTTGTCTGTATTCTCCTTGTCCAAAGTATGTCACCCCAGTCTCTGCTTCTGTCATCATGTCACCTTCTTGGACTCACTTCTGTGTTCCTCTTGTAAGGACCATTTTGACTGCATTGGACCCACCCAGATCATCCAGGATAATCTTCATTTTAAGATGCTTACCTTGATTGCATCTGCAAAGTCCCTTTAGCTATACAAAATAACATTCATGGGTGCCTGAGATTGGGACGTGCATCTATTTGGGAGACCATTATTCAGTTTAGCACAAACCATATGGTAACATCTCCTGTAGAAAACATAGATGTAAATGAAGTTCAATAACAGATTGTCCTGATTAATTCATTGGGTATTCACCTGCTTTTCTTGTGTTTATTTTTTCAAATAGAGCCATTTAGTGTCAAAACATTTATATATGGTCACTATTATCTTTGACACTTTGGTGGCAGATAGCAAAGCATATGAAACTATTAGATTTCACAAAAGTATTATGTTATTAAAATGATGCAAATTAATCAATCAATTAATTTTAAGTAATCTCTACACCCAAAGTGGGGCTCGAATTTACAACCCTGAGATCAAGAGTCTCATGCTCTACTGACTGAGCCAGCCCGGTGCCCCGTTGCAAGTTAAATACCAAGGCAAGGGGGTGCTCAGGTGGGGAGATTCTGACTTCCCCTAAATCTTCATCAGCCCCTTCCCCAACCACCTCCAAATAAGCCTATGTTCTAAGTAAAAATACAGTTTTTGCTCTGCGGGTATCAGGTCAAGCCATCCCAAATAGAAATTCACATAAATAAAAATTGGTCATTGCTATGCGAGTGTGATTGTAAGACAAACCCCCAAGAGCCCCTTTCCAACCAGTGCACCCTCTCTAAGAACTCTGTAGAACTTCTGTGCTGCATCTTTCACCTTATATTTGCTGATAATTTCTGCTTAAAAATATGACAAGTGTGTTTATCCCCAGTGACTTATTGACCAATCAACACGTTTACTTGTTCTTGAACCTGCTTAATTGTCTTATTTGTGTTGTCATTGCTCAGATTAAGCCTTTCCCACTGCATGTCAGGGTGACTACAGGACCTACAGTTCCCTCTGTTCTTCTCTAGCACCTGTTCCCCTGTCCAGTATCTCCTCACTTGACTGCCACTATTCTCTTCTAAGCCTGTGGATCTGATTTTGTTCCTCTCTCACTCAAAATCTCTCACAGTTGCCCATGAGATAAAAGTTGAAACTAGACATGCCATTTGGAGACATGGCCTTGCAGTCTTCTGTGATCTTCCTTCGCCTGTTATTTCATTTTAATTGTGTCCTGTACACTTTCACACACCTTGTGTTCCACTCCATTTTCTCCCTTTTTCTCAAAGGGTCATATAAGTTTTCTTTTTTTTTTTTTTTAAGATTTATTTATTTTAGAGAGAAAGAGTACGAGTGCAGGAGGAGGGGCACAGAGAGAGGGAGAATTTCAAGCAGACTCCATGCCCAGTGCAGAACCTGACACTGGGCT
The DNA here is from genome assembly GCF_964656455.1 of Halichoerus grypus. Lineage (NCBI taxonomy): Eukaryota > Metazoa > Chordata > Mammalia > Carnivora > Phocidae > Halichoerus > Halichoerus grypus. The sequence goes on from NC_135717.1 coordinate 93,839,258, forward strand.
TGATCTCACAACCCTGAGATCGTGACTTGAGCCGAAATTGAGTCAGATGCTCAACTGACTGTGCCACCCAGGTGCCCCAAGAGTCATATGAGTTTTGAGAGAGGTGTTCTAGGAGAAAACATTCTTTGGTTACATTAGTTCGGGAAATGCTGTATTTTTCACACTCTTCTGGGAACTTTAGAATGGCCGATAGTGTATCCAGTGGTCTGAGAAGTCTCATAGTAAAGACAATTGTTATGTTTTTTGTGAATTTTTATTGAAGTAGGCAAAAATATACTAAAGTGCACAGACCTTAGTTAGGTCTATGAATTTTTGTGAAGTGAGCGCTATTTGGACAGTGTAAACACTATTCAGACTAAGATAAGAGACTATTTCCTGTACTCCAGGAGCCCCCTTCAATGCCCACCACACTATTCAGACTTTCAACACTGTAGATGTGTTTTGCTTGTTTTCAAACTTTATGTAAGTGATATCATAGAGTATGTTTTCTTTTGTGTCTGTTGTCTTTTGCTCAGTGTTTCACTTAAAACATTCATCCATGTAAGCACATAATTTGTTATATTGCTCCAGGCCATGGATTGGCAAAGAATTGCCCACAGGCTAAATCCAGCCCACTATCTATTTTATACAGCTTCTGAGCTAAGAGTGATGTTGATATTTCTCAAGGATTGTAAAATATATATATATGTATGTATTTTATACATATATAAATATGTAACAGAGAACATATATGGCCTGCAAGGTCTAAAACATTTATTATCTGCTCCTTTACAGAAAATGGTTGTCAATTCCTACTCTGTGGTATTCCATTGTATGAATATATAATTTACTTATCTCTTATCTTATTTAGCTTATTTCCTGTTTTAGATCATTACAAATAGTGTTGCTAGGAACATTCTTGTACACATCTTTTGGTGAACATATGTACACATTTTTTGTTAGGCATGGGGTTGCTGGACCATAAAATGTGTGGGTTTATTTTTTTTATATATACTACTAAAATGTTTTTCATAATAATCATCCTAATTAAAATTCCCATCATACATCAGTGTATGAGAATTCCAGTTGCCCCACATTCTCAACTTTTGATATTGCTGGATTTTTAAAATTTTAACTCTTATTATGTGTGTAATAGTATCTTTTCAGTTTAACTTGCTTTTTCCTGATGAGGTATAACATCTTTTCATATGCTAACTGGGTACTTGGATATCCTTTTTGTAAAGAGACCTGCTAGTATTTCGCTCATTTAAAAAAAAAAACAAAAACAAAACTGGTCTTTCCTTCTTTTAATTGATTTATGTATGTTCTTTTGTATTATGCACATAAATCCTTTGACAGATGTATATATTGTAAATACCTTTTTCTGCTCTGTGGCTTGCCTTTTTCCTTATTTATGATGTCTTGAGATAGTTGGAAGTTCTAATTTTAATGTACTTCAGTTTTTCAAATCTACTTTATGGTTAGTGCTTATTGTTTCCTATTTAAAAAAAACTTTGCCTACTTGTAAAATATAAAGTATTCTTCTAGGTTATCTTCTAGAGGCTTTATCGTTTAATATTTTGCATTTAGTTCATAATCTGTCTAAAAATGCTTTTTTCTTTTTTTTTTTTTAGAGAGAGGGGAAGGGGAGAAGGGCTGAGGGAGAGGGGAAGAGAGAATCTTAAGCAGTTTCCACACCCAGCGTGGAGCCCAACATGGGGCTCGATCTCATTGCCCTGAGATCATGACCTGAACTGAAATCAAGAGTCGGATGCTTAACTGACTGAGCCACCAGGACACCCTGAAAAATGATTTTTGTGTTTGTTGTGAGGTAGGGCTGAAGGTTTATTTTTTCCATATGAATATTCAGTTGATATTCTTGCTAACCCTGTGAGGCTGCAGAACTGTGGTTACTGTGGAAACTGTGTTCTAGTAACAATCCTGGTGAGGCCAGATCTCTATTACAGAGTTTAGAGCCCCAGGAGATCATTGCTGGGAAGATTGATACCCTAGCAACATGGCCTGGCTTCCTGAGAACAACAGACTTTAGTCTCCCATCCAATCCTTGTGGCTTTGGAAACAAGGCTGTTTGTCCAGGTGACACCTGGGCTGGGCCTGACGTTGGGAGAGATTCTCAGGGACCCTGGTCACAATACTGTTTGCTAAAGGATAGTTTGCCATGGCAATGGGTAGGGTTTGTATGCCGTAGGGCCTGGCTTAACTTCTGCTCCCGTGGTGGTTAAAAAAAAAATCAATATCTGTCTTTATTTGTTGAAATGTTGGTCTTTCCCCCACTGCACTGCAGTGGCACCTTTAATGTAAATCTTCTGACCACATATGTGTGGGTCTGTTTCTGAATTTTCAGTGTTCCTTAGAATTTTTACATCTGTATTTATGAGTGAGATTGGTCTATAATTTTCCTTTCTTATTATGCCATTGTCATTTTTTTTTTACGATTTTATTTATCTGAGATAGAGTGAGTGAGAGAGCAGGAGCAGGGGAGCAGAGTGAGAGGGAGAAGCAGGCTCCCCGCCAAGCAGGGAGCCTGATGCGGGGCTCGATCCCAGGACCCCGGGATCATGACCTGAGCCGAAGGCAGACACTTAACTGACTGAGCCACCCAGGCACCCCAGCCATTGTCATGTTTTTGTGTCAAGGTCATGATGCCTTCATGAAATAAAGTTTCTGTTCTCTGGAAAAGTCTGTGCAAGATTTGTGTTATCTTGGTTAAATGTTTGGAAGAATTTCTTGGTAAATTTATCTGAACCTGGAGTTTTCTTTGGGACTATGTAAATTATAGATTAAATGTATTTAATATATTTGGGAATATTCAGAATTTCTACTTTGTCTTGTGTTAGTTTTGATAAGTTGTAATTTTCAAGAAATTTTCCCATTTTATTCAGATTTTCAAATTTATTGCATAATTCATAATGTTCCCTTATAATTTATCTTTATAACATGTCAAGTCTGTAGTGATGTCTCCTTTTTTTATTCTTCATATTGATAATTTGTGCTTTTCTTTTTTTCTTAAACTATCTTATAGGCTGTTTTCTGGAAATTGCCTTAAGCTGTACCCCACAAATTTTAATATCTCATTTCTATTATCATTTAGTTAAAAATACTTTGTTTTATATTGTTTCTTCTTTGACTCATGGGTTGTTAAAAATTTATTTATATTGTTTATTTTCAAACCCTAGTTTACCAAATGTACCTTTAATTTTTAGAGACTTTAAATTAGTATATTTCTTCCAAAACAGTCCTGGAATTATAGCACACTTTACTCCATTTACCACCACTTTCTTTTGTGTTATAATTCTTTCATGCTAATAATTGTCATGTATTTTAATGAAAAATGTATTTTCCTGGGTATAGAATAACAGCCTAGTCTGTGTAGCACCCTAGTAGGAAAGACGTGAGAATAGGAGCACATCATTTTCAGTGCTTGAATAAACCTGCTTTTTGAAGCGTGTTCCCACTCTTTATAGTTGTGTTTTTAGGTAGCAACTAGCTCTGTATATGATATTTGCCTATGTGATAAGAGAGATAAAAAAAAACTTTAGGGTTTCTAGATGATTTTTAATGCAGTCTGAAGTTAAAACCAGAACTTTAATAATACATGGCACAACAGGAAGTTTTTTGAATGAATGCTTTTGGAATAAGAGTTTCTGACTGTCTTATGTATTCACTTACTTAGGGGTACTACAGGAGTCTAAAGTCTGAGTGGGTGGTATCTTCCAGGGAATAATGATGACTATATAGTATCATATGGAAGTAGAAATACTAAAGGCAGCAAACACCTTGAGTCTTCTTTTTTTTTTCTTAGTGGTCGATTTAGTCCTTAGAATAATGTACTGCAAAAGCAGTAGCAACAAATGTAGACATACCACATAGAAAACCAGAAAATAATCAGAGTGTGCCAGACATTCCTAAACTTTCTCTAGAGTTTCCAAACCATTGCACAGAGAAAGAGAGAGAGAGGGAGGGAGAAAGAGAGAGTGGCAAGAGGGCAAGCCCTGTGTTTTAATAACTAAGAATTGAGTGTGAAAGACTGAGTGGCAGTGTTTATATCAGAATTGAGTTAACTTGGATTGCTTCTGCGAAGTGTTTGATAATATCTACCTTAATTTTCCTATATTTAATAATTTGCAGTCGGCTCATTCATTCATTCACTGAGTCAATATGTGAGCACCTTCTATCTGTGATATTACACCATCCCAAGTCATTTAAAACCTGATTAGACAGTTGAGAGGGAGAGGTGATGGTGGCAGGATGTGAGCATGGTCTAAGCAAATATCACACAAGGGAAGATGTGAATTGGCATCAGAGAGTCAATATTTCTTTTTGGCTTAATGCAACCTAGCATTATGGGGAGGGAAGGCTGATGGTCAAAAAGTAATCCTTTTGTCAGTGTGCCTTGGCATTTAAGTATTTACTTTTCCATCAGGAATCAAAGAAAGCTAAATTTGTATTTTACAGCTTACAACTTTTAGAAAGAGAAATTCTTCTTGAGCACAAGTAACTGTGTCCTTTATTTCTTTTTTTCCAGGGCTAGAGTTCTTTGTACCTACAGTTGGTTGCCATGTGCCTGGCCTCTTGCTAGAGTATGCGCCATATTTACTGTATGCAGTTTAGAAGGAACAGGAACTCGTTGTGAATCAGCTTAGACAAGTGGAGGAAAAACAGTCAGTCATGACAACAATAATTAGAAGTCATCAAATTATATTCATATTCCATCCTATAACTTCTTTATCCTGATAGTCTCTGAAGCACATTAAAAGATAATTAGGGAAGAATGGTTCCATCCAACTAACATTTAGTTACTTATAAGCCATTGAACCACTGGTTCCCTGGTGGTTTGTAATGAAGATGTTGTGATGCACACAAACATTGTATTTGTATCTTTAAATATGCATAGAGGTTCATAGGATATGCTTTGGTATGAATGGGAATTTTCCACATTAAATTACCTGGCTTCCACTGGTTCTAAGCCAGAAAAAAAAATACAGGAAAATAACAGTGCAAATCAGTCTCCCCATCTTACCCTGGGAACTCTGAAGTATTTAGTCTTTACTAATGGCCAGATATAAGAGTGGAAGCTGATTTTTATTTTTCTCTGGTAGATTTATTTAGAACCGGCCCAGAAGCAACTTATGACTTTTGTTTTTTGGATGAGAAGTTCCCATGACAGTAAATTAAGTGAAGTGTGAAGGTTTTGGGTGCTGAAGCTGGGTGTCCTGCTGTGGGGCTGAGTTTGGTTGATATTACAGAGGAAAGTCAAGCCAGTATAACAAATCAGTTACACAATGTTAGACCAAAAAGGGCTGCAAAAACCAAGGCACACACGTGAAAAGATTCAAGGAGAGCGATAATATAATTTGATTTTGATGACCAAGATAATAATCATAGAGGATGTTAGAGCTGCACAAAATTGACATAGGATGAGGAAGGAGATGGCAGGATGGGGAGATATCTGGATTCCTGAATAAGAAAATGAATAAAGAGAGGCCAGACATTTGAAATGGCGGTCTATTTGAAATCTTACACATAAAAACATGTTTCTTGGGAACAATCTGCTGCTTGTGAATACATTTGTCAGTGAACCAAAAATGCCCTGTGGGTTGAAGCATTTCCTCACCCATCAGCAACTGGGGATAGCAAAGTACATGTTTAAAAAGGAAATTAAGTTCAATAGCTTTTGGTATGTTTGAATGGGAACATACATCATTTTTGTAAAGCTTCAGTGATATTCTTTAAACTGACAGCAGGTCTGACCACATTTCCTTCAGTTCCCCATAATGAATGAACTTGTGAACTCCTCAGGCCCTGTCTGGCTTCAGACATTTCAGTGGTGTTGGCTCCTTTCAAACCTCCAGCTTGGAGGAATTCTCATTAATTTTATTTGTTTTTATTATGAAATTTTTTGATTATTTTATTTAGTCAGTCATTTTTGGGGAGAGCAGTGGAAAAAGTTACAATTTAAACAGCCTTTTTGGGTTGAGGGATGCCAATCTTTAAGTCACCCAGCATTGATTAGGGTGGGAGGGAGAGTGTTGGAATGAATACTGTGAGTCAGGCATGAGCTATAGGACCAACAAGATGAACGGCTCTCAAGTTTGACTGTGAACAGATCCAAAGTGAAATTAAAATTTTATTTATTGTCAAAAGAGGGATTTTGCTTCTCAGATGCATTGGAATGTGCTTTTCACCTTCATGTGACAGTCTTACAAGCTAATATCCATCAAGAATGTATTAGTTTGTGGGAAATTCTGTTTACTTCTGTATGGAGTTCGTTCTTGGCTATCTATGCAAACCAAGAATGGCTTTCTGTTCCTTTCATTTTAAACCTATATTCTTTTTTTAAATAATTTTTTGAAGATTTTATTTATTTATTTGACACAGAGAGAGTAAGTACAGGCAGGGGAGTAGCAGAGGGAAAGGGAGAAGCAGACTCTCCGCTGAGCAGGGAGCCCGATGCTGGGCTTGATCCCAGGATCCTGGGATAATGACCTGAGCTGAAGGCAGATGCCCACCTGACTGAGCCGAGCCACCCAGGTGCCCCTTAAAACTATATTCTTTTTTTTTTTTTTTTAAGATTTTATTTATTTATTTTGACAGAGAGAGAGACAGCGAGAGAGGGAACACAAGCAGGGGGAGCGGGACGGGGAGAAGCAGGCTTCCTGTGGAGCAAGGAGCCCCATGCGGGGCTCCATCCCAGGACCCTGGAATCATGACCTGAGCCGAAGGCAGAAGGTTAATGACTGAGCCACCCAGGTGCCCTGTTTAAAACTAAATTCTGTGTGATAATTTAACGAATAGATGTATAGCCATTTCAAAAAATTACCAAAAATATTTCAGATCACTATTTACTATGTGTGGAAGTTGTTTTCTTCCACTGTACGATTCCAAAATATACATATATATGGCCCTTGATAATTTTCAGCATTTTTAAAGAAAGATTTTATTTATTTGACAGAGAGAGAGGGAAAGAGCACAAACAGGGGGAGCGGCAGAGGGAGAGGCAGGGCTCCCGGCTGAGCGGGGAGCCTGACGTGGGGTTCGATCCTGGGAGCCTCGGATCATGAACTGAGGCGAAGGCAGATGCTTAACTGACTGAGCCATCCAGGCACCCCCAGCATTTTTTGATATGTGCTTTTATTATATATTGTGCAGTTTTACCCCACTAATAATCATGTATTAGGAAATTGTTGAAAAAAAAACATCATAGGAACACCTATTATACACTTACCACTTTACATGGACTGTATCTTATTTAATATCCATAAAAACCTGAAGTGATAGACATTGTTATTTTTACTTTATAAATAACTACGTGACATTAGGTGATTTGTCCATTATTTTTAATGCAGTAAGTTTTTGAATCATGATGTAATAAAGTCTTCTCTTTCCTCAATGTCTATAAATAAAGATTAAAATAAATAACCCATAATGTCACCACCCAAAGGTAAACACTAGCAGCATTTTCCTGTATATTCTATCAGATTTTTTCTAAGCTAAGATAGATTCCCCATTCCATTCCCTTACAGTTAGGGTCTCTGTTGGCAACAGAATTCTACTGAGATGGCTTTACTGAAGAGACCTCAATGAAGGCATGATTTATGTAAGTGTGGGAAAGGCTTTGGTTGCCAACAAGGGAGGTTGAGCCACTAGGAAACTGACACTGGTAGTCTGTTTAGCTCCCTAGCCTGAGAGGGTCTGGGAAAAAAATAATGTTACTGGAGCCCAGTGAAAGCTACCTGAAGGGGCTTCTTACCAGCAGCCATAGTCCAGGAGGGCTGTAGCTACTGCTGCAAGCACAGGACCGTAATGGAGGAAAAACTCTCAACTCCCATCTCTTTTTTCTCTCCTCCGTTCTAGTCTTTTGTTTTGTTTTGTTTTTGTATGATTCCCACTTTATTCAAAAAAATTTTTTTTATTTGGGTATAGTTGACACAATGTTACATTAGTTTCAGGTGTACAACTTAGTGATTTGACAAGTTAATATATTATGCTGTGTTCACCACAAGCATAGCCACTATCTGTCCCCTTTCATCGTTATTACAACAGCATTGAATGTATTCCTTATGCTGTACCACTTATTCCTGTGACTTATTAAGTCCATAACTAGAAGCCTGTATCTCCCACCCCATTATACCCATTTTGCACAACCCCTCACCATCCCCTTTGGCAACCATCCGTTTGTTCTTTGTATTTATAGGTCTGGTTCTGCTTTTCATGTATTCATTTGTTGTTTCAGATTCCACTTAGGAGTGAAATCATATGGTATTTGTCTTTCTCAGTCTGATTTAATTCACTTAGCATAATACCCCTTAGATCCATCCATGTTGTCTCAAATGGCATGATCCCATCCTTAAGGCTGTGTAATATTCCATGTGTGTGTACTGCATTTTTCTTAACCATTCCTCTATTGATGGACACTTAGGGGTTTCCATATCTTGGCCATATGTTTGGCTGCAATAAACATAGGGGTGCATATATCTTTTTGAGTTAGTGTTTTTGTTTTCTGTGGTAAATATCCAGTAGTGGAATAATTGGATCATATAGTAGTTCTATTTTTAATTTTTTGAGGAACCTCCATACTATTTTCCATAGTGGTGATATCAATTTACATTCTCATCAACATTACACAAGAGTTCCTTTTTCTCCACATCGTTGCCAACACTTGTTTCTTGTCATTTTGATACTAGTCATTCTGACTGGTATAAGGTGATATCTCATTATGGTTTTAATTTGCATTTCCCTGATGATGAGTGATGTTGAGCATCTTTTCACATGTCTGTTGGCCATCTGTATGTCTTCTTTGCAAAAATGTCTATTCAGATCTTCTATCCATTTTTAAATCAGATTGCTTGGTTTTTGTTTTTATGTTCAGGTGTGTACGTTTTGGATATTAATTTTAGATACTAATTTTGGATACTAATCCCTTAACAGATATGTCATTTGCACATATGTTCTCCCATTCAGTAGGTTGACTTTTCATTTTGTTCGTTTCCTTTGCTGTGCAAAAGCTTTTTATTTTAATGTAGTCCCAATAGTTTATTTTTGCTTTTGTTTCCCTTGCCTCAGGAGACGTATGTAGAAAAATGTTGCTATGGCCGATGTCAGAGAAATTACTGCTTGTCCTCTCTTCTAGGATTTTTATGGTTTCAGGTCTCACATTTAGGTCTTTAATCCATTTGAGTTTATTTTTGTGTATGGTGTCAGAAAGTGGTCCAGTTTCATTCTTTTACATGTGCCTGTCCAGGCTAGAGCAGGGTCTGGACACCATAACTGGCAGGTCTGGTCCTCACAGGGAACTTGTGACCTCAGCAAGCTCAGGGTCCACAAGCCCATACCAGCCCTGGTGGCATTGGGACACACACACAAAAAGCCACAGTTTAAAAGGGCTGAGGAGCTATGGGGACTGCTCTCTCCCTCTTCACCTTAAAAGCCCAGACTGGAACAGGGTCTGACTCCAGTGAGCTTGTGACTTCAGTGAGCCCAGGGTCCACAAGCCCACCACAGCCTATGTGGTACTGGGGCACAGAAAATAAGCCACAGTTTAGTTTAATTAAAAATTTTTAATTAAAATTAAAAAAAATATTTCTTAATTTCTAAAAATTTGTCCTTTTTAAAAAAAAGATTTATTTATTTTAGAGAGAGGGAGAGAGTGCGTGAGTGGGGGGGAGAGGCAGAGGGAGCGAATCTCAAGCAAACTCCCCTCTGAGTTCAGAGCCCGAAGTGGGGCTTGATCCCAGGACCCATGAGATCATGACCTGAGCCCAAACCAAGAGCCAGATGCTCAACTGACTGAGCCGCCCAGGCACCACATTGTCTTGTTTTAATTTTTATTCTTCTTGTTTTTGTTTTTTCTCTTCTTTTTCTTTTTTCTCTTCTGCTTTTTTCTTTTCTTTTTTCTCTTTTTTCTATTATTATTTTCTTCTTTCTGTAGAAAGACGCACTTTATAAGGGTAACTAGCATATATAGCCACAGCTCCAGCCAGCCAGCAAAAGTCATCAATCACACACATAGGAGACACCATTCACAAGACCACTCCTTCAAGTTTGGGAGAGGTAGCTGTTCTTCCTAACCACAGGAACAAACACAGAAATCCCAGCAAAATGGAGAGACAGAGGGATAGGCTTCAAAAGAAAGAATAAGAAAAAAAATCTCAGAAAAAGAACCAAAAGAAAACCGAAATAAACAGTATGCCTGATGAAGAATTAAAAGTAATGCCTGTAAAGATACTCACTGGGCTGGAGAAAAGAGAGGAATATCTCAGTGGGACCCTCAATAAAGAGATAGAAAAAATTAAAAAGAACCAATAAGAGTTGAAGAATACAGTAACTGAAATAAAAAACACACTAGAGGGGGGCGCCTGGGTGGCTCAGTCGTTAAGCGTCTACCTTTGGCTCAGGTCATGATCCCAGGGTCCTGGGATCGAGCCCCGCATCGGGCTCCCTGCTCAATGGGGAGTCTGCTTCTCCCTCTCCCTCTCCCCCTGCTTGTGTTCCCTCTTTCGCTGTGTCTCTCTGTCAAATAAATAAATAAAAATTTTAAAAAAAAAAACACACACTAGAGGGAATCAACAGTAGATTAGAGGATGCAGAAGAATGGGTCAGTGATCTGGAAGACAGTAATGGAAAGCACACAAGCTGAACAGCAAAAAGAAAAGAATAAAAAATAGGATAGATTAAGAGATGTCTGGGACAACAAGTGAACATTCACATTATGGGGTGTCAGAAAAAGAAAGAGAGAGAGAAAGGAGTAGAAAATTTATTTGAAGGAATAGTAACAAAACTTAACCTAATGTAGGGAAGGAAATAGACATCCCAGTTGATTCTGGTCTTCCGTAAGTGCTGCTTTTGGCAGAACCCAGCTGGAATCCAGCCTTGAAGGGAGCCCAGGTGATATGGGGTATGGGTGTTAGCCTCTTGGGGCACAGGGTGAGGGTGGGAAAATGTGGAGAAGCACAAACAGAAGTCAGCACAAGATCTTACTATGCATAATAATTTTCCATTTTATTAAAATTAACATTTAAAAAATGGTTTTATAGCAGCTTGCCACATAGATATGCCATAATCTTTACAATGAAGTGTTTAGATCATTTACACATTTTTCATTATTGAAAATGCTATAATAAACATCCCTGTAGGTACATTTTGGTACATACCTTTTTTAGTTTTCTTAGAATAAATCTCAAGAAGAAGAATTGGAGTTTGAAAGTCTGCACATTTTGAGATGCAATACAATGCAATATAATGTGGCTATTAAGTGTATGGACTCTTGAAAACTGATTTCTGTGTTCAAATTCATGTTCTGGAATTTGAACCTGCTGTGTGACTTTGTTCAGGTGAATTAATCTCTCTGAGACTCAATGTTTTCATCTTTAAAATGGAGCTAATAATAATATTTCATAGGGATATTTTTAGGATTAGTTTATCAGAACACTTAGAATTTATATGACTCATAATAAACACCATATAAGTATTAGCTAGAATTATTTGTATAAGGCTTTTAACATATGGTAAAAAACTGTTCCCTAGAAAGTTTGTACTAGTTTATATTTCCTTAAACAGTATTTGGGGGGCCCATACCTTCTCCATACCTTCATCATTTCTCTCAATCTTTGCTATCTTAACAGACCGGACATGGTAGCTCATTAGCATTTAATTTTCAGTTGAGATTTAATGTGGAGATGAATTTATTTCCTTTGATATAGAATGGACTTCAAAATCATGTGCTACTTTAGGGTCATGATGACCGTCAATTGTCATGGTCCTGTGGTTGTACATGAGTAATGTTTAATACAGAGTTCTGGTTTCATTATTGGCTGCAGTGTCTAGCAGCTTAGGAACTATGTAAATAAGGTACACTAATGAATATTCATGAAATATTTAGCTCAGCTAAACGAATGTACCACCAAAGGGGTTAAACGATGCAAAGATTTTCCATAATGAAATGCTAGATATATAACAGATGCACAATTCCAGTGTGGGATGGGCCCACCACTGTTTGCAAACAGCCATCGCACAGCTCTTGAAATCATCCTTGCACCTGCTCATGTGGCGTGCATCTGTGCTTAGTTGGCAGTGCTGCTGGCGTCAATGCGGGAGATGGAACCGAACGTGAGTGCTTTGTATCTGTAGCTGTTAGTGCCCGGTAAGATACTTCTGGTGGTAATTTTATCTACAGCGTCCTCCCCAGTGACCTCATATCTCCTCTCTCAAAATTACTTCTTCACATGCGTCACTGTCGTCATGTAGCAGGCTAAGCAATTTGTCGACTCTTGAAAACGATCTTCCCAAAACTAGAAGTAGAGATTCTGGACTAAGCTTTAATGATGACATTGCAGTTGCTTGTCTTTAAATGTAAGGGGGTAGGGGCTTCAGATCTGACTCACCTCTGGCATGCAAGCATGTGGTGAGGTGGTGACAGTGGAGAGGATTGGCGTTCTCCTCTTGCTGGCAATTTAGCAGAAGTTGCTGACACACTGAGGTTACCCGTTTGGTCCATGTTAATTTTTGTGGTGGTGTAATATGATGTCTGAGGGAAAGGAAAGCCATGGAGTGCACATCTTCACAGAACAGACAGGTTAGATAATTCTTTTACAGTTAGCTCTTCCTGTGCTTTCTTTAAAAAAACCTCCCCCTAGCCTAAGATCATGAAGCTATTCTCTTCTCCTGGAAGTTTATAGTTTCAGCTTCAGTATTTAGGTGTATGGTCTGTCTCAAATTAAGTATTTGTGTATGGGATGAGGTAGGGTCAAGGATCCCTTTTTTACACTTATTTGACTATTCCAACTTCATTTGTTGAAAAACTTTTTTTTTTCTCCCCTGCATTGATTGTCCTGGTGACTATTGAAAACCAATTGGACATATACGTGTGCGTATATTTCTTAAATTTCTATTCTGTCCATTGACCTGTTTGCCCATCAAAATGGTTTTCAAACTATGGTCCACAGACCCATGGGGGTCCCTGAGATCCTTTCAGAGGGTCTGTGAAGCTAAAACTATTCTCATAATACTAAGGTATTACTTTTTTTCTCACTGAATTGCTATTTGCACTGATGATGTAAAAGCAATTGTGGGTGAAATTGCTGGTACCTTAGTATGAATCAAGGCAGTGGTGCCAAACTACTCACTATCACTGTATTCCTCACTGCCATACACTTAAGAAGTCCATACACTTAAGAAGTCCATAATGAGGTGAGAAAAACTGATTTATTAAAACTGACTCCTGATTATGCATGTTTAAAATTTTCTATTTGATGACGTGGGCAGTATGTATAAAACAGTTCAATTACATACCAAAGTTCTGATGGTTGTCTAGTATAAGAGTTGGCAAACTTTTTCTGTATAGGGCCAGATAGTAAATTTTCAGCTTTACGCATAAAATCTTGCAATTTACTCAACCCTGCCACCATGGCCTGAAAGTGGTCATAGACAGTATGTAACTGAATGAGTAAGGCTGGGTTCCAACAAGACTTTATTTCCTACAACAGATGTAAAGCTGGATTTGGTGTTCCTGGTCATAATTTGTGGACTTCTTGTCTAGGAGAAAAGCACTTGTGAAATTTTTTGATTTGCAAGCTGAATTAAATGCTTTTTTTTTCTTCTGTGAAACACCATCATTACTTGACTGATAAACCATGATTATTTGTTCAGATTTGAGTATTTGGCAGATATTTTCTCAAAAACGAACAAAGTGAGCCTTTCATTCCAAGGAGATAAACTGAGAGTCTGTTGCCAATGATAAAATTATAATTCTGCAAAATATGTATCAATGCCATGAGCTTGATCAATTCCCAATACTTAAAGACTTTATTGATAACATTGATGGTGATATTTATGAATGTGAGTTTTTAATATTTTATAATAAAGTGTGTCATCATAAGGAAGATATGCTGAACTTGTGGAATCATTTATTTTCCAAAGGACCTATACACATTACAAAAGCATGCTTGGGTGAAAAAAAATCCATTCAGAGTGCAAGACAGACCAGTGGAGCATGTAAACTTCATAAGTTTTCAGGTTCTACATTACAACTAACCTTTAAAAAGCTACCACTTGATGAGTTTTGTTATGTAATCTGGAAAGTCTATGAACATATTCCTCACTGTGTGTTGCCTGATTTTCTTCATCTGCTTCAACCTAAGCAATATAGCAAGGGATGAAATGCAGAACCAGATATGAGATTCCTTAATTCTATTAAGTCACTTAAAGAGGTCTTCAAAAATGTAAAACAATGCTAATTTTGTCACTGATTTTTCTTTGTTTTAGAGAATAGTTATTTTTCATAAAATATTTAATTTTTGTTAACATGTAGATGGCTTATTGTTATTTTTGGATGAATTAAAAATAAGCTTTGAGGGATACCTGCGTGGCTCAGTTGGTTAAGTGTCTGCCTGTCTGCCTTCGGTTCAGGTCATTATCTCATCAGGGAGTCTGCTTCTCCCTCTTCCTCTGCCCCCTTTCCCCCTAACTTGTGTGCTGTCTCTCAAATAAATAAATAAATAAAATCTTTTAAAATAATAAAAAGCTTTGAAAATTTCTGTTTTATATCTAATATGATAAATATTGATAAATATAACCCATATAAACAAAAGGTCATTGGGATTCTCGGTAATTGGCAAGAGTGTACAGGAATTCTACAGGAATTCATGACCCTGAGATCATGACCTGAGCCAAAATCAAGAGTTGGTTGGTTAACCGGTTGAGCCACCCAGGCGCCCCTTGCCTTATTTTTGTTTAAGAAAACTTTTTTAAGATTCTACATATAAGTGATACTGTGCAATATTTGTCTTCACCTGGTTTATTTTGCTTAGCATAATGCCCTTTGGGTTCATCTGTGTTGTCACAAAGGGCAGGATTTTCTTTTCTTTCTTTTTAAGGCTTAATAATATTCCATTATGTACACATATATCGTCGCCAAAACCAATGGCAAGGATCTTATCCTATGTCTTCCTCTATGAGTTTTATAATTTTAGGTCTTATGTTTAAGTCTTTAATCCATTGAGTTGATTTTGTGTGTGGTGAAAGATAGGGATCTAGTTTCATTCTTTTGCATGTGGATATCCAGTTTTCCCAGCACCATTTATTGAAGAGACCATCCATTCCCTATTGTGTATTGTTGATGCTTTTACAAAAGATTGGCTATATATCCATGGGCTTACTTCTGGGCTCTCTACTCTGTTCCATTGATCTATGTGTCTGTTTTTATGCCAATACCATACTGTTTTGATTACTGTAGCTTTGTAATATGGTTTTAAATCGAGACCTGTGATGCTCCCAGCTGCATTCTTCTTTCTTAAGATTGCTTTGGCTATTTTGTGGTTCTATACACATTTTAGTACTGTTTTTTCTATTACTGTGAAAAATGTCATTGAAATTTTTGGTCGGGATTACATTGAATCTGTTGATGGCTCTGGGTAGTGTGGACACTTAAACAATATTAATTTTACCAGTCTGTAAGCATAGAATATCTTTCCCTTTATTTGTGTCTTTTTCAGTTTCTCTCATTAGTGTTTTATGGTTTTCAGTGTACAGATCTTTCATCTCCTCAGTTAAATTTATCCCTAAGTATTTTATTTTTTTGATACTACCGTAAATGGAATTGTTTTCTTAATTTCTGCCCAGTAGTTCATTTTAGCTGATTTATTTTACCTGATTTCCACCCCCCAGATTTATTGAATTCTTCCAGGTAAAAGTCACTGTACTAGGCATGTACAGTTACATGAATGTTCACATGTTTTTTAGAATATTTTAGGTGTAAGCATTGAGGGACAGGTAAATGCAAAATATTGAACAGTTTTGGAGTTGACCTTCATGTTCTTACTCTTCAAGTCTATGTGAGCAGGTAAAAACCAGGCATAGGGTGGGAGCAACTCATAGAAGATAAATCTTTTTTTGTATAAAACACCTGGTCTAAAGGCCTGCCACTTTGGCCATTTTCAGCTGGTGGTTTTCTCCTTATTTTATATGAATAATTCTTTCCTAAAGGTTATGTTTATATGTGAGGTGGAAAAGGGCCAATGTATAGTCATAGATTTTTTTTTTTAAGAGAAACAGTGAATCCTCCTACAGTACTGCATATACATCTTGAATAAATACATTATTCATTGTAGTCATGCGCTCTCATTTTTATAATGTTCATTTTTCCCAGAATTTAAAATAAATTTTTAGAAATTGATTATAAAAAGTGATGAGTGAAGATTAATATCTATTAATAGGAAGTAGACTAAATAACTTTGATTGGAATCCTATATGAGTATTAATAATTACACTGTAGATTCAGTGGTATAGAAACACCTCTAATCCACATTATTGAATGAAAGTGTAGGTTATACACAGGACTGTATGATTTCATATGTGTGAAAAGAGTGTTTATGTATATGTATTAAAAACGATTAAAGTAATATTTACCAAAATATTAACAATGTCTTGTAGTAGGATTGAAGGTTTTCTTTTTGAACATTATTCTTCATACTTTTATATGTCCTTGGGATTTTCCAGGCCAGCTGTCATCATATTTATAATCCTCATTTTGCAGAAAAAGTAGATAAGTTTGCCAGTTTTATATAGTTATGTTACTTGTTCTATAATTATTCATGTGCTGTATTACATATCATTTTAATGTTATATCCATATTATTTTACTGTTTATATTCATTTTAACTCAACAGATTTTTATTTGGTACACCTGCTAACTGGTATAGTGGAAAGTATATTGCATTGATTATTTTTATCTGGGTTAAAATTAAAAATCCACCACTTAAAACCTGTGTGATGCTAGGCCAATTACTTACTCTCTTCCCACTTGTTCCTTCATCTGTAAAATGTGTTTCAATAAAATCTACTTTGCAGGATTATTGTCATTAACAGAGATACTATTTTAACATTTGTGAGCAGAGTACTTAGTGCTTATTGGGTACCTCGTAAATCGTGTTAGTTTTACTACTACTACTACTAGTATCGGGTATGCAATTAGATGCCCAGCACAATAATGTTCTAAGCAACAAGAATTCAAAGATAAACACTCCCTGACTCCTGTGTTCTGCCCTAGGGAAACTCATCATCTAAGGGGAGAGATAGAAACATAAGCAAAGCAGTTCTTATGTCACAAGATTTGCAGAGTGTGAGAAAAGGAACACAAAATATATGGGCAAATATGTGGGCAAAAAGAAGGGATTTCAGCCAGAGGGACCAAGCAGCCTAAAGGTTTTTGTTTTTAACAAATAACTTTCTCCCAATTCTTTCTCTTTCTCACCTCTCTTAGATTTTTAGATTCAAGGAGTGAACTTGGTAGGAAATATTTTGGGTTTTTATAATATATTAGTGATATTTTTCTGTGTACTAAGTAATAATTTCAGATTTATAGGTTGTCAACCTCTTCCCATCACAGAGAGCCTGGGGATTTTGCATTTTGTGAAAAATTGGATTAAGTAGCTTCTAAGTTCTCCAGCTTTAGTGATGAGCAATTTCTATGATTTGCTTCTAATATCTGTTTTACATCTTTATTGTAGTAAGCTATAACATTCAAACAACCAAATAGTGGTAAATTTTACATAAGGAAAATATACTATTACAGAGCACCAACTTGCCCCTACCATTGGGAGTACAACGTAGGCTTTTTTCAGATTTTTTATTTTGAGTAGACTTGATAACGACCACTCTTAAGAGATTCGTTGCAGTCAAGATTAGGAGCTCATTTTATTTTTTTTAAGTTTTTTTTTTTAAATTTTATTTATTTGTCAGAGAGAGAGAGAGCACAAGCAGGGGACCAGCAGGCAGAGGGAGAAGCAGGCTCCCTGCTGAGCAGGGAGCCCGATGTGGGACTTGATCCCAGGACCCTGGGAACATGACCTGAGCTGAAGGCAGATACTTAACCGATTGAGCCACCCATGCGTCCCCAGGAGCTCATTTTAGATGATTTTCCGTGTGGCTTCTTTTTTTGACTTACAAGCTGAGTTTGTCTTGTTATCCCAACCTTGTCATTTTGGATCTTGATTCAGGGAGAGTTAATAATCAGAAAAGGAATAAAAGAAGGATTTTTGCCGCATGAGTACTTTTGGAGTTGACTTGGTGAGCTCCATTCTAAAGTAGCACTTGGCTACACTTGTGGGCATAGCATAACATAGGGAAAAGTTGAATCACTATGTTGTACACCTGAAACTATTGTAACCTTGTGTGTCAACTATACTAAAAAAAAAAGAATCAGCACTTGACTTCATACTGAGCCACTGGGCAGCTTATTCAAAAAGCGGTCATATGGCTAGAGATTGTTGAGAAACTGAACCTGATATTGAAAAGACTCAGAATCACAAAACTTGTATTTGAATTGATATTTCCTGAGTGATAGTTTGTTTCTTTGGTCTTTCTTTTGTCCTTATTTCTGTTTTTTACTTATGATACCCTATATCCTTTAATAGTTAGGTGACCTTCACTTAGACAGAGGGAGGAGAAATTTGGTTACTTTTGCTGAAGCAAGAGTATGGTTAGCTTCTCTCTCAGTTCCCATTATTACTGCTTTTTGCTTATTATTTTTACTCTGGTAGGCTCACTGTGGTCTCTATATAACACAGCCAAGTGGAGAAGAATGTCCTTTCAAGTAAATTTTAAAACACGTTGAGTTATGGAATAAAGCAAAATGGGTGATGGTTGGGAAAGGGAAAGATTTTCCGAACTAGATCTGCAACAAAATTCTAATCTGATAAAAAGGAGAGAGAAAATAGTTAAAAGAAAAAATGAGACAAAACAGTAACTATTTATTTATTTATTTATTTGACAGAGAGATCAAGAGAGCACAAGCAGGGGGAGAGAGAGAGGGAGAAGCTGACTCCCCCGCTGAGCTGGGAGCCTGATGCGAGGATTGATCTCAGGACCATGGGATCATGGCCTGAGCTGAAGGCAGACAGTTAACTGACTGAGCCACCCAGGCATCCCAGGAACCTTATCATTAACACCTGAAACATGCGCTTGTGTAAGTTTTTAACAAAGAATCACTTTCACCATGTTTCCTTCCATTTTTTCATTTTTTTTTAGTAATGTGAAAACAGAAAACTTGCAGCAGGAAAGACTAAATACCGTATGAGGGAAATAGCTTATTTATAGCCAAGTTTTTTGAAACTCAGGGATTTTGGATACATTGGATTAGATTAAAATGTTCACTTCAGAGTGGATTCTTATTCTCAGGCCATCCTCCAAATGTGAGACCCAATTGTTGCTTCTGATAGTAAAGGAAGTGAAATAAATAATTGGAGAGGAGGAGGAGAAAGAAAAAAAAATAAGGATTTCCAGAAGCAAGTAAGCCTTAGATGTGCCTTCTTACCTAGGCCTTCCTGCAAAGGGAATGCAACCTTGTGCTGCATCTAGCACCCCAGGGTAACTGACACATACCTATGTCTTACTTTACCTACTTGAAACGGTGTCTTTTTGAAACAAAATTGTTGATTACATTAATGAAATTCTGTTGTATAATGGCCAAAGAAGTTGATACCAAAATGCAGAGTGGTTTTGCTTTTAATTGGCAAACACTCCTTGTCATTTGTATAGGTGGCCCCGCCCCTGCAAGTTCTGCTTCATATTATGATTGATTAAGCAATAAGATACTTAGTAAAATATTCTCTTCCTCTATATATCTGATGTTGATTCCAGTTGCCTTACTGTGATGAACCTAATAGCAGTGATTAGTCATTTTAAGTTGTGGACATAATGACATAGTTTCCCTACATGGAGGTAATGAAATTTAAAAAGGAGAACAGCTTTTAAACTGGAACTTGACTCTTTGTCTCGGGTGCTTGTTAAAAACACAGATGCCCAATGTCCAGGCCAGTTTCACTAAATGAGGAATCCTGGGGGTGGACTCAGCCTCTGCCTGCTCCCTAAATGCCCCAGGTGAATCAGCTGAGCAAGTTTCCACACAGCTGGAAATGGTTAGGGGCTCTCCCGTAGCCGCACAACCAATTATATTCCCTAAAAAGTGTTTCCTTCCTTCAGCCTAATTTGCAGCCATATAGTACTTTTTATTTTTAAGATAGATTTTATTTATTTATTTATTTATTTATTTATTTATTTATTTATTTATGATAGAGAGAGAGAGAGAGAGAGAGAGCGTGCGCAGCAGACTCCGTGCTGAACAGGCAGCCCAATGCAGGGCTCATCCCACAACCCTGAGATCATGACCTGAGCTGAAATCAAGAGTTGGACACTTAGCTGACTGAGCCACCCAGGTGCCCCTATTCCTTATCTTTTCAACTTGGTCCCCCCCCCCCCAGAAGTCTCTGCTCTTCAGTTGCCTAGGGAACTGAGATGAGACAAGAGATAGGACACTACTTCATGGCCTTGCTTCTGTCAGAGAAGTGCTGGGAGAGCTTTCCTGTATGCATTGTTGTGAGTCCGTCTGTTATAAAACCCCTTGCTTCTCAAGGCGGTATGAGCAGCGCAGTGTGCAGATGGATTGAGTTTTGGATGGTGACATCGAGAAAGGCTCCTCAGCTACCTCGCTCTTTCTCTTTCTCTAGCAATAAGGTAACAAGTAATAGCATCACATTTTTAAGGCATGGTCCCAGGGAGGAAATTCCCACTGGTAGATGTTGCCAGACTGGAAGCCACTTGCGCCAGAACATTTTATAGCCCTTCTTGGCTTTCTGACCACTCTTGAGACGGAGCCAGCATTTTACTGTATTTTGACTTTGACTATAATGGTCGTTTCCTCAACCAATAATTATAACATTGTATACTAATCTTTTTAGTTGTCAGCAAATATCTTTAGCTCTTCCAATGCTACTGAGGGTTTAGGTATTTTATGATAAAAATATGAACTAAATATGCAGCCTGCCCTTAAGGTGTTTATAGGCTAATAAATAAATCACACATAATTAACTAAAACTGAGTGGAGGTCACTCACTGAAGTAAGGGGAGTACAAGCTAACTGCTATGGGGAGTGTTTGGGTGGCATTTTGGGGGTGCTTTGTGGATCCCATCTTGAAAGATACGTAGGTGGGGACCTCTGGAGATGGGCTTGTTGGCAGAGCAAAATGGCAAAGGCACAGAAGTGGGAAAGTGTGGGGGCCATTATAAGGGGACAGTGAATAGTTCCAATTGGTTACAGGAAAGTGGGGTCAGGTTAAAGAGAACCTTGATTGTCAGGTTAGGGCATTTGGACTTGCCCTTTCGTTAATGGAGAGACAGTAGAATTGTTTAAACTGGGAACCACTTCTTCACTCAGATTGTTCTGGCAGCAGGAAGTAAAAGTGAGCAAAAGAGGAAGAGACTAGAAAGAATGAAGACTTATTAGGGGTAAACTTTAGTCTTGCTTTAACATTAAAAGCCTGTTATTGTCTCTGTGATGTCTAAAATTCATGGAGCAGTCAAGGCATTAACTCTCCTGTGTGGAAAATTCCATTAATGGCAGACTTTGACAAGGAAACATGAAAGCATATTTGAATTTGAAGACTATATCAACATGATGTTTCTCCTACGACTGTAGTTTTCTGTGATACCTTTAGCTCTTTAAGGTATTTTTACACTTAGTACAGAAGTGCAGCCTCATTTTATTTTGACAGTGTGTAGTTAACCTGGAAGCATCACCCTGATCTTGCATCCCTTAGCCT
Organism: Halichoerus grypus; assembly: GCF_964656455.1. Taxonomy (NCBI): domain Eukaryota; kingdom Metazoa; phylum Chordata; class Mammalia; order Carnivora; family Phocidae; genus Halichoerus; species Halichoerus grypus. The sequence continues at coordinate 93,860,847 of NC_135717.1, forward strand.
TTCTGTCTTGCTGTTGTCTTCTTATCCTACTCATGTGAATACAGGCATACATCAAAACAGTCATTAGCTCACGTATAAATCCTCTTTCTCTTCATTTAAGGAAGAGCTTTTCCTTGTTTATACAACTACAAGTTCAACATTTCATTTCAGGAAATCAGACTCCAGCTACCTTAAGATGGTAAAAGATGGTCTCAGAAGCAATGTACATAAGATTGCAAATTAAAAAATTGGTCAGTCATATGAAAAGTGTTCTGCTTCTGTGTTTCTTCTGCATCTATAAGCTTTGTGGGTTTCAAGGGGCCTCCAACAGCATTTAGCATCATCGGATTTAAATGCTGATGAGATGGTATTTGAACTGATCTTTTTCTTCCTCGCTGCGCCTAATGGATTACTAAATTTAAGTGCTCAGGGCATAGTTTGCCCTCCTTTGTGGATACATGGCTCTTACTGACGTCACTGGGAGCCCTGTGTCTCTGCAGGGCAGAATTTGGCACTTCCATGTAGAATATTTTTAAACTATAAAATTGAGTTACAAAGATATTGCATCTGCTTTTTATATAGACATTGTTTAGTTTATTAAAGAATGTTTCATAAATCTAGCCAATTCTGCAGGACCTACATATTTAGCTAAGCAAACTATTTTTAGAAATTGCATAAAAGGAGAGTAAACTTTTCTTTTAATTTAAAATCAGGGTTGTTTAGGACTGGATTTATAGAAATCAGAATGATACATAGTTAAAAGTAAGCTTATTATTAAACCATACATTTATTTTTAGCAGGTGTGCTGGGTGGTAAAATTTAGTTTTGTGAAAACACAAATGAAAATGGTAAAGAAAATATTAAACAGACCCTGCTACCAGCTGAAATATATCTTTCCTTCTTTTTCTGGTAAAAACTGGTAGAATTTCATGGGGCACATTTGTTATAGCAGAGTCAGGATAAAGATAATCGAGGGTTCTTTCCTCTCTCCTCTGGATCCATACATATCTGTAGCCAAAAGTTTATGTTAAACCTCCTGTCTTATACCCCTCCTCTCCCACCTCTGTCAACTCCAGCCCAAAGATAGGGCAGGAGTTTGTGAGGACAGCTGTGGATGGACCGTGAGCCCTCCTGTGTAGTGGCTCCTGAATAAGCTAGAACCATTCTACTTAACCTGTCCACAATACGATGGTTGCTTCAGTTCCTGAGATCCTGATCCTATCTTGTAAACTTGTTTTCCAAGCAGGAACAGTGCCAACTTTTTGGTTTTTTTTTTTTACACGTATTTGTGGCATGCGTGAGTAATTTTGATAGTGCAAGATCCTAGATAATTTTGTCAGGAGTTTCATATCCACAGGTCTGCAACATTTTGCATCCTCTAAGTCACTGGAGATTGTCATCACTGCCAGCCTAAATCTCAAGCTCCTTGATGTCATTCTAATGTTGCAAACTGCAGTTCAGCCCACTAAAAGTTGCTTTTTGAGGTATTGCTTGGAAATGGATAGAAAATAACTCCCATTTAAAATATTTGGGCTTTGGTTAGCTGTCCAGTTTTAACTCTTCTGTTGGCACATTTGCCCTCTGAAATAGAATAATGTTCAAAGTTTTAAGAGTATAAACCTTCAATAAAATGTAATGAATGTCACCGGGGGGTAATCACTTATGAATTCTAACACAAAAACCTGTGGGAAAAATTGGTGCCATTAACAAAAATACTAACATAGGCCAAAGCTGAATCCTGATAGTGATGCATTATCTTAAGAAAGATGTAGGAATTCCCCATGACTTTGTACTTTCTTGTTTCAGGTCTGCTCTTTGGAAAGCATGCCAGCAACAGGACACTGGGGAGAGAGCCAGACATTTCTGTGATCCCAGCATGTTTGAATGTTGCTACGGTAGACATGAAAATAAACAATGACTACCTCCTGTCCCAAGTGGAAACATTTCACCTCTCTCACTACAAAATTAGAGAACCCAACAGGACACAGTAGGAGATATCATAATTCAATCAGACTGGGAGCACTTGGAATCCCTGAGCTTATACATCATCTTGTTTCACCTCTTCCTTTTATAGATGAAGAAATGGCAAATGGGAGAAATTAAGTGATAATTGCTCAGCTACGTAGTCACAGGTTTGGGCCTGAAGCGAAGTTTGCCAGTTCATTATTCCAGGAATTGTTTCTTCTGCATTGGGGCTAATTAATTTGTGGAAAGTAGTTTTGTCCCCTTTCCCCTACCTTTCTCCACACTTCCCACACTCTTATTTCCAGCATGTATCTCTGGTGGTGAGGGGATGGTGTGGTCGCGTTATTAATAATTAAACAGTGAGAGATTGCTCTCTCCCATTCCACTACTTTCCCCATTCCTGCCATCAAACAACATCCTGCTGTGGCGTTTGGGTCTATCCTTCATGGGCAGAATCCATACTCTGGATTTTTTAAACATGCCAGTAAACACTTGCCATGTATACCATTTCTTCAGAGCTCTTTTAGGAGACTTTGGAAAACCTGAAAAAATTGCATTTTTATTTAAATACTTCATGTACCCAAAAGTTTAAGAGTGGAGATTTCTATGGGCAGAAGACATGAACAGAGGGAGAAGGTATTTCTCCAAAGAAGATACAGATGGCCAACAGACCCATGAAAAGATGCTCAACATTGCTCATCATCAGGGAAATGCAAATCAAAACTACAATGAGATATCACCTCACACATGTTGGAATGGCTAAAATAAAAAACACAAGAAATGAGTGTTGGAGGGGATATGGAGAAATAGGACCACTTGTGCACTGATGGTGGGAATGCAAACAGAAGAAAGTATGGAGGTTCCTCAAAAAGTTAAAATAGAACTACCCTATGATCCAGTAATTGCTGAGTCTTTACCACAAAAATACAAAAACACTAATTTAAAGGGATACATGCACCCCTATATTTATTACAGCATTATTTACAATAGCCAAATTATGGAACAGCCCAAGTCTCCACTGATAGGTGAATGGGTAAAGAAGAGGTAGTACATATATGCAATCAAATATTACTCAGCCATAAAAAAGAATGAAATCTTGCCATTTGCAACAACATGGATGGAGCTAGAGAGTACAATGCTAAGCAAAATAAGCCATTCAGAGAAAGACAAAAATCATATGATATCATTCATATGTGGAATTTAAGAAACAAGTCAAATGAGCAAAGGAAAAAAAGAGAGAGAAACCAAGAAATAGACTTTTAACTATGGAGAACAAACTGATGGTTACCAGAGGGGAGGTGGGGCGGGGGGATGGATGAAAGAGGTGATGGGGATTAAGGAGTACACTTGTCATGATGAGCACTGGGTAATGTATAGAATTGTTGAATCAATACTGTATTTCTACTGCAGTACTTTTCATTTCTGTGACTTAGTTATTTTATAACTGGAAATTTCTACCTCTTAACCTCCTTCATCTCTTTTGCTCATCACCCCACCTTCCTCCTCTCTGACAACTACTAGTTCTCTGTACTTAGGAGTCTGTTTTGTTTTTGTTCATTTGTTTGTTTTGTTTTTCAGATTTCACATATAAGTGAAATAATATGCTATTTGTCTTTGACTTACTCTACTTAGCATAGTACCCTCTAGGTCCATCCATGCTGCCATGAATGGCAAGATTTCGTTCTTTATGGCCAAGTAATATTCTACTGTGTGTATATATACACCACATCTTCTTTATCCATTCACCTATTGACGGACACTTAGATTGCTTCCATATCTTGACTATTGTAAATAATGTTGCAGTGAACATAGGGGTACATATATATTTTTGAATTAGTGTTTTCATTTTCTTTGGATAAATACCCAGAAGTGGAATTACTGGGTCGTATGGTACTTCTATTTTTAATTTTTTGAGGAACCTCCATACTGTTTTCTTTAGGGGCTGTGCCAGTTTACATTCCCACCAACAGAACACGAGGGTTCCTTTTTCTTTATATCTTTGCCAGCACTTGTTATTTTTTGTCTTTTTGAAACTGGCTATTCTGACCGGTGTGAGGCAATATCTCATTTGGCTTTGATTTGCATTTCCCTGATGATTAGCGATGTTGAACATCTTTTCATGGGACTCTTAGCCTCAAAGAATGAATTTGAAATCATTCCTCCATCTTCTATTTTTTTTTTTTTTTTTGGAATAGTTTGAGAAGGATAGGTATTAACTTTTCTTTAAATGCTTGGTAAAATTCATCTGTCAAGCTATCTGGTCCTGGAAGTTTCGTTTGTTGGAAGTTTTCTGATTACCAATTACATTTTGTTACTAGTAATTGGTCTGTTCAGATTTTCTGTTTTCTTCCTGATTCAGTCTTGGAAGATTGTAAGTTTCTAAGTTGTCCAATTTGTTGGCATATAATTTTTTGTAGTAGTCTCTTAAAATCCTTTGTATTTCTGTGGTGTTGGTTGTTACTTCTCTTTCATTTCTGAGTCTTCTTTTCTTGATGAGTCTTGCTAAAAGTTTATGGAATGTCTTTTTCATCCTTTTGTATTCAGTCTGTATGTTTCTTTAGGTTCTAAAGTGAGTCTCTTGTAGGCAGCACATAAATGGCTCTTGTTTTTTTTTTATCTGTTAGTTACCCCGTGTCTTTTGACTGAAGCATTTAGACCATTTGCTTTGGAAGTAATTACTGATAGATACATACATATTGTCAGTTTGATAATTGTTTTCTGGTTGTTTTTGCATTCTCTGTTCTTTTTTCCTGTTTTTGCTCTCTTCTCTTGTGATTTGATGAGAGGCATCTGTCAGGGTGTGTTTGACACGGTGGGTCCACAGGGGAACGCCTGGGTGGAGGATGCTGTGCTACCAGGTAGATGGAGAGTGTCAGAACAGGTTCCCCCAAACACCTGGCTAGCTAAGGCTGAAGGGAGGGCAAGAGAAATAACACCTGCCAACACCTCTATTCTCAGAGAAAGCTTTCACAAATCACTGCCCCCTTTAGCACACATGCTAAAGTTAATCAATAAATATCCTTTGTGTATACCCCAGGTGCTTTTCTTCTTCCTCTTCTTCTTCTTCTTCTTTTTTTTTTAAGATTTATTTATTTACTTGAGAGAGAGAGCAGGGGGAGGGGCAGAGGAGAGAATCTTCAAGCAGACTCCCTGCTGAGTGTGGAGCCCATCACGGGGCTCGATCTCAGGACCCATGAGATCACGACCTGAGCCAAAACTGAGTTGATGCTCCACCGACTGAGCCACCCAGGCACCCCTCTAGGTGCTTTTCAAACTGCTACTTCTCTGCTGGATCTTGGACCAGGATGCAGTATGCTGTCTTTTTAAGAGTGGAGACTCAATTTCCTCTAGCCCTTCAGCCTTCCTAGAGGTAAGCCCTGCTGATTTTCAAAGCCAGATATGATGGGGGCTTGTCTTCTGGTGCAGGTCCCAGGACCAGGGGTGCCTGATTTCGGGCTTGATCCTCTCCCTTCCACAAGGAGTGCCTCCACACCTGTGATAGCCCTCCCACTTGTGGGGCCCCAGCCACACCTGGAGTCTGGTGCCTTACTGCATCTCTTTCCCTCCTACCCTTCTCATTATGCCTTTTGCTGTGCAGGATCTCCTCTGCCAGTCTCAGGTCATTTTCAGAGTTGTATTACATGTAGTTGTGGTCTTGGTGTGTCCATGTGAGGAAGTGAGCTCAGGGAAAAAAAAAAAAAGGATCTTCTTCCTTTGCCATCTTCCTCTCTGTCCTATTTTTAATATTTTTGAGGAACCTCCATACTGTTTTCCACAGTGGCTGCACCAATTTACTTTCCCACTAACAGTGCAGGAGGGTTCCCTTTTTACCATATCCTCATCAACACTTGTTATTTTTTGTCTTTTTGATTTTAGCCATTCGGACAGGTGTGAGGTGATATCTCATTGTGTCTTTGATTTGCATTTCCCCGATGATGAGTGATGTTGGGGATCTTTTCATTTGTCTGTTGGCCATCTGGATGTCTTCTTTGGAAAAATGTCTATGCAAGTCCTCTGCCTGTCTTAAAATCAGGTTGTTTGTTTTTTGATATCAAGTTGTATAAGTTCTTTATATATTTTGGACATTAACCCCTTGTTGGATGCATGATTTGCAGATATCTTCTCTCTTTCAGTAGGTTGCCTTTTCCATTTGTTGGTGGTTTCCTTTGCTGTGCAAAAGCTTTTTATTTTGATGTAGTCCCATTTGTTTAACTTTTGTTGCCTTTGCTTGAGGAGAGTGGTCCAAAAAATATTGCTAATTGAACTTACTGCCCATATTTTTTTCTAGGAGTTTTATGGTTTCAGGTTTTATATTCAAGTCTTTAATCCATTTTGAATATCTGCATGGCAGAGAAACCTTTGTTTACCAAATATTTCTTCTTCTCACCTTCCCAGGAATTGCCTCTCCTGCCCTTTTATGCTTCAGATCTTTATCCCTTTCCTCTGCTCAGGTGGTATATAAACTTCAATCATCTGGTGGCCTAAAGAGTCTCGTATCCTTGAGGAGCTTCTATACATATGTACACAATTGAAATTTGTTTTCTCTGGTTAATCTGTATTCTGTCACTTTAATTCCTAGACCAACCACAGAACCTAGGGTATAGAAGGGGAAAATTTTCATTCCCTACAATATTATTTGGACTGTTGACCCCCCCCCCGCCCCCGCCCCCGGCTATAATCTCATTGAGTATGGCAACCAAAAAAAAACAAGGTGATTTTCCTGCTGTATTTTCCACTACTAGGTGCAACATGATAAGATTGTATTCCTTTTAGAGAGTCACCTTTGAAAAAGCCATTCATGGGCAAGAGAGAGACCAAGAAGATGAGAAAGTTAAAATCCATGTCATATGAAGTAGTGTGAAAGAAACTGGACATATTCAGCATTTAAAAGAGAAAGCATAAAGGAGAGTTGTAAAGTTATTTTTAAATATTTAAGGGGAAGAGGTGATGATGAGCATATTCAATTATTTATGACCCCAAGAACTGGTGCTAGAATTGATGAGTGAAGCTAAAGGGTGACAGATTTTTGACTTACTTTAAGAAGTTTATTTTTAATAATCACAACTTTTCTCTGACAGAATGGACTAACTTGGGAAATAGAAGGTTTCTAATCAAAAGAAGCACTTGGACATCTGCTATGGATCTTTTTGATAGTCAAAACTGTTAGAAAAGCAAGATAATTAATCATTGATTGGATGTTTGACTTGAATTTTTCCAACCTGCTGTTCTATGCTTTTATTCATAAATGTAATTCATAAATCAACAAAAACCTGATTGCTAAAACATGGCACTTTGGCCAGCTTTCTCAACTCCGTGATAAGATTCATTTCCTTTGTGAATGCAATATATGTTAAGAAAGAAAAAAAGAAGAAGAAGAATGTAGCAGGAGGGGAGGAATGAAGGGGGGGAAATTGGAGGGGGAGAAGAACCATGAGAGACGATGGACTCTGAAAAACAAACTGAGGGTTCTAGAGGGGAGGGGGGTGGGAGGATGGGTTAGCCTGGTGATGGGTATTGAGGAGGGCACGTTCTGCATGGAGCACTGGGTGTTATGCACAAACAATGAATCATGGAACACTATATCTAAAACTAATGATGTAATGTATGGGGATTAACATAACAATAAAAAAATTAAAAAAAAAATAAAATCCCACAAAATCCCCCAAAAAAAAAAAAAAAGATTCATTTCCTTTGTGTATCATATTTTACCCACTACCATGACTCTGAAGTATCAGTCTCTTCATTTCCATTAAGATATTGGACCTAACCAATATGAATTTAATTTAAATTTTCTTTCATTTATAGTTTATTAATTTGAGGGAGAAGTATACTTTTGGAGTATAAATTTTAATTACTAACAATATTACAAAGATCATAATTTAAAGAAGCATTGTTAATATAAGTTGACCTTTTGTTAACCCCTTGAAATCATGTTTTTGAAATGCTGAGGATAGTCATTCTGTTTTAAAAGTAGATTGTCTTGGGGCACCTGGGTGGCTCAGTTGGTTAAGCATCAGACTCTTGATTTTGGCTAAGGTCATGATCTCAGGGTTGTGAGATCAAGCCCCATGTCAGGCTCTGGGCTGGGTCTGGAGCCTGCTTAAGATTCTCTTTCGCCCTCTCCCTCTGCCCATTCCCAATAAAAAAATAAAAAATAAAAGTAGATTGTCTCCATTATATATGTTTCCTTTTTAAATCTCATCCTAAAACAAGCCTTATTGCTGATGAGGAACGTAACAGTGGGGATATCAGGGGTTTTGTCTTTACTGTTTATTCCTTTGAATTTATGGTTTGGGAGAAGGGGAAAGAATGTCTTTGTTCCACAGAAGGAACTATTTTCCCAGGGTTTTCCGGAAATTAATAGTAATTCCCTAGAGAAGTAGATGGTGCCTTAATGTTTTGGATTTCATAGTGTTATATTGGAAAATTTGAATATGAGTATATGTATCTAAAAGATAATATCTGGAATAAAATTCTGTCTCTTTCCATTTAACCCTGAAAACTTTGACTACAGGGAGAGGGGAAGTTTCTTTGAAAAAGAAGAGAAATAATAAGACCAAACTTAAATAATCTAGTAAATTGAAATGGAGTTGAGATTTTTTTTTTAAAGATTTTATTTATTAATTTATTTAGACAGAGCGCAAGTGGGGTAAGGGGCAGAAGTAGAGAAACAATCCCGAGCAGGCTCCGTGCTGAGCATGGAGCCAGACACAGGGCTCCATCTCACAGCTCTGAGATCAGATTTTGATATTACATTGAATAGAAGAAGGGATACCCAAACCAGTGAATTAGAATATGCAAGAAGATCTCAAAGTCTTCCAGAGATACTCTTGCCCTTTGAAATCTGTTCTGCTTACAACCCTTCTGATGATTTCCCCTAGCTTTTAGGAGATAGCCTGAAGACCTGTACCAATATTCTATCACAGCACATAAATAATTTTCCAGAACTGTCTTCCTGTATGCCATCCTTTTATGTTTGCCTTCACAGTAGCCAGATATAAAGCATTTAAAAAATATTCATTCAGGAGCACTGGGTGTTATACGCAAACAATGAATTATGGAACACTACATCAAAAACTAATGATGTAATGTATGGCGATTAACATAATAAAATAAAATTAAAAAAATAAAAAATATTCATTCACTGAATGAATAAATAAGAGAGAGGGAAATGATACATTTATTTCCCACATCAAGTTTTGTTTACTAAGTCATTTTGGTTCTTATTCCATAATGTCATTCACTCCCTTCTGCTTCAAAGCTAGTATTCTAGTTCACCCCCTTTTTAATACTTACTAATCTACAGTACGGTCTCTATTTGTTTCCTTGCTTTGAACAGCTTCTCCTTTCAATCCAATCTGTACATTGTTTGTAGCTTAATATTTCCAAAGCACAGTTATAATTGTATTACTTCCCTGATCAAAAACTGTCAATTATCCCCTATTGCAGTATTCTAACTGGGTACATGTCAGACACACAAAGACTTCCCAAGAGACACATGAAGATTTCCCAAGAAAGTTTCAGGCAGTTTTATGAGCATGAGTTTCCAGCTTCTCAGTTTTTTCAAATTGACCTGCCTGGTGTGGAGTTGGGATGCAAACTGTGGGTTTTCCTTTCCTGTGATTTTTTTTTCTTTTTTTACAGTTGTCCTTCTCTTGTCTGACAAAAGAGGTGCCTGTTTCACTTATTCTGAATCTTATGCACTGGTTCAGATTGTGAAATTTTTGAAGTGTCAAAAAAGGGGTAATTTGAAATATTGGTGATAATTGGATTCTATTAACATTCTCTTGTTGATCGCATGATATCTAATCCTTGCTTTGCATAAAATTAAGGTGATCTAATCAGATTGCCAGATGATAGCTAAAAATAATTTTTGATGATAGATCATTGTGGTTTTTGACATTAACTCAAGAGTTCAAAGAATTGAGTGATATTTTATAATAGGACTCCTTTTACTCTCATATACATATTCACATGACATCTATAAACATCTCTAAAAGAAAAAATAGAAATAGAGTTGATGCTGAATCTGATTCTGTATAAGTGATATTTATTCATCCACTAATGTACAAAATAAGTTTTTCAAAAAGGTCTCATCTATTTTATTAAGGGATATATTTCCAATAATATTTTTACCTTATATTTAATAATATTTATCAAAATTTGTAAAATATTTGCTTTGATCAGTTGTGTACTGATAATCATGGTAATGATAACTTAATCTGGAACATTTTTGTAAAACACAGCCTTTTTTTTTAAATTTAAATTCAGGGGTGCCTGGGTGGCTCAGTTGGTTAAGGGTCTGTCTTTGGCTCTGGTCCTGATCCCGGGGTCCTGGGATTGAGCCCTGCATCAGGCTCCCTGCTCAGTGAGGAGTCTGCTTCTCCCTCTCCCTCTGCCTGCCTGCCTGCGTGCCTGTCTGCCTACTTGTGATCTCTCTCTCTCTGTGTCAAATAAATAAATAAAATCTTTAAAAAAAATTTAAATTCAATTAGCCAGCATATAGTACATCATTAGTTTCAGATGTAGTGTTCGATAATTTATCAGTTGCATGTAACACCCAGTGCTCATTACATCCCGTGCCCTCCTTAATGCCCATCACCCAGTTACCCCATCCCCCCACTCACCTCCCCTCCAGCAACCCTCAGTTTGTTTCCTATAGTTAAGAGTTTCTCATGGCTTTTCTCCCTCTCTGATGACTTCCCATAAAACACAGCCTTTTGATAATAGGTATAAACAAACTAATTTCATTTATATACTGAGTATATTTTTTTTTCCAGAGAAGTATGAAAGCTTGATCTATAAAGACTTTTGAGAACATTAGGATAAAATTATGGGGAAGAATGGGAATAGAAGCAGAAGTTCAAGAAACAAAAGGAAACAGTTGAATTGTGTCTGCATATATTTTTCAAATGGTTGATTGTGAATTCTAATGGCTAGAGTAAAAGAATGATGTAACAAGTGTTTTAAAAACGTCAATATTTATGATATTACTGGAAATTACATCCTTGCCACTATTTAAAAAAGTAAAAAAAATCATAATGGTAAAGAAAAAATTATGCAAGGAAGTAATACATTTTTTTTTTAAAAAATTCTTTTGAGTGTACTTGGGCAAAGATATTTAAAGACCTTGGAATAGAACCCAAAATCTTTAGCATGGCAGTGACAGTCCCATCTGCCTTTTCAACTTTCAATTTTTTATTATTATTCTTCACCAACCTTAAATATTTCTAAACTCTATTTTCTTGACTTTTTATTCCTGGAAAACGTTCTACAATTTTCATCGTTTGCCCCATGGCCGCCATGTTGAATACTCTTCTCTTCATATTTTTCATTCTAAAAGTTCCACATGCCTCTCAAAATGTGTATCGAGAGCTTCTCCCTGAAGCTGTTCTTGGTTCTATCCTCTGATACTCTGATACAGCAGTTTTCCTTTTATCTCCTATGGTATTTTTACACCTCATCTGATATTATGGCTATTTATATTTCATCTCCCCTGCTAGATTTTAAGCTCTTTAAGGGCAGACCGTTCTTCTTTGGATCCCTGATGTTTCCTTACACATAATGATTGTTCATGAGATATTTGTTGCCTGGATTAATGTGTTTCATCAGTAAGAATTTGTACTTTTTTTTTTTTTAAGTGTCTATTCAGCCCAGTTTTGGCTATTGTTACTATAATATATACAATCCCTTAAATTCTAATAAAAAGTACAAACTGATATTTGAAGTAGTGTCTACTTTGGCAATTAAAATATATTTTTATTCCTGGCACTGGATACAAAAGAAGTTTCAGAGATTCAATTCTGCAGTGGGTATCAGGATACAGAAACTGGAAATCAGTATATAATCTTGCTGTAACTGACAAGGTGTTAGTTAAGAATAATACATTAATAAGTAGCCAGTTGCATTGTAGTTTCAATTGATTAAGCAAAAACATCATCCATTGTTTTTCTCATGGAACCTTGTTAGCCAAATGGAATTACCTACCCACGTCAAATTACCGTAGGTGAATTTCTCTTTAGTATGTCTCACTCCTTTTCACACCTATAGCTTCTTTTTAAGAGGCTTTCTTAAAAGTGGCATCTGTGTCAACTTCTTCTGGTTTGTTTTTTTCTCTTTATCTTGCCCCTCTTCTCCTTAATCCTCTTCAAATTGCTTCTCTCATGTGTCTTTCTACAAAGACCTTGTGCAGATGATTCCTAAGCTGACCTTTATAATTGTGTTTATTACTAATAGTGTACTGTGTTCCTGGGTCTGGATAACACATGTTCATTTTTAATTCCATTTTAATGCTTTACTATAAAGAAGGACTATAATGGCAAGACTGGAACTGTGACAAGATGAGAGAATGAATTTTTGGTGAGTTGGGTGTCATTTTTGAAGGACTTACCACCACCTACCCAGAATCCCTCATAGTGACCCTACCGTCAATTCACCAAGATTGTAGAAATAGTTTTATAGATTTTATAAATACTTTTATAAATTTTATAGATTATGTAAAAATTATAAAGTAAGAAGTGGTTTGTATTAGACATCAATAATACAAGAATATGGGAAGTAAGAACATGATTTCGTCTGTCATCATCTAAGGTGATGGCATGCTGGGCATTATCTAAAATGTGCTGAAGTTAAATTATAAGTTGATCTTCTGCAAAGATTTAATTTCTCCCATTCCTGTAAGCATGTGCCACTCCTCTCTTCCAAGATGGGATCTATTTGCCCTACCCTTGGATCTCTGCTGACCTCCTGACTGACTTCCTTTTACCTACAGAATGGGGCAAAAATGAAAGTGTGCCAGTTCTGGGCTTGGACTTTAAGAATCGTGGCTTTCTCCGCTGTTCTTTTGAAGCCCTGAGCCACTAAGTAAAGGAGTACCTCCAAGCCTGCTGCGGAGCACATGGAAAGAGTAAGGCATAGTCAGCCTCCAGCTCTTTCAGCATCTTAGCTGTGTACCAGTCAGGTGGGGAGGCCATCTTGGATTCTTGAGTCCTAGTAGAGCTCCAAGGTCCATCACATGATGCAGAGAGGAGGCTGTCCCTGCTGAGCTACTAAAAGTTATGGCAGCTTGTTATGCAGCTGTAGATAACTGAAACTGATATGGAGATAGCCAGAGTACAGAAAATGTTGGTAGAGAGGTGGATTCTTTGGACAGATGGGGAAACTAAGACTCTCTTCTTAGGAGAGCATTCTAAAACTGGGATGAATTATCTAAGTATTTGGCTAATCAGTGTCTCCTGTAAGAGGTACACTGAATTGAGTGAAAAATACTTTGAGTTAGTTACTCTACTCTAGGCAGCTCCATATCTTCTCTTTTGAGGCTCATATGGAGAACTGCACAGTTGTGTTTGGCTGTCTCAAGAGTCTTCTCAGCACTTCATGGCAATGTGCAGCAACCTATTTTCCTATTTCCTTTTTTTTTTTTTTTTTTTTTTGTCTTTTTGAGGTTAAGGGGTTGTGGAAGGAGGAAGAGGTTAATATCTAGCTGCATAGGGAATTTCAGCCATTGTCTATTTTTTGTAAACTTTGGATTCTGCTTCTAGTGGCTTAGGTAAAATGATTCACTACAATGGAAACTTACAAGAAAATTTAATAATTTGAAATCATTTCAACACTATAGCAGGCCTTTAGGAGTTTCTGAAACCATATTATAAAGGCAACTATCTATATACAGGGTCACTCTTGAATATAAATGAAATGTATGTCTCTCTTAAAATGGCCAAATCACAGACATTTTCTAACATAATTGAGGTTCTACTAGTTTTTTGAAATATTATGGCCCTACATGCTTATTAAAATTTGTTCTCTTTTTATGTTAATTTGTTCATAAATTATCTGGAGTTTATTGGTAATCTATTTTCTCCTGTTTTGTCTCTGTATTAGGGTATTTGTAGTATAAAGATGAAAAAGTTGGGTTCTTCAAACTTGACTAGTTTCCGTTCTATATTTGAAATTCCTGTATTCAATTTAGAACAAATATTAGTGATTTTTAGTATTCCAAATTGTTTCATATATTGATATTAAAGTCTTGCTTTCTTAATTTCCTAAACAAAAATTTTCTTCTAATTCTGTGAATCAAAACCTCATACCAAATAGCTTAACTACATTCTTTCCATCTACTACACACTTACTGCTAACAAAGATTCTTAATCTGGAAAGAATGGATTTGCACCAGATAATACACCAGCTGTGTCTTCTGTCTTATTGATGACGTATTACTCTGTAACAAGGTCCTACTTACTCACAAAAATTTTTAGATATATTTATTGATTGGAAAAGCCTAAATTACCTTAAGAGAATGCCAACTATTTTTATGCAAAGACAAAGTAATATTTTATATAGAAAGGTCTGAAAAGGAAGAAATTCTAGAACTTGATGTACTGTAATGAATTTGGATTAGGGTAATGTTTAAGTAACAAAACAAGATGTAAATGAAAATAAGGTGCTGTGCAACCAAGTTGCCTCAGACATAAAGAAGCCTGTATTTCTATGTTGCACTTGCCCATACAGAGGCATAGCAACTTGTTTTGGCAGCAAGTTCTAATTGGTTGGGAAAAGCAGCAACACAGGTGAGGAAAGACAGCGGTTCCTGGACAGTGAGGTCCCCAAGGGTGGGACCTGGGACATCATCATCATCATCATCATCATTATTGTTTATAGAAAGCAACTATTACATGTTTTACATTATTTGTTCTAATATTTACAACAGTTTTGCAAGGCAGTTGTGATTATTCTCATTTTTACTGATGATGAAACTGAATTTCAGAGATGTAAAGTAACTTGTCCAAAGTGACATCTTAGGAATGGTAGATCTGGGATTCAGATTTCAAGGTCTTTGGCCTGACTTCTCAAATACCTTACAAAATTATGAAATAAACAATGGTGGGCATTCTCTTTAAAAATTTATTGAATGCAAAAGAAGCTTTGTGACAGGAAAGTTGGCAGGTTCTCATAGACTTTGGTAGGGGAAGAGAGGGTTCTCGAGAAATAGCCATAAGGGATAACTGTCAATAGTTTTCATATTGGAGGAAACCCAACCATTGGGACCATGATAGGAAGAATTCTAAGCCTCTCTCCGTGAAGTTTTCCTGACCTAGACTAGGTACATGTAAAGGATCATGGCAGTTTCAGGGAAGCTAGTAAAGAAGAGGTATTTCCTTTGCTAAAAGGACCCTGGTTTGGCTTATTTCATCTGAAAAATGGAATTCAAGAATAACAGCATTTGGACTAGAGATAATTTGCATGTTACAGTACATGAACTGGGTGGCTGCCTGATACACAGTGATTCTTCCTTGGTTTCAAATTCCTTGGGAATTTTCTCTTCGTCCTCATATTTTAGACACCTGTTGTGAATGGGACTAGCCATTTGTTTTTTTTTTTTTTTATGGTTTTGCTTCCCTGTCAAACAGTACTTAGTTATTGTTCAAGGATAGACAACCAGCCCAAATTGGTTCAATCATATAGATAGACTGACCATATAATTTATTACTCACATGGGGTCATTTTCCCTGATTTTTTAAAAAATTAAAAACCTACAGAAGCATCAGAAAAACAATACAATGACTATAATATATTGAATTATCCAGATTCAACAACAGTTAATATTTTGTGACATTTTGCTCCATATCTCTCTTTCTCTATCAATATAACCTTTTATCCTCCCTGAATTACTTGAAAATAAGGGGCAGACATTTTGACACTTTTCCCTTAAATTCTTCAGCATGTATATCCCAGAGCCAAGGACATTCTTCTACGTAAGTACAGTATGGCCATCACACACAACTGTTCCCAAAATGTTCTTTGTAGTTATTTCCCTACTCCCTAGGATCATGCATTTCATTGGGTTGTCATATTTTCTAATCTCATTTAATCTATCTTAAAATTTTTTTGAAGCGTCCTTGATGATTACAGTATAGAATGTCCCACAACCTAGATATTTTTTATTGTTTCCTTATAATTAGCTTCAGATTAAACATCTTGGCAAGAATATTACATGGAAAATGTTACAGAAATTATAATTGTACTATTAGTCATTATGCTGAGACAACAGGCATAAACTGGGAGACTTGGCTATGCTAATCATAGAACCCCATCTGCAGTCAAAGTGGGTAGTCCAGGAAGGGGTACGTGACCTAAACTGGGCCAATCAGACTCCTTCCCTGAAATATTTTATGTTGATCTGAATAATGAAGGCTCTTTCAGACTAGTTGCTAAGCTCTTTGTCTGAAGTTAAGAAATATTGAAATGTAGACAGAAAAAAAAAAAAAAACCCAGAATAAGCAGATCCTGATGACATGTACTCCAGTTCTCTCTAAAATTAGGTTTATCTCTGCTCTTTTAAAAAATTTATTGAACATTTATTATGTGCCAGGCTATTTTCCAAGTGCTTTATATGTATTAAATCATGTAATTGTCTCAACAGTCCCATGAGATAAGTTTTATTTCTGTCCCCATTTTGTAGTACCCAAGGAAGGAAAAGCTTAATTCTCTTGTCAAAGATTGCACAACTAAAAAAGGATGGAGCAAAAATAAGAATCCATAGTACATGATCTCAACCATAGTGATAAGATGCCATTTGCAGTGATAAGACTCCATCCACTGTTTACTCTTGTGCTTAAACTAATTAGCTTGGATTTCTGTCACTTGCAATCCTAGAGTCCAGGCTAATACCCATTATGACCTGCAGTTCTCTAGGAACTGAAGAATCAGATCAAGTCTGAAAAGATGAGATGTGAATAGATAATGCCTCCTTCTCAGGTCCTGTTTTTATTTGTCTTTCAGACACAGGCCTTTATTAACATCAGGGGTGTGCTCTTGATTAAGAATTTTCCAACAACTTGTTTTTAGGGACCTACAGGATGTTACTGTAACGGGTATATTAATAATGAAAGAATTTTGGCAATGACAAGATTGAAGCTTTGATAATTATGTTTAGTCAAACCAATTAAAATGTTTAGGACATCAATTAAGAGGAAATAATCCTGCACACTGAATTATCCCTCTCAGAGCAAATTGTTCTAAGAGGCTCTCTTCTTAATGTGTTGGATGACTGTGTAGTCAGTTTTAAAATACAAAACAGAAGTTAGTATGAAGGAAGTGGTCTTCTTGATGACAATGACAGATGACAGAGTATTGTGAAATTTTAATATGTAGCCTGATTGGTTGTAAATTGCTTCCACGTTTGCTGAGGTAATTTGCAAATAAGAGATGAGTCAGATATTCCATTGGTATCATAGGAAATTAGAACGGAAAAATGCAAAAGTGAACAGAGATGTGGTTTAACTTTGACTTACATTGTTAACTCTTAAATACCAAATAGAATTGGTGCATTTCTTATGACTCTTGATGTAAGTTTTAGGATATTTATGTTTTTTAAGATTAAACATAAAACTAAGATATTATACACAAGTGTAAGTTATCATGACCATTTTTATACTGACCATCAGTTGTCCCTGTATATTGAGGGCCATTATGTGTCAGTCACTGTTCTATTTTTAACACATGAATTTGGAATCAGAGTTGGAATAAGAAGGTTAAAGAGCAATGACAAGTATGGGCTAAAGGAAAACATGTTTCTATTAAGTTAGATTTCTTAAATCTTTGCGAAGGAGCTGTTTGTCACTTCTATTTTACAGAAGGAAAAGTTGGGCTGTCAAGTTACTTGTTTAAGGTCAATTAGTTGATATATAGTGGTTCTGAGACTAGAACTCAGGTCTTTCTCACCGCAGAAAACAAGTTCTTCTTATTGTCACCTGCTGGTGTTTATGAAAGAATGAATTATGTTGAATGAATAAAAAAAATTAATCATGAGTATGTAGGCTGGGATTTGAGGTGAGCCTTGATCTACAATATTTGCCCAATGTGATAAATATGCTATTTGTTTTAATATACATAAATATGTATGTTTAAGGGTTAAACGTGATCTTCAAATTATTTAGGTTTGATGAAATTTATTTATGTGTAAAGAGAACCAATATTAATACTGATGTACATATATAAAGGTCAGCCATATTTAACAAATATAAATTAGACTTTGGTATATTTGTAACACTATCACTGTAGAATGTTAGAGCTTAGAATAATTTTGCACACATTTTTTTTCAGCTTCTCTAATTTCCAGGGGCATAGAAGAATGAAGTATTATGGTGCCAGGTTATATTTTCAATTTGTAGTGACTTTTTTCCCTGATTGTAGGCTGAAATATTTTAGTCAGACTGCATTTTTTTTTTTTTAGCACTTAATTTACTAGGCCTTCGCTAATTTTCAAGAGGAGATTGAGTTGTTTTTTATACTCCTATCACAGACACATTTCCCTCTTATCTTTTTTTCCCTTGATAGAAACACTGTGTCCTTCTCTTTTAATTCCATGAGAAATATACATTTATTAACCTCCCACACTCTCCCTATTACGTATACATGCAAATATGGATTTCATCTTAAATTAATCCTTCAAATGCTGCTATCAGTGAAGACATTTTAAACTGTCATAATAAGATCTTGTGGGTGACAGCAGACTTGGAACAAGACTAGAGTATGGTTCAACCATTGTTAAAAGTTCATGTTCCTATCATTACATTCCTGTTTCTAATTCCTGTAACCAGTCAGCAATGATAGATGAAAATATGAGCTATTTCTTTGCGTTGGCAAAATCTCAATTCAAGAAGACATAGTTTCCTTAGTTATTTTTAAAGTATACTGTTTATAGTGCTTGATATAGTTAGATGCAAAAAAAATCCACTCGAATTTTTTTTTTAACTAAACTCTTGAGATGTTTAGTTACATAACCCTAATGAAATATTTTCTTCTGTCTGCATGAATAGAGGTTATTCTGATGGGATCCAGAACTAAATGTGACGTAAATCTCAAATATATTAAACATTCTGCAAGATTGTATGCATTTTAAAAATGTGTTTATAAGTGCTATGGATTCTCTTCCTAGAAAGTTTTGTTATATATATAGTTTTTTGTAACTTTGATGCTCATTCAAGGATCTAACTGGACATCCATGATCAACTAATCATTGATGCAATTGCTATGTAATTGTTGAGTAGTGTAATTTTAAGTCAGTAAGGTTGACACCTAAGGTTAGACACCAATTTGGGATTTTGGCTCCACCCTGATTGGAGTGGGGGGAAACCTGTGTTTTGAACCTGTATCAAAACACTGTGCTCCTTCTGTGCTGCTCATTGGCACTAAACACAAGACAGATTCTCAGTATTATGGCTCATCATAGTTGCCTTTATTGACAAATATCTTATTAATGTCAATAAATAAAAATATTACATTTCATAACCCCCTGATCCCCATAGTCACTTGGTACACCTAAGGGCATTTGTGTTTTTGCTTGGATTTTCAGGGAGGGTTCCTTTTGCTCCATCAGGCTCCCTCTCTCCAACCCTAATCTCTTTCTCTGCTAACAAAATTAGAATATTAACATCTATATTTACAGCTTTTCTGTCCTTTTATTACCTTAATGAGAAAAGCTGTTGATATGTTGGCAGATAGAAGAAATTAGCATTTGCATCTGCCTACAAGTCGTTAGATAAAGGACTACATTATTTCTCTATTTCCTTAGGGTAGAAAAAAGTGTTTTGGGGTAATTAAAATATGGCATATGAAACTGGGCAACAACAAGATTAACAACAACAAAAGCTTCAGAAATTAAAGAATTTATTCACAGTTCCTCTAGAAAGTACCTAAATTCATCCATATATTCATAGTATTAAGAAATAACAGGAAACAGGGGCGCCTGGGTGGCTCAGTTGTTAAGCGTCTGCCTTCGGCTCAGGTCATGGTCCCAGGGTCCTGGGATCGAACCCCGCATCGGGCTCCCTGCTCGGCGGGAAGCCTGCTTCTCCCTCTCCCATTCCCCCTGCTTGTGTTCTCTCTCTCGCTGTGTCTCTCTGTCAAATAAATAAATAAAATCTTAAAAAAAAAAAAAAAGAACAGGAAACAGGGATACCTGGTTGGCTCAGTTGGTTAAACGTCTGCCTTCAGCTCAGGTCATGATCCTGGAGTCCTTGGATCGAGGAGCCTGCTTCTCCCTCGGCCTGCTGCTCTCCCTGCTTGTGCGCTCTCTCTCTCTCTGACAAATAAATAAAATCTTAAAAAAAAGAAATAACAGGAAACAATAACTGATATATTTGTAAAGATCACCTACTGAGTTCAAGAAGACCTCAGATATTTTTATTCCCACAAAGTCCCAAATTATTAAAACACCTTGAAATCAGTCTTCTGTATAATGTTGACTACCTAAAGGAAAGAAAAATCACATAGTCATGGGCTGTGAACTCCCTTCATCTTTACAAAGCGATGTATTAGAGGTTGGAAATGTGGAAAAGAGCGGTACAGTTAAAAATCTCAGAGTGGTTGTGTATGGTAGATTATTGGCAAACAAAGCTCAGGACCAATTCTGTGCATACAAATTAATGGTACAGGAAAGCCTTGCAGACCTACAACCTACAACTGAAATTCCGGATGGAATATTTCAATTTAAACTCTACTGAATTTGGGTACTCCCACAACAGAATCTTCAGTCTTGCTTCTGTTGGAAAGAATTATTAAAGGCATTTGCAGTTAGAGTTGAAATGATATGACAAGCCTGTCTCATAACTACGTGGTGAATGTCTAGACTTAGCTCTAATTGGTCTTACTTTAATGCATTTATTGTTTAATTGCTTGTGGTAATGATTTATACTTTCGTAGAACTGAGATTAATGGCAACTGGCAACTCTATTGGCATTGCTATCAGAGAAATGGCCAAAAGTCTCAAAATAGAATTGAGGAGACAGATTCTAGGCACAGAGGAATGTCAGACTAATATAGCTTCATGAAAACTGTGTTAAAAAATACTACTACTTCAATAATTTTGTAATGTGTCCATTAATACCATTTTTAATTCTTATTTTTTAATGTACGGGGTGCAGACTATACTATGACATTGAATATAATTGCCTTTTATAGGGCGTAGGACTTACTTTTAAGAAATGAATGAAAATCTAACTTTAAAGCTATTAATTTGAACCTGTAAACTCTCTTATGTCCTCCGTATAATAATACTTTTTGGTAGAAGTTTGCAAACCTATGCAAAAGAATAATGTATTTTGAGTAGTCAGTCATATTGGATTGCTCTAAGCCTTTTGTATATATTTACAATCTACTTACTATGTGTACAAATCGTGTGATTGTCATTTACATATTTTCATCTGTTGAAAAGTAGACAAAAACCCTCATATCTCCTTTGTATATCCATGTTGTTGTGTGTTCTACATCAGGTCAGGTTTTTGTCTTAACTACTTTTGGAGGGGAGGGTTGGGGAAGACGTTATTCTGCATATTGTGCTTTTTTTTAATCTATAAATTTATTGTTACAGTATAAATAAACATGATGAGAGGTGTCATATTTTCCAGAAAAATGAAGTTCAGTAATACAGGGGAATGCATTTAGATGGGAAAAATATAATTTATAAAATACAAAAGTTATATGAAAGCTATTTGGTACAATGGAATGAAAACTCAAGGTTTCAGTGAACAAGAACCTAGATATTACAAAAAAAAAAAAAAACAAAATACAGTTAGCCCTTGAACAATGTCGGGGTTAGGGACACCAACGCTTCATGCAGTAGAAAATCCACATACAACTTTTGACTCCCCGGAAATTATTAACTATTAATAGCCTGCTATTGACCAGAAGCCTTACTGATAACATAAACAGTTGATTAACACATATTTTATATATGGTATATGTATTGCATACTGTATTATTGCAATAAAATAAGCTAGAGAAAATGTTATTAAAAAATCATAAGAAAGAGAAAGTATATTTACAATACTGTATTTATATAAGAAAAAAAATCTGCCTACAATTGGACCCGTGCAGTTCAAACCTGTGTTGTAGGAAGGGTCTGCTGTAGTAGTCTTGTTTTGCTGTTGTTTTGTTTTGCTTTGCTTTTTTTTATTGTAAAATATAGTATGTATATAAAAAATTTGTAAAACAAATATTTGTCATGTGAACAAACAGTTCTGTTGTGAACATTGTATAGCTACCACTGAGGTCAAGAAATAGAAGCTGGCCAGTCCTCTAGAATCTCAGCCCCTTTTGTCCCTCTCTAATCACAGTCTCACCTCTTTGACCTGCAAGTATCTATTTTGTGGTCTTTTGTCCTAGAACTGTAAAGAAAAGAAAGGAGATATTAATACCTATATATGCATCTCTAAAAACTACATTTTAGTTTAGCTATTTTTTAAAAAACTGTTTGAATGGAATTATGTATTCCTTTTTCCCTAGCTTTTGTATCTCAGTATTATATTTGTGAAACATATCCACATTGTTGTATTTGCTATAGCTGTATATGGTTCATCCATGTACATTGCTGTATGGTATTTCATTATATGTCTCTATTACAATTTATATATATGCTAGTGTTGGGGTACATTTCCATCTATGGCTAATATTGTTTTGTTTTCTAGTGCACACATATACCAGTTTCTCTAGATGTGTAATTGTTGAGTCAAAGGAAATATAAATCTTCAGTTTTACCAGATAATGTCAAATCATTTGCCAGTAGTATATGAGTTTTCATTGCCACATTCTTACCAATACTTAGTATAATTAAACTTTAAAAATTTTTGTTAGTCTGATGGATATAAAATGGTTATGGAAATTTGCATGACCCTGATTACTAATGATATTGAGATTCAGCTTTTATGTTTATTTGGCATTTAGACTATTTTTTTTTGCCACTTTGCCTAGTTAAAACTTTTGCCCATTTTTCAATTCTATTATTTTTTATTTTATTCTATTTTTTTGTCCATGTAAATTCTTTGCAATGAATGTTACTGTGTTTTTTTAAACCTATAAGAATTGTTTTTTTCATATTGCAGATACCAGTTTCTTTTTGTGTTTATACATAGTAGATATCATTCTCTATGATTTGTAGTTTCATTTTCTTTTAATTTTTTTAAGATTTTATTTATTTGTCAGAGAGAGAGAAAGAGAGAGCACAAGCAGAGGGAGTGGCAGGCAGAGGGAGAAGCAGGCTCCTGGCTGAGCAAGGATCCCGATGCAGGACTTGATTCCAGGACTTAAGAAATCCTTCTCTACTCTAAAGTCATGTGGATATGTTTCTGTATTTTCTCAAGATTTATAGTTTCAATATTTTCATTTTAGTCTGATTGATTTAGTATTTTGTGAATAGGAGTCTGATTTTATCTTATCTCACAGGGATATGCAATTTTCTTAAAAATCTGCTCTGTCTATACCAACAGTGCTACTTCTGTCATATGGAAATTCCCATACCAGTGTGGCCTGGTTCCTAGGTCTCTGTCATTGGACTAGTACCCTGCTTTTCTATTTACTTGAGCTTCAGAATAAGTCTTGATATCTGTGAGAGCAAGTCCTCCTACCTTGTTCTTATGTTTTGACTATTCTGACTTCTTGAAATTTTGTATATATTTTAGAATCAGCTTGTCAAACTCCACAAAATGACTGTTTTGAGATTTTTTTTGCAATTGTATTGAATCTATAGAGCAGGGGAGAATTGACATCTCTAAAAGATAGAGATTACAATTCATGAACATGTTTTCTATATTTGGTTATTTGGCCCTTCTTAATGCTTCTCCATAAATTTCTCTGTATAAGTCTTATACATACTTTTATAAATATATTTTTGGGTAACTTACATTTTTGATACTATTATAAATAATACCACCTTAGATTTTATTTCTTGTAAGAATACATTTTTATATTGATTTTTGAATACAGGAACTATGCTAAATTCTTCTCATTAGAGCTATCTGTAAGTTCTTTGGGATTTTGTATATTCACAATTATTTTTTCTGCAAATAATGACAGTTCTATTTCTTCCTTTCCAATTCTTGTACCTTTTATTTATTTTTCTTACCTAATTGCATTGACCAGAACCTCAAATGCAATGTGATTAACAGTTGTAACAGTGGGGAATTTTGTATTGTTTCTGTCTCAAAGGAAGTGGTTTCACCATTAATTGTGATAAATACCAGGATGTTTTAAAGAGAACCTCTAACTCAGGAGTTGGCAGTCTACTGTCCATGACCCAATCTGGCCTGCCAACTGTTTTTGTAAATAAAGTTTTATTGGAACACAACCACATCCATTAATGTAAATATTGTCTATAGCTGCTTTCATGCCGCAATGAGAAAGCTGAGTAGTGAAACAAAGATCTATGCGTCTTGCAAGGATGAAAATATTTATCTGGCTCTTTAACAGAAAAAGTTTGTCAAATTCTCCTTTCCCGGATTAAGATGTTCTCTTTTATTCTTTTTTTGCTAAATTTTTTTTTTTTACCATGAACAAATATTGGATATTATTAAATGTTTTTCCTGCATTTTTTGCATTGAGATAATGTTGTAAATTAAATTAGTTGCCTTTTTTAATGTTAAATTGAACATATTCTTGGAATAAATTCTCCTTTGTTAAAATGTACTATCCTTTCTTTATGTTTCTGGATTTAGTTGGCCACTATTTTGTTGAGGTTTTTTTGCATTGTTTATAGTTAGGTTGACCTGTAATTTTCCTTTTCCGTACTGTTCCTTTGGGTTTGGGTATCAAAGTATGCTGACCTCTTAGAATAAGCATGAGTTGTTATATTTGGATAACTGGCCAATGGAACCATTTGCTCCTGGAGTTTAGTTGTGGGAAGACTTTTCATTATTGATTCAGTCTCTTTCATGGCTGTTAAGATTATTCATATTTCCTCTTTCTCCTTGAGTCATAGTTCTATTTTTCTGGGAATTTATCCATTTGTCCCAAATTTGTATTTATTGTTATAAGCTGTTCATAAGATCTTCTTAATCTCTTTAATGTCTGCAAGATGTTCCTTTTGTCATTTCTAATATGGGTGTGTCTTCTCTCTCCTTGTTCACTGGTGGTTTATCAGTTTTATT
Source organism: Halichoerus grypus (assembly GCF_964656455.1). NCBI lineage: Eukaryota > Metazoa > Chordata > Mammalia > Carnivora > Phocidae > Halichoerus > Halichoerus grypus. Next base: position 93,885,710 of record NC_135717.1, read on the forward strand.
TGTCTTTTCAAAGAGCCAACTTTTCAAGAGCCAATCCCCTCCATTGTGTTTATACTCTAGTTCATGAATTATTCTACAGATACTTAGACTTTCTTTTACTTTTTTGGACTTTAATTTGATGTTCTTTATTGAAATTAATGTTTAGCTAATTTTTTCAGCTTTTCTCTTTTTTTTAATATATGCCATTAAGGACTATAATTTCTTTAAAATAAACAGATGTTCTTAATTTTGGTATCTTCTATTTTAAATTTTTTTCATTTATACTCTTTTCAGATTTGATATACTGATTTCAGAAATGGTTCTGACCCTTGGAGATTTTCTGATATTTAAAAAATACTGATTTATAGATTAATTGCATTGAGTTCATAACACATTCTCATATAATTTTCTTAGAAATTTTCTTAGAAATTTGTTGATAGTTGGCTTATGACACATTATTTGGTCAATAAATGTTTGAAGTGAATTTATAAAGAATGTATATATTCTGCAATAGATAGATGCAGGGTTATATATGTCCATTAGGTCAAGTTTGTATATCTCCTTGTTCTGCTGTTGTGTATCATTAAAATTTTTTTGTCTGCTTGTTCTGTCAGTTATTGAGAAAAGCATGTTAAATTTTTCTACCACAATTGTAGATTTATCTATATTTCTTTGTTCCATTAATTTTTGCTTTAAATATTTGATGCCGTATTATTAAAGGAAAATTAGAGGAGAAAAGAAATGAGGTTTTGTAGTGGAATCCACTGGAGAACCTTAAAACTGAAGTTGATGATTTAAGATGATAATCATAACCCTTTATAATTGTTCAAAATGCTTTCACATATACTTCTGCTTTCATAATGATCAGATCTGTGAGTTAAGAGAGAGAGCGCCGAATCCTAACCACTAGACCACCAGGGAAGCTCTGTGAGTTAAGATAGGCATTATTAACCAAACCTGATGATCCTAAGGCAAGAATATCACCCCAAATCACAGACTGCTTTGGGGTCTGGTCTAAGAAAATGAATTTCTTGAATAATTTCCCAAGCCTGTTCTATTCCTCTCCTCCTCCTCCGCCTCCTCCTTCTTTTTTTTTAAAGATTTTATTTATTTGTCAGAGAGAGAGAGTACACAACCAGGGGGAGTGGCAGGCAGAGGGAGAAGCAGGCTCCCTGCTGAGCAAGGAGCCCGAAAAGGGATTTGATCCCCAGACTCTGGGATCATGACCTGAGCCGAGGGCAGATGCTTAACCAACTGAGCCACCCAGGCATCCCCACTCTATTCCTCTTCTTTTAGCACATTTTTTTTTTTAATTTTTTTATTGTTATGTTAATCCCCATACATTACATCATTAGTTTTAGATATAGTGTTCCATGATTCATTGTTTGTGCATAACACCCAGTGCTCCATGCAGAACGTGCCCTCCTCAATACCCATCACCAGGCTAACCCATCCTCCCAACCCCCTCCCCTCTAGAACCCTCAGTTTGTTTTTCAGAGTCCATTGTCTCTCATGGTTCTTCTCCCCCTCCGATTTCCCCCCCTTCATTCTTCCCCTCCTGCTACATTCTTCTTCTTCTTTTTTTCTTTCTTAACATATATTGCATTATTTGTTTCAGAGGTACAGATCTGAGATTCAACAGTCTTGCACAATTCACAGCGCTTACCAGAACACATACCCTCCCCAGTGTCCATCACCCAGTCACCCCATCCCTCCCACCCCACCCCCCACTCCAGCAACCCTCAGTTTGTTTCCTGAGATTAAGAATTCCTCATATCAGTGAGGTCATATGATACATGTCTTTCTCTGTTTGACTTATTTCGCTCAGCATAATACCCTCCAGTTCCATCCACGTCGTTGCAAATGGCAAGATCTTATTCCTTTTGATGGCTGCATAATATTCCATTGTATATATATACCACATCTTCTTTATCCATTTATCTGTTGATGGACATCTTGGCTCTTTCCACAGTTTGGCTATTGTGGACATTGCTGCTATAAACATCGGGGTGCACGTAGCCTTTCGGGTCCCTACTTTTGTATCTTTGGGGTAAATACCCAGTAGTGCAATTGCTGGATCATATGGTAGCTCTATTTTCAACTTTTTGAGGAACCTCCATACTGTTTTCCAGAGTGGCTGCACCAGCTTGCATTCCCACCAACAGTGTAGGAGGGTTCCCCTTTCTCCGCATCCTCGCCAACATCTGTCATTTCCTGACTTGTTAATTTTAGCCATTCTGACTGGTCAACTAATCTTTGACAAAGCAGGAAAGAATGTCCAATGGAAAAAAGACAGTCTCTTCAACAAATGGTGTTGGGAAAATTGGACAGCCACATGCAGAAGAATGAAACTGGACCATTTCCTTACACCACACACAAAAATAGACTCCAAATGGTTGAAAGACCTCAATGTGAGACAGGAGTCCATCAAAATCCTAAAGGAGAACACAGGCAGCAACCTCTCCGACCTCAGCCGCAGCAACTTCTTCCTAGAAACATCGCCAAAGGCAAGGGAAGCAAGGGCAAAAATGAACTATTGGGACTTCATCAAGATAAAAAGCTTTTGCAAAGCAAAGGAAACAGTCAACAAAACCAAAAGACAACTGACAGAATGGGAGAAGATATTTGCAAATGACATATCAGATAAAGGGCTAGTATCCAAAATCTATAAAGAACTCATCAAACTCAACACCAAAAGAACAAAGAATCCAATCAAGAAATGGGCAGAAGACATGAACAGACATTTTTCCAAAGAAGACATCCAAATGGCCAACAGACACATGAAAAAGTGTTCAATATCGCTCGGCATCAGGGAAATCCAAATCAAAACCTCAATGAGATACCACCTCTTCTTTTAGCACATTTTGATCCAGGTATTCTGGTTCTCTTGCTGTGTCTTTAACTCACCAAGGACATTTCACTCTCAGGTCTTTGTATTTAGTGGTCGCTACCTGGGCAGGTAGACCTCTTTTCATATGTCAGTTCTTCAGAGAAAACTTCCCTGTTCATTCTGATCACTCTCTATTCTTTTAGCCTGTTTTATTCTTCAGAGCATTAACAGTACCTGACATTGCATTATCTATTGGGGTATTTAATTATCGTCTTCCTCCCTTATAGTATGTAAGCTTCAAGATTCCAGGGTCTATACTGAATTCACTGCCACATTTCCAGTGTAATGGCAGACACATAGTAAGTGCTGAATAATTTTTGGTTGAATAAATGAATGAGTGAACTAATCTTATCTTGAAATAAGTATGTTGACCATTCAAAAACAGTTTGGTCAAGAAATAATTATTGAGACTTTCTAGGTTCAAGGAATTCTCTTCAGCTTGGTAGAGAGGTACAAGCAAGAGTAAAACAAGATTGCTGACTTCAGTTCTTAAGCCAGTTAGGGATATAAGATATATACAAATGATAGAATCTGAAAGTGCCATATAAAGAATGGTGATGCAAGAGGTATTACAGGACCATGAAAAATTAATAGCCAAATACATTATTGAAACAATAAGTGCTGTGAATTCAACAAAAGGAATCATTACTGGATTCTTAGTATTACGGAAAACAACATAAATTTTAAAAAGTATAATCTGGGCACCTTATTGGCTGTCCAAGGATGGCCTTTTCTTTGTTAAAGGAAGCAGAAAAAGAGAAAGGAAGTGTATAGTTTTCGAGAGAGATTAGCAAGCCCTAATTTGTCCTTCTACCAGACTGTGAGTATCTCTAGGGCAAGGACTGTCTCGTACTCATATCTTATCCCCAAGCACATATGAGGCATTCTGTTAACTTTCAGTGCCTGAATTTGAGAAATAGATTCAGAATAAATGAAAAACAGGTAATAAGAGTTGATAACGGATCTGAATAAAAGGATGGAAATAAGTTAGAAAGTATACTTGACCCTTGAACAACACAGATTTGGACTGAATGGGTCCATTTATACATGGATTTTTTTTTTTTTTTTGCTAAATACAATATGGTACTATAAATGTATTTTCTCTTCCTTATAATTTTCTTAATAATTTTTTCTAGCTAACTTTATTATAAGAATATAATATATATGCATATAACACACCAAATACGTATTAATTGACTGATGTTATCAGTACGGCTTCCAGTCAACAATAGGCTATTAGTGGTTAAGTTTTTGAAGAGCTGAAATTTATAGACAAAATTTCGAACAAATGTTGGTGAGGATATAGAGAAGGGGCCACCTTGTGGGAATGTAAATTGGTACAGCCACTAATGAAAACAGTAAGGAGTTTCCTCAAAAAATTAAAACTAGAATTATCATATTATCCAAAAGTATCACTTCTGTGTATATATCTGAAGAAGATGAAATCACTGTCTCAGAGAGATATTTGTACTCCCATGTTCATTGCATATGTGATTGACTATCACAATAGTCAAGATATGGATGGAATCAACCTAAGTGTCCATGTATGAATGGATGAATGGATAAAGTATATATGGTGTATATACAATGAAATACTATTTGCCATGAGAAAGAAAGAAATCCTGCTGTTTGCTCCAGTTTGGACAGAACTTGAGGGCATAGTTATGTTAAGTGAAATAAGTCAGACAGAGAAAGACAAATACTGTATATCACTTGGATGTGCAATCAAAAAAGCCAAACTCACAGGAATAGAGTAGAATTTTGGTTGCCAGGGACTGAGGGTTGGAGGAAATGGTACATGTTGGTCAAATGGTACAAACTTTCAGTTCTAAGATGAGTAAATTCAGGGCACCTAGTTGGCTCAGTAGGTTAAGCGTCTGACTTCGTCTCAGGTCATGATCTCAGGGTCCTGCGATCAGGCCCCTTGTGGGGCCCCGTGCTCAGTGGGGAGTCTGCTTCTCCCTCTTTCTCTGCCCCTCCCCCCACTTGTGCTCACCCTCTCTCTTTCTCAAATACATAAATAAAATATTTTTTTACAAAAAAAAAAATTTTCGCCTGTGCAGGGGTCAGCATTCCTAACCTTTGTGTTGTTCAAGGGTCGACTATTATCTGTAGATCTCTGTGCACATATTCTGTCTGTCCATCTGTCTGCCTATCTGATTAGTGACTGGCAATAATAATAACAATCAGGATATAGGCATGTTGCAGCCATAGTACTTTGTAAAATGTATAGGTAAATTTAAGAGTAAGCTGGTAGGTTTATGTACCGTTATATCCTAAACTATCATTTTGCTTTTCTACTCCATCTTTTCTCCGGTTGAGAGACAGAGACCCTGGATTAGAGAACATGTTTAAGAGATCATTTTGGTTCCCTGACAAACCAAGAATGGCATTCTTTTTCTTAGAATTTAGTCTTCCTCTCTTTCTTAACCTGTACATGTCAATTTCTTAGTTTTTCTACACATTATAGTTAGGAGAATTTCTGTACTTGGAATCCAAAGTCATATCTTGTAGGAAAAAGATCCCGTAGTGAAAAAATATTTTATATTAGATTTTCAGTGGCATGGTGGGTACAAAGATTTATTTTGTTCCCTATTATTTCTTAGTTTTCATCACTTTTGACTAGATGATTGGTAGTTCCCAGAAAAAGAATGATTCTTACATATTTTACACCTTAAAATAAAATTCTACCCACCAATTTTCCATTCTTAAGTAAATCTGTAATAAGAATTCCATCATCAATTTCAGCAAACTCTACAGCTTGAAATATTTTAGTTGGTTGAACTCTAAATTACATATTGGCTTTAAGATAAAGTCTTCTTTAAAAACTGTAAGCAACTAAAATACTGTACTTATTCTTCCTCTAAATTGACCATAAAATCCTCTGGTTTTTTTTTTTTTTCCCCCTGACCCAAGAACATACCTGGCACCTTAAGGACTGCTGGTTCATTAGGGAAGAAACAGATGCCTACTGAATCCCAATAATCTCCTTTCCTATTTATGCTATGGATAAATGTACCTTTTCTGTTAAAGTTTTTCATGGTTTTTATTTCCATTTATACACCCTGTGCCTTGCAGTTTTATGTCTTTGTCTTAGACCTCTCTCTAGCGATTTAAACTACTTTTCCAAATTCCTGCTCACTATACCCATTTAGATACTCCACAGATGCCTCAGAATCTCCAACTGAATGATCTGCTGCTTGACAGACTTACTAGTTTCTTATGCACCATTTTCTGTCTCATTTAGTGCCATAGTCAAACCCCCAAGGCACAACCTTAAATGTGGGATTTTCTTAGCTTTTCCTACTTATAAAATGTTGCTAACTTTTTCCTTAGGTATTTCTTGAAATACTTTTCCCCCTAAATATTTCTTGAATTTCTTCCTCTCGTCCTTCCAGCTTTATTGCTTACTAGCTTTATAACTGTATTGTTCTATTACTTTTTGGCAAGTTACTTAACTATTTTCTACCTCAGTTTCCTTATCTATAAAATGGGATAAGAATAGGTTTTACCTTATAGGATTTTTGTGACCATTAAATGAGTTAACAGCTGTTAATCGCTTAAAAGAGTGTCTAGAACAGCGCCAGTGCCACAGTATGTTCAAGCTATTAGAATTATTGCTCCCAGCACAACTCCATTCAGGTTCTGATCAACTGCTATCTGGATTATTTCATCAGCCTAGTAACCTTCTTTCTGCATCTATTCCTGTGGTCAAATTTGATTTTGACAGTGCCTCAGGTTACTCTGTTTAAATCATAAATTGGGCTTTTTGACCATCCTGCTTAAAATCCTCTGATACCTTATCCAAAGGGTAAAGCCCAAGTTCTTTTTTACCCTAATATATATATTATATATATTATACACACACACACACACACACACACACACACACACTCACACAAAAGACCTTCCATGAATTGTCCTTTTCTACCTGAGCTCAGACCTCACCATGTTGCATCTTAACTTTCTTTCTCCACTAATTCTGACCTGCTCTAATTCCTCTGTCCATGCATGCAGTGTCCTGCTACAGTGCCTTTGCTTATACTGTCCATGTTCATGGAATTCTCTCTGGTTACTCTCTTTTTCTTACTTCCTTGGGCTGAATCAGCTTTGAAGGCTCACCAGATGACTTAGTTCCTCCCACCCCAAGGATTCCTGTATTTCTCCCACATAAGTTGGGTTGACTGTACCTTTGAGTTCCTCTGTCCCTCCTGAATGGGGAGCTAATCTTCTAAAAAATCTTTGTTTCTCCCGCAGTAGATCAGATCATAGATCACATCAGATCTTGCTTAAAACCCTCTATAGCTTCTCTTTGTGACTAGAATACAATTTAAATGCACTCTCGTGGTTCTCAAGGCCCCCAGTATTTGCCTCTGAATCCATTGCCTATGATTCTCCACCAAAGTCACCACCACCTACATAGTTTGTCATGATTGTCCAGCCACCATTGCTTTCTTTTGTCCTTTTAAACATATAGAGCTTTTCCCCACTCACGGTCTTTGCCATTGCTGTTCCCTCTGCTTGGATGCTCATTTCCCAAATAGTCACATGGTAAGTTTCTTCTTGCTCACATCTCAGTTTAAATATTATGTCCTCTAAGTGACCTTCACTGACCCTAGCTGCAGTACTCCTTAACTCCTCTGTTCTTTTACCTAGTTATACTCCATCCCATTACCACTCTGTTGAACTTTCTTACCTGTTTGTTTGATGACATGTTTATTGTCTGTTTCTGCCACTAGAATGTAAGCTCTAATGAGGACAGGGACTTTCTCAGTCTTGTTTACTTCTGCATCCACAGGGAGTGGTAGGTTCTTAGTAAACAGTTGCTGAAAAGATTCAGTGAAGGAGCAAATGAATAAAAATGTCTCATATCTATGCAGTAGA